>NC_134875.1:83844981-84144981 GCF_049852395.1 Peromyscus maniculatus bairdii | reverse complement strand
GTAATACTGGCATTTAAAATTCTTATTTAACCTTCCTCCCTTCATCTTCCTCACCCTTTTTACAGTGGAAGAAAGGCTGTTAAAATATTGCAAATTATCGATTGGAACCTCCTGCCCTCCCTGTCCTCACTTCCTCCCCAAATTCCTTTTTCCTCTTTCCCCAATCCTAGTTGCCTACCTTCTTTTTCTTCCTCACTTCCTTCTTTTATTCCTCCCCACCCACCTCCTTTAAAAAAAAATCAGAAGGACAAAGCTGGTTTGTTTGGGAAATGGACTGATCGAAAGAAAACTTGCCAAAGTGGAAAGGTGGCTTTTAGCATTCTGTGTTTCCAAATAATGAATTTGAACACCAGGTTGGGTTAATTAAAGCTTTTGGTATAATTTACAATTAAATTCATAAATGCAGTTGTCTTGTTACAAGCCACCTTACGCAACCGCGCTGCAGGGGTGAGGAGTGGGGAGAAACCAGAATGCTTCTGAAACTCCCACCTGTTGCTCTGAGCCCCACGCGCATGCTAATGCGTGGAGTGTATGCGCAGCGTAGCTGTCTGTTTGACTGCTCGTCCAGGGAGGGAGAAGGCTTTGCAGCACCGCCTAATGTTCAAAGCACTAGTTTTAAGTGCAAAACTCACAAATTCTGCCAACACTATGGATTAACCTTATGTAGGTTTCCAGCTGATGAACTATGTTGATTTCAATCTTAGCTGATAAAGCAATTGGTAATTTCTAGAACAAATATCTGATATGCTCCTATCAATTGTCACCCCACCAAGCGGACAGCTAACATGAATTGCACTTCACTGCAGCTTTAGACATCGGTTTAGGCTGAGACGTTGCGCCTGCCTTAGGTTGCTGACTTCTTTATTTCAGAGCTCTGGAGACACCTAGTTTGAAAAATGTCATTCTGTTTTTTTATTTTTATTTTTTATTTTTTTTGTGAGAACTTAGTAAACCAGAAAATACTCTTGAGTGAAATGCAATGTATTTCTTTTGTAATCAGTGCATTTGAAAATTCAAGCCAGCATATATTCCTAGTAGATGGCAGCAAAATTAAGTTGTCTTTGTAGAAAACGAAGAGCCTTTCTTCCAGCAAAAATCCCTGCTGTATGCAATAGCCCTGATTAACCCTCTCCCTTCTGCATGTTTCCCATGTTACAGACTTGAGACTGTCCTCATTCCCATATGTAATAGACATCCAAAGAATTTCAATTGCTTTGTTGAACTTTTACTAATGATCTTGTTTTTATTTTCTCTCTTGTTTTTGGTTTTTCACCATTGATATTGTATTTAGAAGGTTTCAGGTGGGTGAAACCTCCTATTCCATGCGTAAGGTGCCTCGCTGAAGGGAGCTCGAGGCCTGGATCTAGGGCAGACACACAACCTCCTCCTCCTCTTCCAGCAAGGAACGCACCGAAAAGTCACATGATGAGAAATATGGTAACGGGTTTGTAACTGCCACAGCAAAACAATTTGCCTCCATGCCTGAATCTTCTGTCTTGTGGCTTCAGAAACAGCTTAAAATAATTTTATTTACAAGCAAGTTATGTAAAAGAATGTTTTATACTATAGCCACAATTCTGTCAAAAATAAGTAAAAGTTAATTAAGATATTAAAATTATTAGATAATTTACTAGTAAAAGCTTCTAACTCTTCTCGTGTTCATTTTTTTTCCTTTTTCTTCTTTGTTTGGATTGCAGCATTCTGCTCTTCTGATGATGCGCTGTGACCCTGCAGTAGCGCAAAGGCTGCGCAGCGTTAATGCGCATTGCGTGCGAATGAGCCCCTGTGAACGGTTGACTAGATGAGTAATCTGATTGACTGGCTCTCTCAGCCCTATTCTGTAGCCTTTTTTGGATAAAATTGGGTTTTAACGTACCTTGAGTCCAACTAATCTCATTAAGCAAATATTCTCTACGGGCCTGTCTAGTAGATTAATGGATCTGGTTGGCCGTTTGCTGCGTCTAGGGGTGTTCTATGGAGCGCAGCAGGTTCGCAGCGATTGCGCAGTGCGATGCTGTTAGGTGGCGCCGGCGATGTTTGCGCTCGCATTACAGGGACCTCAACCTAGGTGCAATCCTGTCATGTGAGGTTTTATTTTCTTCCTCCTCAGAAGAGAGGCGTGTGCTGTGAGTCTCAAGAGTCTGAAACTGAAAATGTAAAATGATGCTGACTGACTTGGCAAAAACATTTTTGTATGGCTCAGTGGCTTAGTTTTCATCTTAAGGAAAAAGAACATTATTGTGAGCAGCATTTCCCTCAATTTTTTGGGTTTTCTATAAAATGCATGATGAGAGATTGAAGGCTTGGGGAAGTTCTGTAGGAAAGAAACTTTTTGTTGTTTGCTTTGTCTCCTCTCCCACCCTTCAGCTCATTTTAGAGCTGAAGATGATCTTGAATTTATGATCCTCCTGCCTCCGTCTCCCAAGTGCTCAGATGACAGGCCTGTGCCCCTATACCCAGTTTAAGAAATCTGTTTTCTATTTTAGTTGATTATGAAATTGGGTGTTTTTTGTTTTTTGTTTTTGTTTTTGTTTGTTTTAGTTTTGTTTTTCCTGTGTTATGTCTTGGCATTTTGCAGAACACCTTTTGGGAAACTTGGGCTGGGGAACTTAGACTTCTTTGGTATCCTGTCTCTAGACACCAGTCTCTAGAGCCCGAAGGTATTCAGATAAGAGGAGTACGACATTAGTGTTTAGCAGCACCCAACCTCCCAGATGAGTCCCGGCATGAGGATTACTCTTTGGTTGGCAGAACTGAACATGGTGGTTTGCACTTGGGTTCTGGTGGCGCAGGCGCAGGAGCAGCCAGCTGTGGCGGCAGCGCATTAGTTTTGGCGCAAGCGAGCCTATGCTGCAGGGTCACTTTTGGCTGGTCAGAGAAGAAATAATGATATCACCTTCTTCCCCCTCCCCAATCTTTTTTTTTTTCCCCTTTACAAATTTTCCCCTTTCCCCTTATCTCCTTCCCCTCTCGCCTTCTTTCATTAAACCCTCCTAAGGCATGTTATTTGAAAGCAATTGAGACGCAACCAAACTTTGCAGTAGCTTGGAGTAATCTTGGCTGTGTTTTCAATGCACAAGGGGAGATTTGGCTGGCAATTCATCACTTTGAAAAGGTTAGTCATTAATAATTGATATTTATGAAATGCTTATGTGTACAGAATGTTCTTACTAGAATAAAACAGTAGGCATTTACTTAACCAGCTGTGCAGTAGTTTTATTTCCTTGACAGGACTGCAGCATTTGCAGGTGGTATATAATAATATGGCAGTTTCGGGGAACTGTACTGAGAGTGTACATTAGTCATTGAAAATGTGTGGTTTTTTTTTTTGGTTTTTAGAGACAGGGTTTCCCTGTGTAGTTTTGTGCCTTTCCTGCTTTCCTGGATCTCACTCTGTAGACCAGGCTGGCCTCAAACTCACAGAGATCTGCTTGGCTCTGCCTCCTGAGTGCTGGGATTAAAGGTGTGCGCCACCATTGCCCGGCGAAAGTGCTATTTTATTTATTATCGTTATTTATTTATTTTTGGTCTCATTCTGTATAGACTGGCTTAGAACTTACTATGTGGCTCAGGTTGGCCTTCAACCTAGTGGCAATCCTCTTAAGCCTCCTGAGTGCACGGATGAAGTACCCCATCTGATTTTAAAATGCCTTTTTCCCTCCAAGGAAGTAAGGAATCTATTTGGAGTGAAGCAATAGTACGGGTTATAGAGGGAGGGGTACACTGAAGAATGACACAGCTGGCCACATGGGGAGAACTGGAGGGTTCCAAGTGTCTTGAAAAAGCTGATTCCAAGTCTGGAATAGGAAATCACACAACATTGTCTGCAATAACTTGTCATACCAGAAAGCAAGGAAGTATCTGTTTACTTATTGATACACTTGTCTTTTTTTTAAAAAAGGGTCCCATAGTGCTGGGTGGTGGTGTCAGCGGCGCACGCCTCTAATCCCAGCGCTTGGGAGGCAGAGCCAGTCGGATCTCTGTGAGTTCGAGGCCAGCCTGGGCTGCAGAGTGAGATCCAGGACAGGCACCAAAACTACACAGACAGACCCTGTCTCGAAAAACAAAACAAAGCAACAAAGGGTCCTATAGCTAAGGATGGCTTTGAGTTCAACTCTTTAAAGACTCATTGATTTTTGTTTTTATGCCTGTGAGTGTTTTGCCTGAAAGTATGTCTGTCACCGTGTGTGTGCAGTGCAGAGGCGCTGGAGCTGGAGGTAGAGATGGCTGTGAGCCACCAACCATGTGGGGACTGGAAACTCAACTAGGGTCCTCTGGAAGAGCAGCTAGTGCTCTTAACTTCTGAGCCTTCTCACTAGCCCCAAACCTTGAGCTCTTAATCCTGCCTTAGCCTTCCTTCCCAGTGCTGGTGTTAGAGGTGAGCGACACCACATCTGGCTTTATTTGGGAAATAACTATTCAGATTCTTTGCCCCTTTTTAAATTTAAAAATTCATTTGCTCTCTTACTTTGAGTTGTTTTAGGTCTTTACATGTTGTTATTAGTCCTTTCTCAGATGAATAGCTTGCAATAGTTTTAGCCACCATGAGGTGTCTCTTTACTTTGATACTGATTTTCTTTGCTGTGTAGAGTTTTATATCATTAGATTTGTCTGTTTTGTTTTGTTGCCTGTGTTTTAAATACAAGCAAAACAGATACTGTGTGTGATCACACTTACATGTGGAATCTAAAAAAGTTAGTGTCAGGCTGGGAAGTGGGGGTAGGATCCTTAGAACTCAATGGTCAGCCACCCTAGTCAAATTGGTGAGCTCCAGGCTCAGTAAGAGACTCTGGCTCAAAAATAGGGTGGAGAATGATTAAGGAAGACATGTAACTCCAATTTTTGGCATCCACATATATAGAAACTGACTGGCACATACATGTGTATATACATACATCAAACATGTGTGCACATACCCTTCACATGCATCAGTTTCACAGAAGCAGTAAGGTGGTTAATAGATTCTAGTGTAGATAAGGTTGAAGGTAGGGTAGGAAAATATTTGTTAAAGGCTATCCACTTGTAATTGACTGTGGAATATGATTTAGTGAGCTATTACCCTGGATGGTAACCACATTTGTATGTCTTATATATTTCAAAATTGCTCAAAGAAGCTGGACACATGCCAGCTCAAGCCCGGGAGTTCCAAGTGAACCTGGACAACATAGTGAGAACTTGTCTCACTTGACAAAAAAGACTGAAAAAAAAGGGAAAGAAAAGAAAAGCAAAATGAAAAAATCTGGATCTGCTGGCACAGGCTAATAATTCTAGTACTCAGGAGCTTAAAGCAGGAGAGATTATAAGAGTTCAAGGCTAACCTGGGCTGTATAGAAAGATTCGACCTCAGATAATAAGAGAACAACAGAATCTTTTTTTTTTTGTTTTCCGAGACAGGGTTTCTCCGTGTAGTGTAGTTTTGGTGCCTTTCCTGGAACTTGCTTTGTAGCCCAGGCTGGCCTCGAACTCACAGAGATCTGCCTGCCTCTGCCTGGGATTAAAGGCGTGCACCACCACCGCCCAGAGAACAACACAATCTTGAGAGGCCTGGTGAGATGGCTCAGTGGGTAAAGTGCTTGCTGTGTGAGTGACACCCGAGTTCAGTCCCTACAACCCAGGGTGGAAAGAGAGAACCGACCCCAGAAAGTTGTCCTTACACATGCATGAGCTTCACCACACACATACGCATACCCACAACAATAATGAATGAAATAGTTTTGAGTTAAAGAAACCTCTTCACATATATTTGATACAGGCATCATGTAGCCTAGACTGGCCTAGAACTTGATCCTTTCACCTCTGCTTCCTTAGTGCTGGGGATTATAGATGTATGCTACCAAGCCTGGTACGACTACATCTTTAAGGCAGGAAGTGGTGGCACATGCCCTTAGTTCTAGCAAAGGTAGGTGGAGCTCTGTTAGTTCCAGGCAAGCCTGCTCTACATAGAGCGTTCCAGGCTGACCAGGGATATATAGTGAGACCCTATCTCAAACCAAAACCCCAAAATAATAGATTTTTTTTAAAAAGGTTCTCTTTAGAGAAAAAAAGGAAGTTGGCGAGGTGATGAATACATGACCTTGATTTATTTTATTACAATATTTGTTTTGAAACGAGGCCTTTCCACATAGCCCTGATCATGCTAGAGCTCGCTATGTAGACCAGGCTGGCCTAGAACTCAAGAGCTGTACTTCTTCCTTTGGGCCCGGGGTACTGGGATTAAAGGCAGGTGCCACCACACCTGGCTTTGATTGATCTTTTGACAGCATATCCATAGGTCAAACTAGACTGTACCCCATAGGTAACACTCCCCCCCTCCAGTCAGGTAAAGCTTGTTTGTGTATGTGATGGGAGGAATCAAACCTAAGGCCTTGGACATGCTGGACAAGCATTCTGCCATTGACCTATACCCTGAACCCTCTTTATAAAGAATATCCTACATAATGAATGGAGGAACAATAGACTATTACCATTAATAAGCTAGGCATTTAATAGTGGCAAAGAAAGATAGCATTGGACACTATTTGCTGTTATAGGACTAAATAATCCCATCGATTAAGTAGGCTTTCAAAGAAATGAGGGCTGAGTGTAGCTCAGTGATAGAATGCTTGCCTAGCATGTGCAAGGCCCTGGATTCTGATTCTTAGTGCGTGCGTGTGCGCGTGCGCGCGCACACACACACACACACACACACACACACACACACACACACACACACACACACGGTACTGGGTGGAGGGGCACACAGGTAGGTTTTGTGTGCTTCTAGTTTTAATAGTTTTCAAGAGACTGGCTAGATGGCTAAGGGATTTAAGAGCATTGGCTGATGTTCCAGAGGTCCCAGGCTCCGATTCCCAGTACCCACATGGTAGTTTACAACTACTAGTAACTCCAGTTCCAGGGGATCTGAGGCTCTCTTCTGGCTTCCGAGGGTACCAAGTACACATGCAAGTGCACAGATACATACAGACAAAACACCCATACACATTTAAAAAAAGTTGAGCTGGGCATAGGGCACGCCTTTAATCCAGCACTCGGGAGGCAGAGGTGGGTGGATCACTATGAGTTTGAGTCCACCCTGGACTACATAGTGAGTTCCAGGATAACCAGAGCTACATAGTGGGAATCTATCTCCAAAGCACAAAAACAAAAAAACCAACCAAAAAAAGTTTCTAGGAAATGTGTAGAGCAGGTAAACATACTAGAGGGATTTATTTCATCAGCAAAAATGTCAACTATGACCTTGTCTAACACTGATCTGAGTTTTCTTTCCAGCAAGGTGAAGGAGTAAAAGTAGAGGTTTCAAGGCAATCTGGATGATTAAAAGAGATAGGCAGTTCTTCTTTTAGTATAGTGTCCGCTGCTCTTTTTACATTATACTAAATAAGCTGCTTTTCTTTTTTACAAAAAGATTTATTTGGTGATGTACATGTGTGCAGATACTCATGGAGGCTAGAAGAGGGTGTGGGATCCCCTGGCTGGAGTTAATAGCTCTTGTGTGCCACCTGACATGGATCATGGGAACCAAACTCAGTTTCTGAAAGACCAGCAGGCACTGAGTCATCTCCCTGTGTTCTTTTGTAAGAAATTAAATATTCAGGTGCCACATGACCTTAGTCCCAGCATTCAGGAGGCAGAGGCAGTCATCTGTAAGTTAAGGTCTGTGTATAGACCTGTCTGGTTTCTATAGTGAGTTCAGGACAATGAGGACCCTGTCTTAAAAACAATGAAAAACGACAACAAAAACCCTACATAAATAAACAAACAAAAACCAAATGATTTAAAGCTTGTTGAGAAATTGTGTGGGTCCTATTTGGATACCCACTGAAGTTAATCAGAAATGGGGCCACTGAATGGATATTTGGTGTAAAAATTACCTTTATTCTTTGAAGATTTTTAATTATTTTGTTTGTTTTCTTTGTGGAGCCTTGGCTATACTAAAACTAGTTAGATCCGCCTGCCTCTGCCTCCGGAGTGCTGGGATTAAAGGATTGCACCACCACTGCTTGGCTTTAATTTTTAATTCTGTGTGTGTGTGTGGTTGTGTGTATGTGTGTATGTGCAGGTGCCACTGGAGGTCAGAAAAAAGTGTTGGCTCTCTCTGTAGCTGAAGTTATGGTGTGGCAAGTCTCCTGATGCAGATTTGAGAATTGAACTCAGGTCTTCAGCAAGACCATTTTGAGCTCTTAACTACTGAGCTTTTCCCCTCCCCACCCCCTTGACTATATCACCATCTAACCTTTTCTGGCCTGGAACTCACTCTGTAGATCAGGCTGGCCTCAAACTCAGAGACCCTCCTGCCTCTGCCTCCCCAGTGCTGGGATTAAGGGTGTGGGCCACCATGCCCAGTTCATTTTTTTTCCCCATGGAGACAGGGTTTCTCTGTGTAGTTTTGGTGCCTATCCTGGATCTCGCCCTATAGACCAGGCTGGCCTCGAACTCACAGAGATCCTCCTGGCTCTGCCTCCAAGTGCTGGGATTCAAGGTGTGCACCACCACCGCCCGGCACCCAGTTCATTTTTTAAGATATGATAATGATAGTTTGGTTATGTTGGAATGAAAAAGCACTCTTGTCTCCTCCCTTGAATCCATAATTTTAAATGGGATGAAATGTTTGAGATTTGCTTCAAAATTATCTAGAGAAACGGGGAGTAGATTAGAATACATATTAGATAAAAGCATGATTTATGAATTATTAAAGATGATGAGCCAAGACATGCCTTTGTCTTGTTTTTGTGTATTATTGAAACTTTCTATAAAACATTTTTAAGAGGGCCAGGTGTGGTTTATGCCTATAAAGCTCAGCGCTTGGGAGGCTGAAGTAGGATTGCTGTGAGTTCTGGGCCACACTGGGCTACATAGTGAATTCCAGGATAGCAGCAGAGTTAGAGCTTATCTCAAAGCAAAGTTAAAAAACTTTTCAGGATAGCTATCTATGACTGTAGATAACCTAAGCAGAGTGTGTCACCTTGTTATCTGAGAGAGACTTGTTATCTGTGTATAGAAGAAGCCTCTCTAGGAATCTTGAAAATACTTGAAATTATTTATTACCTTTATCTTTTCAGTGTTTTGGTTAAATTTATATTTACTATTCTAGAAAGGATACTTTTCTAGGGCCTTAGGTATACTAGGCTAGCATTCTACCACTGAGCTACTCCCCTGCACCAGAATATCACTTGTTTATTCAGAGAAAGTGTCTCATATAGCCCCAGGCTGCCTTCAAACTCATTGTGTAGTTCAGAATGACCTGAGCTCTGCATCCACCCACCTCCACCTCCCAACTGCTTGGATTATAATAGGCTTGTGCCACGCCTGGCTTAATTTTACAGCTCTAATGACACATTGTACTAAGGACTTGCTAGGCTGTGTTTATGTAACAGGTATATACCTAAGAGCTCACTGCTTGTTTCTGCCACTGTCTTTTAGAAGCGTGAAGCTGACTGACTGAATAAAATAAGGCCAATCATTAAAAATATTCTGCTTGTATGGTGGTTCATGCCTTTAATCCCAGCACTTGGGAGGCAGAGGCAGGTGGATTTCTGAGTTCGAGGCCAGTCTGGCCAGAGCTACATGGTGAAACCCTTTCTCGGAGAACAGATAAAAGGATAAGAAGTACTCTGCTCAGTTAAATTGGATCCATTGTGCTCATGAAGTTGTTTTTTTTTTTTTCCTTTCTTGTGACGCAGGGAATGGAAGCTAGATATGAGTATGCTAAGCAAGGGCTTTACCACTGGGCTACACACCCAGCTCCTCTCTCCAGTTATTTTAATATGAATGAGCTTATAGATGAGAGAGAACTAAATAAGAAATGGTTTTAAAAATAATGAGATTTAGTCTGGAAAATGTGATTGGATATCTAAACTGACTTCAGAATAAAAGCTGAATGAGAAGTTAATCTGACAAAATCCTATCTTTTTCTAAGTAACTGTCTTGTAATTTTTAGGCTGTCACCCTTGACCCAAATTTTCTGGATGCTTATATCAATTTAGGAAATGTCTTGAAAGAGGCACGCATTTTTGACAGGTGAGAATGTTCTGTTTGATCAATTTCCTTGTCTTGCAGAGTGTGGACTAAAATGTGACAACAGCTTTTTTCTTGAAGTACATTTTTTTCTAGAGTGTGGTTTTTCCCTCTTGATGTGTGCTTTGTTACGTTTTACTTATAGATGTTGTTGGCTGACTTTTCCTTGTTGGTTTTCCTGAATGCTTTTATCCTTCCACTTAGTTCAGTTGAAATTTTCTTTGTTGTAAAACTGTTAGAAAATATTAACCTTTTGGACTAAATTTGTTCTTTTGATCTGATTCAGAAAGCTAAGTAAAACTTGACTTTTTTGCTATGTAAAATGAACAGAAAATTTCTTTAAAAAAAAGAATAACAAAAATTTTTAATTTTTTTAAGAAACTGCTCTTCTAATCGTGTGTGTGTGTGTGTGTGTGTGTGTGTGTGTGTGTGTGTGTGTGTGTGTGTGTACTTATTTGTGAGACGGGCTGTATGCACACATGTGTGCAGGTGGACAGCACATGGGAGTCAGAAGAGGACACTGGGTGTCCTTCTCAATCCTTTCCCTCTTCCACCTTATGCTGTTGAGGCAGTCTCTCACATTTTCGGCTAGGTTTGCAGTCAGTTAGTCCCAGGGACCCTCCTGTCCCAGCCCCTTCTCCTGGTCCTGAGGCTTCATGGATGTACATGGCCATGCCTAGCTTGTTAGATGGGTGCAGGGAGCCATACTCAGGTCCTCATAATTACACTCCAAGCACTTTAACCACTGAACAGCTTCCCAGCCCCAGGAATTTTTAATTGGATGTGGGTGGGTGTTTTGCCCACATGCATATATATATATATATATAATCTGGGAACTCTGTGGGGAAGCCAGAAGAGGGCATCAAATCTGGATTACAGATGGCTGGTAGCGCCATGTGGGGCCTAGGATTAAAACTAGAGTCCTGGAAGAGTACCCAGTGCTTATTCTCTGAGCTATCTCTCCAGCCCTTGACTTTTAACTTTTGTTGTCAAAGGAAACATACTTCTGGAGTGGGAATCAACAACTTTTCCTGTGAAAATGTTGTATAGCCTGGCACTTGGGAGTCTGAAGCAGAAGGATTGCTGTGAGTTCAAGCCCAGGCTGGACTATAGAGCAAGATCCTATCTTAAAAAAACATAACAGGGCCTGGGTTTAGTTGTTTACACCTGTAACACCAGCGCTTGAGAGACCAAGGGAGAAGGCTTTCTCTGACTTTGAGACCAGCCTAAGCTACGGAGTAAAGTCTTGTCTCAGAAACCAAACCAAACCACACGCTCCAAACCACAAGTGCAGGCCTGAGGATACTGCTCAGTGGTAGAGCCTTTCCTTGATTAGCATGCATGAGGCCCTAGGTTCAGTTCTTAGTACGACCAAAGGTACATTTCCTATAGTGAGATGTTGGTATTCAGTACAATATATCATAAATTAATTGTCACTAGTTAAAATTAATTGACATTCTTGGTATAGTTATGTCTGGTGTTAATTGGAACAAAATACCGTACATTCAAGTTAGTTGGATTTTGGGCAGGTGAGATAGTTCAGCGGATAAAAGTGCCTGGCATGCAATCCTAATGACCTGGGTTTGATCCCTGGAACCAGTAATGGAAGGAGAGAACCAACTTCACAAAGTTGTCTTCTGGCTTCCACTTGTGTACCTTTGTCTATGCCAACCTGTACACATGTCATAAACACACTTAGAATAATGATACATTTAATATTAGTTGCATTTTGTGTATATGTGTTTGTATGTTTATTTTTGTTTTTCTCACAGGGCTGTGGCAGCTTATCTCCGTGCCTTAAGTTTGAGCCCAAATCACGCGGTGGTGCATGGCAACCTGGCTTGTGTGTACTATGAGCAAGGCCTAATAGACCTGGCCATCGATACCTACAGGCGAGCTATAGAACTGCAGCCACATTTTCCAGATGCTTACTGCAACCTAGCAAATGCTCTCAAAGAGAAGGGCAGCGTAAGGATTTTTTTTGTCTGTCTTTATTTCTTTGTTATGTGGTAGCAAAGTCTTCATTGTACATACTAAGTTTTGAGATGGTTATATTGGTTTTCTTCGGAGTTTTGGTTGATGGGAAGGAGAATACTGAAAAGTGTTCATTTTGTGGTGTATTACCAGCCATTAGGCTCAGTGATGCAGTTACTTAAATTACTAGAACAGCAGTGGTTTCTTTGATTCTTTGTAGTATCTGAACGGTTTGTTTCATTTTCCAGGTTGCCGAAGCAGAAGATTGTTACAACACAGCTCTTCGTCTGTGTCCCACCCATGCAGACTCTTTGAATAACCTCGCCAATATCAAACGGGAACAGGGCAATATTGAAGAGGCGGTCCGTCTATATCGCAAAGCATTAGAAGTATGTTGAATGCTGTGGCTGGGTGTCTGGCCTGTGTGACAGTAGAGGGAAAGCCATTAAGTTTGCCTGCCATTCACCTTTTTAAAAGAGAATCGTTCATTATCTATGTAAGGGCCTATGACAAGCAAGACATCCCTACATTGCGTTCGTTATTTTCTGCATAGATGAGATCTGTACAAAGCTAGTGACTAGTAAGCTGAGTAAAGCTCTTACAATGAAGAACTGAGGTCGGTGTCTAGTGGTTGGTAGGTGTGGTAGGAGTTTAGAAAAGAGGCTACATTACTCAGTGTGAGTTACAGGAAGAGAGGCCTACCTCACGTTTGGAATGAAGATAGGTATAAAATGGAGGAAGCAGTAGAATTTAAGCTCCTAGACCCGAAGAAAGTAAACTTGGAAAAGGTGGAGAGTAGTTAAGGTCCGTCGTGAAGCTCTCAGAGTTGTGGGCGGTAATTGGGAGATTCTTGATCCTATTTAATCCTATCTAATGTCATCTGTAATTGTGACTCTGTAGGTCTTCCCGGAGTTTGCTGCTGCACATTCCAATTTAGCAAGTGTACTGCAACAACAGGGCAAGCTGCAGGAAGCATTGATGCATTATAAGGAAGCCATAAGGTAAGAAATTCAGAGCTCCTTTTTCTAGTTTCAATGTTGAGATTATAATCTATCTTCTCCCCTTCCCTTCCTTGCAAAACCCTCCCGTAGCTGGGCAGTGGTGGCACACGCCTTTAATCCCAGCACTCGGGAGGCAGAGGCAGGCGGATCTCTGTGAGTTCGAGGCCAGCCTGGGCTAGAGTGAGTTCCAGGAAAAGGGCAAAGCTACACAGAGAAACCCTGTCTCGAAAAATGAAAAAAAAAAAAACCACCCAAAAACCCTCCCGAATACCTCTCCTTGCTCTCAAATTCATGGCCTCTTCCATGAATTGTTGTGACTTGCATATATGTATTTGTATGTATATGCAGATATGTCTCTAAATATAATTTGCTCAATATGTATAATGTTCCCCAGAGATATATTTTCAGGGCTGACCATTTGGTATCGGATAAGCACTTGTGCTCGTTCCTGTAGAAGACCATTTCTCCTGCTCCCAGCATTCCTTACATGCCTGTAGTTCTTTGTGTAGGGTTGAGGCTTCATGGGCTTGCCCCCTTCCACTTCAGCATCTCTTCTCTTCCTTTTGTTGTTTTGTTTTTTTGAGACAGGGTTTCTCTGTGTAGCTCTGTCTATCCTGGAACTCACTCTGTAGACCAGGCTGGCCTTGAACTCAGATCCGCCTGGCTCTGCCTCCCAAATCTGGGATTAAAGGCGTGCGCCACCACTGCCTGGCATCTCTATTTTTTAAAGGCTGAGTATGGTGGCACATGCTTTAATCCTGGCATTCAGGAGGCAGATGTAGGTGGATTTGTGTGCGTTTGAGGCCAACCTGGTCTACATAGCAAAAGAGCCAGGCCAGCCAGTGTTAGATGGTAAGACCCTATCTAAAACAAAATTTAGAGACTGGAGAGATGATGGCTCAGGGATTGGAGAGTACTGGCTGCTCTTTCAAAGTACCTGCGTTGAATTCTCAGTACCCATGTAGCGGCTCACAACCATCTGTAAATGTTGTGCCAGTGAATCTGCCCTCTTACAGCTTTCAAGAGTGCTAGCCTGGCTGTTCTGGAACTCATTCTGTAGACCAGGCTGGCCTTGAACTCAAAGAAATCCACCTGCTTCTGCTTCCCAGGTCCTGGGATTAAAGGCCTGTGCCTCCATGCCTGGCTTCTTTATTTTAAAAAAATCATTTAAAATTCTTTGTGTATGGTATCTGTAGTGCATGCCTACACCAGAGACCAGAAGGGGGCATTAGATCCCCTGGAGCTGGAGTAAAGGTGGTTGTGAGCTGCCCCTATGTTAGGTTCTGGGAACCAAACTCGGGTCCTCTGGAAGGTCAGCCCTTTGTTACTTATTTACTTACTTACTTATGCTTGTGTTTAGTTTTTTCAAGACAAGGTTTCTTGCTTGCTTTATGCTTTCTTGTTTTTTTTTTTTCTTTAGTTTTTCGAGACAGGGTTTCTCTGTGTAGCCCTAGCTGTCCTGGAACTCTCTCTCTTTAGACCATGCAGGCCTCAAACTCATAGAGATTTGCCTGCCTCTCCTTCCCAAGTGCTGGAATTAAAAGCTTGCTTCACCACTGCCCGGCTCCTGCTTTGATTTTTTTTAATTATATTTTATTTATGTTGTGTGCATGGAGGGAATGTGGGCATATACTGTGGTGCCCATATGGAGGTCGGAGGACAACTTATTGTTTCCTCTATATGTTCTGGAGATTGAACCCATGTTGTCAGGCTTGATTGCAGGTACGTTCACCTGCTGAGCCATCTCACTGGCATTTTAAACATTTTATTGTCATCTTTAAAAATGATTTGTTTTACTTTTTTTTTTGTTTTTTTTTTCTGGGGGGTGGGGTGGGGTGGTTTGTTGTTTTTTGAGACAGGGTTTCTCTGTGTAGCCCTGGCTGTCCTGTGGCTTGCTCTGTAGCCCAGGCTGGCCTCGAACTCAGAGATCCGCCTGTCTCTGCTTCCTGAGTACTGGGATTAGGTTTATTTTGCTTTTAACTATGTGTATAAAATTCCTTCAGAATCCAGAAGAAGGTCTGGATCCCCTAGAGCTGGACATTGTTGCTAGGAACAGAACTCAGGTTCTAGAAGAACAGTAAGAGCTCTTAACTGCTGAGTACCAACTATTAAATAGCTAAGGATTATTTAATAATTTGTTGTTATTAATAGTTAAAGGTTTGGCATTTGGCAGGTGCTAAAATGACCCCCTCTTCCTCTTTGGTGCTGGGGATTCAAGCTAGGCCTCATGCTTGGTAGGCAAGTACTGTACCACCAAACCACATGTCACCCCCTGCCCCCCCAAATACTTTAATAACAACAAAGATTTTCCACGAGATAATCAAGCCCTTGTCTTCTCCTTCAGAATCAGTCCGACATTTGCTGATGCTTATTCTAATATGGGAAACACTCTAAAGGAGATGCAGGATGTTCAGGGAGCCTTGCAATGTTATACTCGTGCCATCCAGATTAATCCTGCCTTTGCAGATGCACACAGCAATCTGGCTTCCATTCACAAGGTACTGAGTTTCTTCTAACACAGGCACCTTAGCACTGAAGTTTCATTGTAGGAAACTCCTTACAAGCTTGTTTTCTTTCCAGGATTCAGGGAATATCCCAGAAGCAATAGCTTCTTACCGCACAGCTCTGAAACTGAAGCCTGACTTTCCTGATGCCTATTGTAACTTGGCTCATTGCCTACAGGTACAGAATAATCCAGTGTTTTGTTTTTTGTTTTTTTTTTTTTCTGTACTGTTACTACTTTTGAATTTTTAAGTGCTATAATAATCCAAGCCTGGCTGGAGATTGTTTTTTTTTTTTTTTCAGCAAGTGGAAGTCAGGGCAGCTTTCAGCAGTCATTTCTCTCCTAACACATAGGTCCCAGGCATTGAACCCCAGTTGTCTGGCTTGCAAGCCTAATACCTTTACTCACTGAGCCAGCCCCAATACTGTGTTTTTAGTAGGTTACCTAATACTGTATTAGGAAGTCAAATACTTGTAAAATAAATCCCTGGGTAGGTTTTCTGCGTGATAATTTCTTTTTGCTTCCTCTAGATTGTCTGTGATTGGACAGACTATGATGAGCGAATGAAGAAATTGGTTAGTATCGTAGCTGAGCAGCTGGAGAAGAATAGGCTGCCTTCTGTGCATCCTCATCATAGTATGCTGTACCCTCTTTCTCATGGCTTCAGGAAGGCTATTGCAGAGAGACATGGCAATCTCTGCTTGGATAAGGTGACTCTTGCTTTCATTTTTCCATTATCAACTAAAATGCAGATAAATAAAACCATTGCATAGATCAAACGTACGGTATGGCTTTCCCAACTGGCATGTGGTCTGCATCCCCCAAGTTGAGAACTGAAACTTTCTTAGCTACACCAAAGGGCTCTCTTCCCGTGTCCTGTCTTCAGCTCAACTCCCTTCACTCCAAAGGATGGAGACTTGGATTTCTAGTTCGAACCAGTTCATGGTCCTGTTTTTCTTAGGGTACAAACCAAGTTAGGCATGGTGGTGCAAACCTTTAACCCTAGTACTTCTGTAATCTCACACATTCCCAGACAGAGAATTGCTAATTGAGGCCAGCCTGGGCTACATAGCAAGCTCATGTCTCAAAACCAAAAGCAAGCAAAAATCTTCACCAAATAAGAACATCTAAAAAGGAAACTAAAGGCAACAACAATGTAAAGCCCCACTGGTGTTTAAATAGAGTGTATTAGGGTATTATATACTCAACTTTGAGAATTGGAACATGGGTTGATAGAGTTTGGACACAATGGTAGATTAAAATTTATTGATTTATTTATTTTTTAAATTTTTTTGTAATTTATTTTTTTCCGGAGCTGAGGACTGAACCCCCAGGGCCTTGTGCTTGCTAGGCAAGCGCTCTACCACTGAGCTAAATCCCCAACCCAAAATTTATTTATTTTTTTTAAATTATCTTTTTTTTTAAACACAAAAATGCTTCTCTGTAGAATTCCCTAAAATATCATACTCGATGCACTTTTCTTCATCTCGAAGCTTGAGTCTGTTCAGGCTATTTCATAGGCCTCAGAACAGATGAGGTATGAAGCATGAGCACTGTGCAACCGGCCATCACACAACTGCTGACCTTGTAAGGTGCCATCAGACTGGCCACATGAATTAAGTGAAGGTTGCTGTCCAGAGTTTTTCATAATATGTGTTTATATGAATATATATATGTATATGTATATATGTATATATAATTTTTTTCCCGTTTTTTGAGACAGAGTTTCTCTGTGTAGCTTTGCACCTTTCCTTGATCTCGCTCTGTAGCCCAGGCTGGCCTCAACCTCACAGAGATCCACCTGGCTCTGCCTCCTGAGTGCTGGGATTAAAGACATGCGCCATCACCGCCCGGCATGATTTTATATTTCTATCTTCATTTATTTTACTTAAATTTTTTGAGACAAATCTCATGTATACCAGGTTGGCCTTAAACTCTCTATGTAGCTGAGGAGGATGACCTTGAACCTCTGATCCTTTATGCTTCCACCTCCCAGTTGCAGGGATCACAGAAGTGCACCAACATGTCTGTTATTTTTTGTTGTTTGTTTTGTTTTGTCTCGCTATGTCACACTGGCTGGCCTGTAACTCTTCATAGAGCAGGCTGGCTTCAAACTCAAAGATCTCTGTCTCACCTCCTGATGGCTGGGATCAACGATGGGCACCATCATGCCCGCTTTTTATGTAGTTCTGGGGATGGAACCCTTAGGGCTTTATACAAGCAAGACAAAGCACACTACCAATTGAGTTACATCACCAGTCCCTGTTATCTGTTTATTTTTAGATAAAAACTTATACATGACGTGACTTACTAATGAACATTGTATTCTGTCGGTAGATTAATGTCCTTCATAAACCACCATATGAACATCCAAAAGACTTGAAGCTCAGTGATGGACGATTGCGTGTGGGATATGTGAGCTCTGACTTTGGGAATCATCCTACTTCTCACCTTATGCAGTCTATTCCAGGCATGCACAATCCTGACAAATTTGAGGTAAGAAGAGAGAGGTTCGGGTGGCTTTAGTCTGTCATCTTTGCTATTAAGCCCACTATCTTGCGAAGGTTGGAGCCGAGGTTATTAAGTACACCGTCCTGTTTGCCTTTCAGGTGTTCTGCTATGCCCTGAGTCCAGATGACGGGACAAACTTCCGGGTGAAGGTGATGGCAGAAGCCAACCATTTCATTGATCTCTCTCAGGTAGGCAAGGTTTCATACTTCAGTGTATGTGTTTGGTATGGTAGGTGGGCATGTGCATGTACGAGGCTGTGCCCAAGGAGGCCAGAAGAGCGTGTCAGATTTCCCAGACTTGGACTTACAGGGGTGTACATGGGTGCTGGGAGCAAACGCAGGTCCTCAGCAAGTACCTTTCTCTCTGCAGTTTCTCAATTGTGAGTAAATTTGAGAAAAGAATATCGATACAAATTGGTGTGTGTGTGTGTGTGTGTGTGTGGAGTTAAACCTCAAGTTTGTAAGATGGTAGTTTGATGGCAGGTGTTAAACAGGAACAATGTGTATGGGCAGTTTGCTCTTATTTCCTTGGTCATTTACATTTATATTTGGCATGACTTTTAAGTTGTACATAAAATAGAAATGTGATATAACCGATATATAACTTTACTGGACATTGAACCTGCACTTGAGACAAGAAACTTTTTTTTTTCAAATTTATTTTTTTGATTTTTTTTTTTCCCCAGACAGTGTTTCTCCGTGTAGCCCTGGCTGTCCTGGAACTAGCTCTATAGACCACGCTGGCCTCGAACTCACAGAGATCCACCTGCCTCTGCCCCCCTGAGTGCTGGGACCAAAGACATGCGCCACCATGCTTCCTCTTCCCCTTCAGTATTTTTCGTTTTTTGGTTTTCTGAGACAGGGTTTCTCTGTGTAACAGCCATCTGGCTGTCCTGGAACTCACAGATCCTCCAGCTTCTGCCTCCTGAGTGCTGGGATTAAAGGCCTGAGCCACCACACCTGGCTTAAATTTTTGTTTTGATAGATTTATCTGTATGAGTGTTATGCTTGTGTATACATGCACCATGCATGTATATCATGTATGCACCTGATGCTTTTGGAGGTCAGAAGAACTTGGATGCCCTGGAACTGGAATTACAGATGGTTGTTAACCACCATGTGGGTGCTGAGTTCTCCATGTAGTCCTTCAAGAGTAACACGTGCTCTTGACTACCAAGCCAGCTCTCTAACCCTGCACCCCCTTTTTTTGTGATAGGACCTCACTAAGTAGTTTAATCTTCAGGTGCTAGGATTATAGGCACATGTCACCCTAGGTTTTTCCATTTTTGGCATGTGGTACATGTATATGTGAATGTGTGATGTGTGTACATGTAGGTGTACCTGCAGGTTTAGAGTGTGTATCTTTGGGTTTGTTTGTTTGTTTGTTTGTTTTTGAGACAGGGTATCTTCTACATAACCCTGGCTGTTCTGGAGGTCAATCACCTAAACTCACTCTGTAGACCAGATTGGCTTCCAGCTCACAAAGTTCTACCTGCCTCTGCCTCCCAAATTGTGGGATTAAAGGCATATGCCACCATACCCAGCCAAGAGTGGAGATCTTCCTCTACCACTCTTGGCCTCATTTTCTCAAGACTGGGTCTCTCACGGAACCTGGCTCATCCTCCTGTCTCTAACTCCCATGGACCTGAAGTTACGGGTGCACGTGTGTGGCCACATACATCTAGCTTTTTCTGTGGATGTTGGATTCCAGACTTAGGTCTTCTTGCTTGCCTAGCAAGCACTCTTCCTCACTGAGTCATCTCTAGTCTTCTATTTATACCATTTCCTGTTGAGATTATAGTGTGTCAAACTCTTAGTAATTGTTGTGTGATTGATTGATTGATTGATTGATTAAGAGATTGAGAGATTGAGACAGAGTCTAAGTATTTAGCTCTGGCTGATTACAAACTCCTGATTTTGCCTCAGGTTTCCTAAATGCTTGGCTTCAAGGCTCTAATAATGTGCTTGGCCTCTTGTTCATCTTCGAAGGCTCATTTCAAATACTAGCTCCTTTCTGTAACCCTGCTACTAATCCATCCAATCTAGAAGGAAACTCTGCTTTTCCATTAATGGAATGCTTTGATGCTATTATAGTGGTGCTAAACCCTGTGTTGCCTCCATTAACTTAGTTCACTGACGTGCTTCTCATCTCCTGTCTGCTTTGCTTGTTTGAGACAGGGTCTCATGTAGCTGAGGCTGCTGTTTAACTCCTCATCTTCCTGCTTCTACCTCCCAAGTGCTGGGATTACAAGAGTGAGCCACTGTACCCAGCTTTCCCAACTCTCTTTAAACCTCTAGGTCTGAATTCTGTTTAATGTCATGAAAACAAATTGAATTAATCTTGAGATTCTACATAGTTCTTACTGTCTATTCCATAGATTCCGTGCAATGGAAAAGCAGCTGACCGCATCCACCAGGATGGAATTCACATCCTTGTAAATATGAACGGGTATACCAAGGGTGCTCGAAATGAGCTCTTTGCTCTCAGGCCAGCTCCTATTCAGGTAAGAGAATAGTCATTGACAATGTTTATTGGACTAAAAAGACAGTGGTTTTTGGTTTTCCTCCATCTGACTAACTGCCCTTGAAAACAACAGGATAAACATTCTTGATTTTAATAGTGTTCTTGGAATACATGAGGATGGATTTTTGGGTGTAGACCTAGTGCCTATAGGTAAATGTCAGTGGAGACAAGCATTTCATGGTTTTATTTAAATAGCTCTTTGTCTTATATACTTGAAGAATACCTTACCACTTAGAAGGTTAGTCTGAAAGGCTGCTGGATTGCTCTTGGCTAAAGAAGTCAGCCTCTAGTATTTATTTACATATATAATTTGGGACCCTTTTGATAAAGATCTTCTTTTGAAAAACTTGTGAAATGATTGCTACACACAAAACAAAAGCAAAAACAAACAAAAACAACCCTGCAGTAATTTGGTAAGTTCGCAGATGGATGCAAGTTCTTAGTTTTTGGTCTGATTGTTTTTTTTAGGCAATGTGGCTGGGATACCCTGGGACTAGTGGTGCACTGTTCATGGATTATATCATCACTGATCAGGAAACATCCCCAGCTGAAGTTGCAGAGCAGTATTCTGAGAAACTGGCTTACATGCCCCATACTTTTTTTATTGGTGATCATGCTAATATGTTCCCTCACCTGAAGGTAGGCAGAAAACAATGCTATGGGGGAATTCAAAGAACTGTGTTCATGTTTTCCTTATTGTTGTTCATATGCACCCTGAAAGGCATATCTGAAACTTTTTTTTCCAATAGAAAAAAGCAGTCATTGATTTTAAATCCAATGGGCACATTTATGACAACCGGATAGTTCTGAATGGCATCGATCTCAAAGCATTTCTTGATAGTCTACCAGATGTGAAGATTGTCAAGGTCAGAACCTAGTCAGCATTTGTCATTAAAATGAACTAAATTTGTGAGGTTTTCTTAGAATGCGTTTTATTTCATTGATGTTTTTGTTTCTTCAGATGAAATGTCCCGATGGAGGGGACAATGCAGACACCAGTAACACGGCTCTTAATCTGCCTGTCATTCCCATGAATACAATTGCAGAAGCAGTCATTGAGATGATTAACAGAGGACAGATTCAGATCACCATTAATGGATTCAGTATTAGCAATGGACTGGCCACTACACAGGTGGAGAAGACCGTACATGCATCGATTCCTTTCTCTTACAGCCACGCTGTGTTTTGTTTTCTAAATGTATTCATTTTATTTTCTGTACCTTGGTGTTTTGCCTGCATGTATGTCTGTGTGAGGATGTTGGATCCTGGGAGTTACAGACAGTTGTGAGTTGCCATTTGTGTGGTGGGAATTGAACCCGGGTCCTCTAGAAGAGCATCCAGTGCTCTTAACCGCTGAGCCATCTCTCCAGCCCCAAACCACTGTTTTATAGAGGAGGAAATGAGCTCCTTGAAAACTGGCTCTTTGGTATTGTAGTTGTGTCTGGTCTTAAAAGTCATCTGGTGCCGGGCGGTGGTGGCGCACGCCTTTAATCCCAGCACTCGGGAGGCAGAGCCAGGAGGATCTCTGTGAGTTCGAGGCCAGCCTGGGCTACCAAGTGAGTTCCAGGAAAGGCGCAAAGCTACACAGAGAAACCCTGTCTCGAAAAACCAAAAAAAAAAAAAAAAGTCATCTGGCTTCAGCCATCAAGTTCCTTAGTGAGCGCCCACTGTGCCAATGTCTTGGTTTTGCCTGTCTGTGCCTTTATTCTCTTATCTGTAGGCGCCATGTGGTGTTTTGCCTCTGTAAACTCACCGATTTCCTGGCCAAATCCTGCACAGCCTTTCAGTTCAGATAGTTCTTAGAGGAACCAGTTCCTGTACTAATCTCTGTTCTCTCTTTCTATACTCGTTGGTACTTGTCTCCCGTGCTTCTGTAGTAGTTTGGGTTCATTGTTACATTCAGCACAGTGCAGTAGAATGCTTGTGTTTGTATCCTTCAGCAGACGGAATTACTTTAGTGCTCATGTCTTAATCACAGTAATATGTAGTCTGTGAGTGTGTGTGCATGCGTATAGCATACTTGAATAGGTAAATACATAGCTCTATCAATAAGAGTGGAAGAGGGCAAGGATCTTAGACCTCTTAGGGTTTTACTTTATTGAGATACCCACAGTCATAAAGCATAAAGCATGACATAAAGCATGACACAGTGCTCAAAAGTATGGGGTTTGCAGATAAGACTGTACTTGAAGAAGTTGACCATCAGTGTAAGGGGGAGTAACTGAAATTTGCCTTGGAGACAGGCTGTGATTTGGAGAAGGGCATTTTATCCATGAAGAATGGAGTAAAACAAAAACTTTCTATTGGTTATAGGGTTTTGAGTACGTCTGTTCTTTTTGTTGTTTTATGAGGCAAGAGTTTTTCTGTGTAGCCCTGGCTGTCCTGGAACTCTGTAGAATAGGCTGGCCTTGGACTGAGAGATCCTCCTGCCTCTGCCTTCTGAGTGCTGGCATTAAAAGCCACCACCATTGGCCTTGTTTGGTTCTTTTTGAGACAGGACCTGGCTATGTAGCTCAGGCTGTTCTCAAACTTGGCAGCCCCCCTGCCTTTAGAGAGTCTTTTGACTGACTAAAGCAATAATTCTCTTAGGGCAGTTCCTCCTAAGTCAAAATAGTGGTATCGCTTTTGATGTCTTAAACATGAACTATATCAAAACATTTTCTCATTACAACTCGGGGACAGGACTTAAAATGCTTACACCATTTTATATCTTATGAATTGATTCTTTTTCTAAAAAAAAAAAAAATTATGGGTGTAACTCGAATGTATGTCTGTGTACTATGTGCATGCCTGGTGCCTAAGGAGGCCAGAAGATGGCATTAGGTCTCCTGGAACTGGAATTATAGATGGTTGTGAGCTGTCCTACCATGTGGGTGCTGAGACTCAAACCCAGGTCCTCTGGAAGAGCAGCTAGTGCTCTTAACAGCTGAGCCATCTCTCTAGCTTGCTCATTCACTCTTGCACTCTGTTTCCATTCTGTGTGTGTGTGTGCGCACACACACACCTTGGAGCCTTATGCATTCTAGATCAATGCTCTACTATAGATATACCCCCATCCTTCAGCTTGTCTCTTTTTTTGGAAGGCTTCTGTGGGGTGGAGCTCTCATATAGCCCAGGCTAGCGTCAAACCTTTATCTCTGATCAGTCTTCTCCCATCTCCCGAGTGTTACAATTATATATAGATGTGTACCACTATTCCTGTTTTATGAAGTACTTGAATCAAACCCAGGGATTCTTGCTTGCTCAGCAGGCCCTGGACTACATCTGCAATTCTCTTTGGTCTGTGTTAACTCTAATTTTAATCACCATGTTCTTTTCGTTATTCTAGATCAATAATAAGGCTGCAACTGGAGAGGAGGTTCCCCGTACCATTATTGTAACCACCCGTTCCCAGTACGGGCTACCAGAAGATGCCATTGTGTATTGTAACTTTAATCAGTTATATAAAATCGACCCTTCTACCCTGCAGATGTGGGCAAATGTGAGTATGTGTAGATTTGTTATTAATGCCTATTGATGAGTAAAGAGTATGTACACGGGCTGTCTCGCGAAGCTGCCCCCTTTTTACTTATGGACTATTGTGCTTATTTCTTATTTCCAAGAATTGTGAAGTTTTCTGTTGCTTTAAATCATTTTCATTTTTCGAGATTATAATTAATATAATTTCCCCCTTTCTTCTCTCCAAACCCTGCCATGTCCCTTTTCTCTCTTTCAAATTCTTTTCCTTAGTAGTTGTTACAAGCAGGGTTTCTCTGTGTAACAGCCCTAACTGTCCTGGAACTCACTCTGTAGGCCAGGCTGGCCTTGAGCTCACAGAGATCTGCCTGCCTCTGCCTTCCAAGCACTGGGATTAAAGGTGTGTGCCACCACTGCCCAGTGTTTCTTTTTCTTTGGTGGTGGTGGTGGCGGTGGTGGTAATTGTGTATATTCCTGTGCATTCCTAAATGCCTAAATACAACCCACGTAGTCAGGTTGACGTTACTTGTATTGTTGTTTTTGACATGCGGTCTCAATGTACCCCAGGCTGGCCTTGTAACATAGCAGAGGATAACACTGAACTTGTGTTCATTCTGCCTCTCCTTTTTGACTGTCGGGATTACGGGGGTTTGCCACCACATCTAGTTATGTGGTGCTGGGAATTAATCCGGGGCTCCCTTCATGCTAGACAAGTAACTCTACCAACTGAGCTAGGTCCACAGCCATTTCCAGTTTTGATTTCACCCTCTAATGTTGTATTTTCCTCCAGTGTCGGGGATCATGCTCAGGGTGTGATACACAGTAGGCAAGCTCTGTACCAGTGAGCTTTTGATGTATTTATTTTTATTTCTTAAGACAGGGTCTCTATATAGTCCTGGATGCCCTAGAACTCAGTATGTAGGCCAGGCTGGCTTCAAACTTAGATCATCTGCCTCTGCCTCCTGAGTTCGGGATTAAAGGTGTGCACCATGAGTGATTTCAGTCTTGTGATTTTTAAATTTCATGCTATAAAACATTTATTCAAAGTGTTCTGCCCAAACCAGATGTCAACAAACTTTTTCTTCAAAATGTAAATGACATTTGCAATTTTGTGATTAGTAATCCAGTCATCTTTCCTATTTATCCTATGTGTCATGAAAATGTCTTCGGTATTATGTAAATGTACCCATGGTCTTGTTCATCAAATTTTATTTCTAAAAACTGGCTGCATGCCATACTTGGCTCGCAGGCCATAGTTTGCCAACCCCTGGCCTAAACTGATAGCGAAACTTGCTGTGTGGCCGCCCATGTTTAACAGTCTTGCAGGTCTATGGGGTTGAACCAGGAAAGAGTTGGTCGATGACCCTGCTTTTCAGTGAGCTCGTGAGCCTGGTTTGCAGAAGCGCAACGCTGAGTACATGGAGCTAGCTGGCCCTGAGTCTGTATCACTGAAGTGGTGTGTTTTTATTTCACCTTTTGTTAGGAAGAAATCATTCCTTGTTTGATTTTCATTCCCTACTCCCAAGTATCTGTTCTATTTGTCTGAAAGGTTAGGATAATATAGAAAGAGAGGAAGTGAATGATTAAACCTCTGTTATCCCTGAATCCTCACTTTGGCTAAAACTCTGAAAGCAAAACTTACCTAACAGGCTAGTTTCAGTTTTGTTTTGTTTTTTTAAATTCTGTTTATGAATATTCCTGCATCTCAATATAGAGCTACTAATGTGCTTTAAAAAAAAAAATCAAGGAATTGCTTCCAAGAGCGCTAGATAAATGTATGTACATTGTACAACATTTTTAAATGTTTAAAAATGTGAAGTAGTCTGAATTTGGAAATTTGTCTATTCTCACATTTTTCAGAGGAGGAAGTGTGAAGTTCTGTGATATGTTGAATAAATGCACTTCTGAATCAGGAGTAGGTAAACTGGTCTGGAGGCCAAATCCACTGCTTGGCTCGTTGCTTGGTTCTTTTTGATGCTGGGGTGGAACCCAGGTCCTTGCACATGCTAGGCAAGTACTCTACCGTTGAGCTCCATCCCCAGCCTCTCATTGCTTCGTTTCATAAATAAAACTTTGACATAGGGACGTACGCATGTACTTAGACACTTGCTATCTATGGCTGCTTTCAAGCTACAAAGTAAGCAGTTACGAAAGAGTCCATGGGACTAAAAAGCCAGTACTATTTTCTATCTGGTCATTTATAGAAGTCTGCTGCCTCTTCTGATCTAGATTAGGCAAGTTGGCCAAATCCTGTTACTGTTCCTTATGTGGTGTGGTTTGGGATTTAAAATTCGAAGTACTGGATGTGATAAAATGTGCTGGTACTCCAACCTACTCTGGAGGCTGAGATACAGTTGCTTGAGTCCATGAATTTGTGGCCAGCCTGGAAAACTTAATGAGACCCTGTCCCTTAAAAACAAAAGTAGGGAGAGAGGCCCCACCGCCCCCTTGGGAACTATTAGTAGTGATGGTTCCTGGGGAGGGAGAGTCATTTTCTGTAGTAGTAATTTGCCCATGTTCCAGTAACTCACCCCCACCCACTTTTATGTAAGCAGCCCCAATTAAATTCAGTGGCTCATAAACACAAAAATAGGAACATGAAGGTAGGAGGGGTTCCTCAAAATGGGAAAGGTGAGTAATGGAGGTGACAATGACTCCTTCCAAAAATATGTATGGAACTGTCAAGATCTTTTTAAAATGTAAGACATAATGGAGGTGACAATGACTCCTTCCAAAAATATGTATGGAATTGTCAAGATCTTTTTTTAAATGTAAGATACCCAAAAACGCATTTTTAACAAAGACCACCGCCTATATTAGTTCCTGCCAGATATAGTTGCCTCAGATTGTAACAGTTAGTGACTTGACTTTTGTTTTCTAGTTCTTTCCTCTGTCCTCAGACTCTCTGGGGACAGACACCTAAGAGAAAAGGCGTAACTCAAATGACACGATTCATCTCTTTGAGGGAAAGACCTGGGTCCCAAGCAGGGTCTCCTTGAATTTAGGAACCTCCTGCTTCAGTTCTGCCAGGATTATAGGGGTGTGCCACAATGCCCCTATTAGGTGGTGTTGGGGGTCAATCACAGAACTTTGTGAGTGCTAGGCAAAGTCTCCTAGCAGAGTTGCGTCACCACATCCCAAGTATGCTTCTCAATGGAAAGAATAAAGTGAAATAGAATCATTCTGGGAAAGGGCAGATTACTATTAATCTTCTCATTTTTTTTCTTCTTTTTTTTTCAGATTCTGAAACGTGTGCCTAATAGTGTCCTTTGGCTGTTGCGTTTTCCAGCAGTGGGAGAACCCAATATTCAACAATATGCACAAAATATGGGCCTTCCCCAGAACCGTATCATTTTTTCACCTGTGGCTCCTAAAGAGGAGCATGTCAGGAGAGGTCAGCTGGCTGATGTCTGCCTGGACACTCCCTTATGTAATGGGCACACCACAGGGATGGATGTTCTCTGGGCAGGAACACCCATGGTGACTATGCCAGGTAAGTGGCTGGTAGATCATTGCATCCTTCTTTATTCATTAAAAGTTTTTGATCAAGAGGAATACTTGAAGGTGACATTGTATGTACTTGAAGTAATTAAGGCAGGAGGATAGAAAATGGGACTTCTGCAAGCCTGAGTACTTGGCAGCACCCTTCTTGTTTGTACTGTGTAGGTACTTCAATGCAATTAACAATGACGACTATGTGACTTCCCCGTTCGAAGATGTGCAATTACTGTCTTTCCTTTTCAGGAGAGACACTTGCCTCTCGAGTTGCAGCTTCTCAGCTTACTTGCCTAGGATGTCTTGAGCTCATTGCTAAAAGCAGACAAGAATATGAAGACATAGCTGTAAAACTGGGAACTGATCTCGAATAGTAAGTAAACTGCCAGGAACAAACTATATCTGAGAATGTGGCTAAAATCAAGCCATAAGTTAAGGATAATTTAAAATAGGTGAAGTAAGTTGTATGCTCTCTGGATGAGAAGAGACATGATCTAAACTCGCAAGTCATCACTAGACTTTAGTAAAGAACTTTCCAAAGTGTCAGATGTTTGAGCCTAATAATCCACTTCTTCACAGTAGGATCTAAAAAAAACCAAAACAAAACCAACACTGCCACCAAAAAAGCACAAAAAAACTTAGTTGCTTGAAAATGAGTGGGAATTAGAGGGATCATGCTATGGTAAATGGAGCTTCATCCATTCAATGAAATAGTGTTTCTAATTTGTCTTTGTTTCATGCTATTTATGTTTAATGCATTAATTTTTTTTCTGGGTGATGGAGGGATACACCTTTAATCCCAGCATTTGGGAGATAGAGGCAGGCAATCTGTGAGTTCAAGGCCAGTTGTCTTCTGGCCATTACATGCACACATAAACACATGCATAGATACCCAAATACACAAATAGAGTCCATAGGGTCTTTTTTGTTTTGTTTTGTTTGAAAGACAGCATTAATATTAATATTAATATGAGTACAGTTGGGTTGAACCTAACCAATGGAAGCCAACTTTCAATATACTTCTGATGCTGTGTTAAACTCCATGACCAAAATCAACTTGGAGAACAAAGGGTCACAGTTCATCATGAAGGGATGCCAAGGCAAGAAAGAACCTAGAAGCAAGAGGTGAAGCACAGAAATGGAGGAGCACTGCTTGTTGGCTTGTTCCCCGTGGCTTGCTCAGCCTGCTTGCTAGGCTACATTAGCCTGGGTCCTCCCCCATTAATCATTAATTAAGAAAATGGCTTACAGACATGCCCACAGACCAGCCTGATGGATGCAGTTTCTCACTTGAGGTTCCCTCTTCTCAGATGTTTATCTTAAGTTGACAGGCCAATCAGAAAAGATATTTTTTTTTATATTATACCACAAAATAAATAGGTATTTATAGGGTCTAGTTCTGAGTTTTTGTTCTGATTTGTAAAGTTGGTTTTCTTTGTTTTTATTACCTAGCCTGAAGAAAATTCGTGGCAAAGTCTGGAAACAGAGAATATCTAGCCCTCTGTTCAACACCAAACAATACACAATGGAATTAGAGCGGCTCTATCTGCAGATGTGGGAGCACTATGCAGCTGGCAACAAACCTGACCACATGATTAAGCCTGTTGAAGTCACTGAGTCAGCCTGAATAAAGACTGCATAGAATTACCCCTATACCTGAGCCTCAACCTTCTGGGGGAAAGGGAACTAGATAACATGCATTGTGCTTATCTGTACAGTACCGTGTTGCAGATGGGTGATATATAACGATAATAGAATAGCACAGCCAGACTTGCTTCCTGCATGATCGGGAGAGACGAGATAAGAAACTGCTATTCCAAAAGGAATCTCTGTAGTGTGTTGCAGCAAGCAGGTGGTGCAGAGGTCTGGAAGGTCTGGTCTCCCTTGGTCTTCCATGGGATGCTTAATGTGGAGGGAGATAGAGATTGACCAGCCATGGATTGATCGAGTCTTCTGATCCATCTTTTTTTCTTTATATTTTGGGTATTGGAGCTTTTAAAAATGTTTGCTTTCAGGTATTTTTACTCATGTGAAGTGATGTTGGTTGTTCTGAGATAAGGTTTTAAACTAAAATGTTGCTTCCTGTTTTAGTGTGTGAACTCTGACAGGGTGACAGGGACCTTGCTGGTGTAGTCTTTTTATAGGTTTTATAAACCACTGGAGTCTATATCAGTCGTTTTAGTGTCTGACCTAATGCTTGACGCTGGCAATGCTTTGTTGATTTAGATGGCGACTCAGATTTTTCAGCCTCTTTCTCATTTCTTTTCTCCCACCTCCATTTAAATTCACCTGTGACTGCTAACGATACCAAGTCTTGTTTCAAACATCCTCGAGTGTTTCTCTTAAACACGCCATCTGGTGCCAAATGAGAATTCTGAGGAGTGAATATTAATCACGAAGGGCACAGTTGTGGTACTGTTATTGATAATAATGTAGATTTTTTTTTTGCCTAATTTTTACCTGTTTCACCAGTGTTTAAGCCCCTGACTGCCCCTTCTATGCTGCTTCCAAAAGTGATAGTGTGTGATAAGACTTTTACCATCCTTTCTAAAGTTTGTTTTTTTCTTTAAAGTGAGTCCTGTTCTTCCTATTTCTTTCAGCAGAAATGAAATCCCAGGTAAGTATAAGTATTCAAATATTTGATTAGTAAGTTGCAGTTATCTCCAGTACATTAAATATTGTTCACTGACAGATTTCGAGGTAAAAGCTCTGCAGGACCATCTCTACAGGCAGTTATTTTTCAGACTGTGTTAATATATATCTTTTGGACTTAGTCTCTACATTTATGGATTCAACCTTGGTAGTAGTGAATTTGCATCACTACTTGGTTTAGAGTACAAGTTAGACATTTGCCCTCCTGGAGCTTGAATTCTTGCATTTCAATACAAGGTAGAGGGCTTGAGGCTTAAACAAAGAAGCCGCCATATGAATATGTTTCTACTACAATACTGCATTTCTCCTCTCCAGTCACAGGTCAGTTTCGTGTTAGTGCTTTAGACGATGTCTTTCCAAAGCACCTAGGCAGTGCACCTATTCTGTAGCTGCAGCTGTTGCCTGAATGTACCTTAGCTGACAAGTTATTGATAATTAAGAACTTGAATTTGTGATTCTTACTGCTAGTTAAAACCTAAGCAAGGAGTCTCGTGTGTAATTCTGAAGCAGAATTACATTGTGATGAACTGTGTACCTTTAGTAATGTAAATCCAGGAACACCAGTTAAGGGATTTATTTATTTTTTAACTGAATAAATATCAGTTAAAGGTTGCCAGCATGGTTACAGGTAAACTGACTTTCCAAATTCACGGAACTACTAAATGTGGGATTGGATAATAGACTTCCAGTACCACTAAGGCTGTGATCTGTGGCCATATTACATAGCACATCATTCCTCCTATAGGGATGAACTTTTTCCTGGCACGAAAAGTAGCCGCTCTGGTTGAAGCTTTGCTTATTGTAACAGGCTTTTATTTCCAGGTAACATGTCTGTGGAAGACTTAATTCTGATAGTTATAGATATTACTGGAAACTAATTTGTTTTTTTTTCTATTATATTCTGCTTTATTGAAAAAGTAAAGCATTTAAATTGTGCTCCAGAAATACAGATGTTGTCTTGCGATCTTTAAATAAATGGATGATTTCCCCTTAATATGGCTTGATGTATTTTGTCTTGTTTTGTTGAATATTACTGACAAAACTTACACTTGAGTAGCTCAAAACAGCACAACCAGGAAGTGTTTCCCTATTTTAGGTGTGATCTTGTTAGGAATTAACTTTGTTTTCTTAGCCAAGTCTGATGGGAGGATTGGAGATACTAAATAATCCATTAAGGGGACATCAGAACCCCAAATAACTATCTTTGCTGTTAAGGGTCATTTTTGTTTACCTTCCATTCTGGGGATTGAGAAGAGGGCCTTATGCATGTCAGGCAAGTGTATACAGATTGAGCTACAGGACGGCCTGTATACTCTCATTCTTTATATGGTATTTACAGACAGAACTCTTCCCTCTACTGTGGACAGTGGTTGAACTCAGCCACAAGATTGGCTTCTGGTTTTTCCAGAGACATAAAAGGGAAACATTTGGGGTTGGAGAGATGGCTCAGCAGTTGAGAATTCTGGGTGCACTTCCAGAGGCCCCAGGTTTGACTCCCAGCACCTACTTGGTGATTTGTAACTCTGTTCCAGGGGATCCAATACCCTCGTTTGGCCTCCCTGGGCACCAGGTGTGCACACGGTGCCCAGTTTACATACAAGCAAAACACAAATTAAAAATCTCTACGTTAACATGATGTATAGGCATACAACCAGGCAAAACCCATATATATAATAATATACTTTTAAAAATATTTAATGTTAAGTAAAATTTCATATAATTTACTTACCAATTTTATTGTACCCCCAAAGCCTTAATGAGATTTGTGTTTGTTGGAATCTGGGTACTTTAGGTCACAATGATTAATGGTGTTGGGTTCTGTGTCTTCTGACTCATAGCTATAAATCCCAGCACTGGTAGGCTGAGACAGGAGAATTATTAGAGGTATAAGGACATCCCAGGCTATGTAGTGAAACTGTCTCAAACAAAAAGGATGGTATGGGAAGAAAGGTTGCCTCATGACTCGGTAGTGTGGGATGAAGTCAGCTAGTCATAAAAGTCTGTTCTTCACCCTTATGTTGCTAAGTGCGCTTCATTTATCTCACCTCTGGCAGCTTCTGCCTTCACTCTAAGAGTTCCCTGAATAGATGAAAGAAATTTGGGTAATTGCTGAAATGCCTGAATTTGAACTTCTTTTGCAGTTTTAGACAGGATTCCATGTAGCCAAGGCTGGCCCAACTTCAGGTTCTCCTGCTTCTGCTTCCCATGTGCTGGTGTTAAAGAGAATTTATAAGCATGTGCCACCTTGTCCTGCTGGGTTTTTTTGTTTTTGACAGGATTTCACTGCATAACCCTGGCTGGCTTCAAATTTTTCCTTCCTGACCTGGATTTACAGGTATGTGCCGCCGTACCTGGCTGAACTGTTTATAAAGATTTAGTTTGAATCCTAACTTTTATTTGAAGTTTTTTGTTTTGAAGGCAGTTTTTTGTTTTTTATTTGAAGTTTTTTGTTTTAAGGCAGTTTCACAACATTGCTCAGACTGGCCTTGAACCTGGGAGTATAGGTGTGTACTATAATGCTTGAATTGTGTTACTTATACTTAACCATTTAGGCTCTTAACCTATACTTCTAATCCACATAATCAAGGAATCTCCATTTTTGTGGAGGAGAAAGTTACTATTACTCTTATTAGTTCAAGAAGCTTATCTAGTTGTTCACTTATTTATAGTGCATTTTGGAACTAGTACTGTTACAATTGAGTTCTAGCTATGCCACTTTCTAGTTGTTCAGCCTCTTAAGAAATGTAACATTGCATTTTAATATTTCTTTTTATGTGTATGGGTGTTTGCATACGTGTCCATAACCTGCATGTTTGTGGTGCTGACAGAAGCCCAAAGTGGATCCCCTGGATTTGGAGTTACAGATGATTGTGAGCAGCCCTGTGGGTGCTGGGATTCGAGCCCGGGTCCTCTGGAGGAACAGCCAGTGCTCTTTACAGCTAGCTGAGCCTCTCTCTAGCCCTACATTATTTTTTAAAACTTGGTGTATAGTGTATGTATGTCAGTTGTATTCTCTCTGTGATTCTCCATTTTATTTCTAGCTATTTCCACCTTACATCTCTCTTACCTACCTGGCCCCATCTGCACTTACTGACATTAAAGAGGTGGCTGTGCTCTATGTTCATGCTTGTCCAGCAAGCATTTTACTTGCTGAACCATCTTCCCAGGCCCTCACATTGAATTTTTAATTGTTTACAGACAAGAGTTTTCCTTTTGTTGTCCAGGTGGGCTCCTGGGTTCCCAGGCTCAAAGGATTCTTTGGCCTCAGCTTCCTGAGTAGTTGTGACTAGGGTGACGTACCAGTCAGTGCCTTTGTTCCTGGCTTATATATGTATTTTTTTTATATTTTATTTTATTTTTTATTAGATTTCTTTACATGTATGAGGTTTTGCTTGCATGTATGTCTGTGTACCACGTGTGTGCCTGGTGCCTGAGGAGGTCAGAAGAGAGCCTCAGATTCTCTGGAATTGGAGTTATGGATGTTTGTGAGCCACTGTATGGGGGCTAAGAATTGAACCCAGATCTTCTGCAAGAATAGTGCTCTTAACCACGGAACCAGCCATCTATCCAGCACCTCATGTATTTTGTTTGTTTTTTTTTTTTCAAGACGGTATCACTGTGGTCGTTCTGGACTCACTATGGAGATCAGGCTGGCCTCGAACTCAGCAGAGATCTGCCTGCCTCTGCCTTCCATTGGCTGGAATTAAAGGTATACAACAAAACACCTGGTACAATGCCTAGACGAGCAAATGCATGGGATGTTTCTTTTGTTTGTCCAATATAGGTGTCTTCCAGAGAATGGTAAAGTATAAAAATCATTTCTTGTTTTTCTTGGTGCGTTTGGAGTGGGTACAAGAAAGGTTAAAGTGTACTGCTTTTTTTTTTTCTCCAGGGTCTAACAATTATGGACGCCAGCACCACAGTTCAGTGTTGCTATAAGTTTTTGTGTTGCTCCCCATTGGTGTTACTGAGGAGACTAGATGATCCTCTCTGCCAGTGCTCGGAGCAGTTGAAACACCAGGTAGGTGAACTTTTAAAAGATTCTGGCAGCCGGGTGGCGGCGGTGGTAGGCGCCTTTAATCCCAGCATTCGGGAGGCAGAAGCAGGCGGATCTCTGTGAGTTGGAGACCAGCCTAGTTCACAAAGAGTTCCAGAAAAGCCAGGACTGTTACACAGAGAAACCCTTTGGAGGTCGGGGGAGGAGCAAAAAAACAAAACAAAGAAAAAAAAAACCCAGGCATGGTGGCTACGTGTTTGTAGTTCCAGCACTCCAAAGGCAAAGGCAAGCCAGCCTGGGCTACATAGACCAGATCTCAAAAACAAAATGGGGGCGGTGGTTGTTTGAGAATTGGCCGTGGGTTGCAGGCTGAACCTGGCGCACTCCGTGAAAAGCGGTATCTCGGGAGCGATACCTGGATTCCCGGATTCCGGAAGCTGGTATCACGGAAGCTCGTGTCACGGAGTCAGTTACAAAATTCAAATCGGCTATGTAGTCACCCGTGATAGGTGGGTACATCAAAGGCGGCAATACGTCAGCTCCCATCTTGCCTTGGGGCTGTACCCCGTAAAAGGCGCTGTACCCGTGCCCCCGTCCATTTTGTCCGCTCGGGAGCGGAGGAGCGGGTGGTGGCTCCGACCTGTGCCAGACACCGCAAGAGCAGGTACGCAAACGGTGGGCTAAGGCGGGCAGTGGTCTCACTTAAGTGTAGTACATTTAATTTAAAACCCCACTGTGTGTGAATGTGGGGGTTTGGGGACTGAGATCCCACTCGACTGTTTTCCCCTCAGCGAAAGTTCTGGGTGGGTGGTGGGTGGTGGGGATGTAGCTGAGGTGGTCCCTGGCACTGCCCAACGGGAGGACGGAGGAAAGCTCCGTTAAAGTCCAGTTGTGATACGGGGGTCGGGGGTGGTGGGGAGACCCGACCGAAACCCCTTGGGGGGTTTGAGGAAAAGTTTCGGAGCGGAAGGATGGAGGCTCCGAACAGTGAGAGGGACCTCGAGAGGGCATTTGGGGTTCCAAACAGGCGCCATAGTGTCCGGGTGGGGGAGGAGGAGGAGGTTGGCCGGTCTGGGACCGGTGCGACAACGGTGGCTTGGCCCGGGTTTAGTCTTTAGTGTCCTCGGACCTGGCGCCAGCGCCATAGTGCCATGGCGGCACAGCCACTTGGAGATGTCCCAAGTGGGTACGGGTCGCGGTTCTGGGGGGCCCAGCCGATACGCTGAGGCCGAGTCGGGTACGCGAAACGGGTGTCGGGCTGAGGGGAGAGTTCTGAGGGTCTGGATATTGAACTAGTGGCCTAGCCGAAGGGGAGGGGGCCAGGGTCCAAGTCTCATTGATGGAAGCTTCGAGGAGGAGCGAGAAGGGCAAAGTGCCAGATTTTTTTTTTTTTTCTAGAACTTTCCACGAGGCCGGTGGGCGGGGACAGGAGCAAGATCTCTTTGGTAAGTTAGAAAAGCCTGAGGCCCCTGCCTGCGCAGCCAATGAGAAGCTGAGGAGTAAGAGTTGGGCATTCCTTTTGGGGGGTGGTTCTGGGAGTGGGAGCGGAGGGCGGGGCGGCTTCCGGGAGTGGGAGCGAGGCAAGGCAGGGGGCGGGGCCACTTCCGGAACGGGAGCTAGGCAAGGCAGGGCGGGGCCACTTCCGGGGCGGGGCCACTTCCGGGAATGGGAGCTAGGCAAGGTAGAGGGCGGGGCTGCATCCAGGAGTGGGGGCGGTAGGCGGGGCGAAGGGTGGAGCAGTTGGGTGGGGCTGTAGGCGGGGTTCTGGGCGGGGTGGGAATGGCGGGCAGTGCCAGGGAGGAGTCGGAGCAGCGGTGGGGGCAGGCTAGCGGGAACCTGAGCAAGAGTGGGCTGTGCCTGCTAGGGGCAGAGGGCAGCAGTCGGAATGGAGGGCGGGAGCTGTGGGCCGGGTCAGGGTGGGGTGGGAATGGCGGGCGGTGCCAGGGAAGAGTTGGAGCAGTGGGTGGGGGTAGGGCAGGAGCGCCCAGCTAGAGGGGACCTGTGCAAGAGCAGGAGGTGCCTGGCAGGGATCAGGGGTGGTTGGCATGTACCCCTATGCTGCCCTGCTGGTTAAACATCAATAAAAAATTTAAAACCTTGAAAATAATCTTTGAAACCTTGAGGTTTGTGACGAAGATTAGAAGATTATTAGTAAAAGGGGAATCACTTTTAAATTTTTTAGACTTTTTTTAAATCTTTTTTTTTTTTTTGAGACAGGGTTTCTCTGTGTAGTTTTGGTACCTGTCCTGGAGCTCACTCTGTAGACCAGGCTGGTCTGGAACTCACAAAGATCTGCCTGGCTCTGCCTCCTGAGTGCTTGGGATTAAAGGTGTGTGCTGCCATCTGGCCTTAATCACTTTTTTAAAAAAAATCACTTCTAAATTTTTTTAGTCTCATTCTAGAGCTAAAAGTGGCCTGGAACTCTCAGTATATGTAAGGCTGGCCTGGAACTTGTGACAGTCCTCCTTTAGCATCCCAAGTGTTAAGGTTATATACAAGAGCCACCTGATTTTAGAATCACTTCTTGTTTTTGTTTTTGTTTTGTTTTCTTTTTTGAGATGGGTTTCTCTGTGTAGCTTTGCGCCTTTCCTGGAACTTGCTTTGGAGACCAGGCTGGCCTCGAACTCACAGAGATCCACCTGCCTCTGCCTCCTGATTGCTGGGATTAAAGGCGTGCGACACCACCGCTTGGCTAGAATCACTTCTTGATATTCATTCATGCATCAGTTATTTTGACTTTGTAATTAAACACATAATACTTCAAGTCCTAGTGTTGCTTACCATTTATGGTAGCAGATTGAAACATGTATATAAGCAATTACAGTGAATTGTGATTAAGAAAATGTGATGGACAGACTTGAAGTAAAGAAAGAGGACAGCTATTTTCTGGTTTACGTTTTTACAGTAGCCCTATGAAAGAAACAGTTCTTTTTTTAAATTTAATTTTTATTTTATATGCATTGGTGTAAAGGTGTCAGATTTCCTGGAACTGTAGTTATAGACAGTTGTGAGCTGTCATGTGGGTGCTGGGAATTGAACCTGGGTCCTCTAGAATAGCAGCCAGTGTTCTTAACCACTGAGCCATCTCTCCAACCCGAAACAGTTCTTTTATAACGGCTGCTCAAGAGCATGTTTTATGGAAATCTAGGTGAGTCTAGACTTTCAGCAGACTGTTACTAGCATAGTTAGAGGTCTGAGTGAGTTAAAATATCTCACTGTTCAATTCTGAAACATCTCCATATTTCTGAAATCTGTACATACATTTGATGACAGTTGTATGTGTGTGTTTAATCTTTAGTTTTTCGAGGCAGGATTTCTCTGTAGTTTTGGTGCCTCTCCTGGATCTCACTCTGTAGACCAAGCTGGCCTCGAATTCAGAGATCCATCTGCCTCTGCCTCCTGGGTGCTGTGATTAAAGCCGTGAGACACTTGAAGGGATGGCGTAGCAGTTAAAAGTGTCTGTTGCTTTTTCAGAGACCCCAAATTTGGTTACCAAAACTCATGTTCGGTGGTTCACAACCACCTGTAACTGTAGAAGGTTGTAGAAGCTCTAGAAGGTTCTGATCTCTCTGGTCACAACAGGTACTGGCAGTCAACATGCATAGGCAGACAAGACAGATACAATTTAAATCAAAATCTTTTAAAAGAAGTGCATATGGGGGCTGGGGTCTAGCTCAGTTGGAAGAGAATTTGCTTAGCATGCATGAAACTGGCTTCAGTCACCATCATTGCATAAAGTTGAGCATGGCAGGCATGCTGCTATAATCCCAGTCCTCAAGAGGGGCAGACAGGATAAAAACTTCAAGGTCTTGTTCCATTACATGGGATTTAAAGCCAGTACAGGATCTAAGCTAATACATTATTATTATTATTATTTTGGTTTTGAGATAAGGCTTTGCTGTTTAGACCAACCTGGATACAATGTAAGCTCTTAAAGCATCTTCTGACCTTGCGTTTCAGAAGCTGCTTATTGTCAGCATTTATTGGAGAGTTTTGATATTTTATGGCCTGTGTCGTTGGTAGCCCTCACTTTAAAAACTTCTTTTTTTTTTCCAGTGACAGTCCTAACATGGATACAAGCAGCGGCGAGGACTGTGAGGCCTGTGAGTAGAGCCCTCTTTCAACAGTAATGCCCATCAAGCGTCTTTAGAGAGGACTGAAACGAGATTTGGGACACTTGACTTGATCTGGTCCTAGGTTTACCCCCTCTAATGTGCTCTCTGGGTTGTTGAAATGAAGTTCATTTCCCTGCTGTCAAGAGCAGTTCTTCATGTTTTCTTTATGTGTTGTTTACCCTTTTTTGTTTCCTGGGTCTTCTTTCATTTCCTTTCAGTCTTTTTAGAGGGATATAAATTCTTTTATCTCTTCCTTGTGCTAGGCAAGTGTTCTACCACTGACCTATGTTCCCAGTTTTAGAGAAATGTACATTTTCCTAGGTCTGATTTATACATGAGCTACTAGGTTCTATCATGCTTCCTAATGCTTTTTCTTTCCTTGATTTAGTTGTGCCTGAATTGCCAGAGAAAAAGTCCAGGTAAGGCGAATTGTTGAGATGTGACTTTTTTTTTTTTTTTTTAAAAGGAAGCACTCAATGTTCTGGGCAAAAAGATTTAAGAGTAAACGTCATATTTTCTCTGAGAACAAACACTGTATGGTACTGACAGGATCACAAGGGTTGTTCGACTTCATAATTTTTTTTTTCCGGTTTTTTGAGACAGGGTTTCTCTGTGTATCTTTGGAGCCTGTCCTGGAACTCATTTGGTAGCCCAGGCTGGCCTCGAACTCACAGAGATCGGCCTGGCTCTGCCTCCCGAGTGCTAGGATTAAAGGCAAGTGCCACCACCACCGGCTTATAATCAGTTTTAAAGTATCTGATTCTTATCTTAGGCCATTGTTTAACTGTTCAGTTGTTGCTTTTATTTATTTATAGTTTTGGCTTTTTTTTTTCTTCTTGAGACAGGGTCTCACTATGTAGCCCTGGCTGACCTGGAACTCGCTATATAGATAAGGTTAGCTTTGAACTTGTGGTCTCTGCTTCTAAAGTGCTAGGATTATAGGCATGCACCATCATAGTCACTTTGTTTGTTTTTCAAAATGTCTTTGAGCCATGATTTTCTAGTCTCCATCAGTCAAAATGTGCATCTTTTGCCTGATCTTGTCTTCTGTGATCTAGTCTGTGTCCTGCCTCTAGGTGAATATGCTAAGTGTACTGTGATTGTATTGATGTCCAATTCAAATAGCTCGTCATACAAAAATCAAGGTGTTTAGCCTATCATTTAGAGCCTTTAGTAATCTGGCCCAGTAAGTTGTGGGAAAAGAAGTGAGTAAGGAATGCATAGAAATGAGGTGAGAACCAAAAGATGACTATATGCTAGAAATTAAGAAAAGCCTGTTTTGTTTTTAGATAGTCTTTATGTATTCCTGGTTGTCTCATAACTCTCTTTGTAGGCCAGGTTGGCCTCGAACTAACAGAGATCCACCTGCCTCTGTCTTTTGAGTTCTGGAGTTAAAAGACATGTGTCAACATGCCCAGCAAGAATACTCTTTAAAGAAAATACTTAGTTATCTTTATTTTATGTGTATAAGCATTTGCTTGCTTTATGTGTGCCCAGTGCTCATGAAGGCTAGAAGAGGGTATTGGACCCCCTGGCACCAGAAGTACAACCAGTTATAAGTTGCCACATGGGTGCTGCGGACAAAACCAGGGTTCTCTGCAAGAGCAGCAAGTGTGGGGCTGGAGATGGTGGTTAAGAGCCCTGGCTGATCTTCCAGAGGTCCGAGGTTTAATTCCCGGGCCCTACATGGCGGCTCACAACTGTCTGTAGCTCCAGTCCCAGAGGACCTGATGCCCTCTTCTAGATTCCAAATGCACTGCATGCACATAGTGTGTATAGCCATACATGCAGGCTAAACACTCATATACATAAAACAATTTATTTAAAAAGGGCAAGTGTTCTTAACTGCTGAGCCATTTCTCCAGCCCATAGAAGACAAGACTTTTTTTTTTTTTTTTTTTGAGACAGGGCCTCTCTAAGTAGCCCTGACCCGGAACTCACTCTAGACCAGGCTGGCCCTGAACTCACAGAGATCTACCTGCCTCAGCCTCCTGAGTGCTGGAATTGAAGACATGTGCCACCACACCCACCCTAGAAGAAAGATTCTTTAAGGCTAGAGTAGAAATAGGATAGCAAAGGCCCATCAGCATGGCAGCTTGAAAGAGATCATGCACAGAAGATTAGCTTTGGTATTTATAGTGGATATAGGAAAATACAGTAACAAGTTTTTGGAGTGTTTCTTTCATCATAAAAGTGTTTTTATGTCCAGGAGATGGATCACTGGGTAAAGGTGCTTGCCACACAAGCTTGATGACTTGTTTGATTGCCAGAATCCATGTAAAGGTGAAAGGAGAGAATTGACTTCGTAAAGTTGTCCTATGATCTCCACATGTATTCTTTGGCACATGCACATCTACACACACTATTACCCCCCCCCACACACACACACAATGATGTTTTTTTTTTTTTTAAGTATATCATACAGGGGGTTTGTGGCTATAATCCTAGCCCTCGGAAGGCTGAGGCAGAATTTCTGAGTTCCAGTGTATCTTGGGCCACAGAGTGTGTGCTAGCTAGTTTTATGTCATAGGCTAGAATCATTTGAAAGGAGGGAACCTCAATTGAGAAAATGCCTCCATAAGATTGGGCAGCAGACAAGTCTGTAGGGCTTTTCTTAGTGATTGATGTGGGAGGGCCCAGCCCATTGTAGGTGAAGACACTCCTGACCTGGTGGTCATAGGTTCTATAAGAAAGCAGGTTGAGAAAGCAATGGGGAACAAGCCAGTAAGCAACACTCCTCCATGGCCTCTGCATCAGCTCCTGCCTCCAGGTTATTGCCCGTTTGAGTTCCTGTCCTGACTTCTTTCCTTGATGAACGGTGATGTGGAAGTGTAAGACAAATAAATTCTTTCCTCACCAAGTTGCTTTGGTCATTGTATTTCATCACAGCAATAGTAACCCTAAATAAGACAGAAATTGGTGCCAGGAGAGGGCATTGCTATGACAGACTTGACCATGTCATTTTGGGGGGTGGATTGTGAAAGTACTTTGGACCTTTGGGACTAGAAAACCCATTGAGTGTTCAAAGCTTGGTGAGCTGTCCTATGGGGACTTGGAAGATAAGAGTGTTGAGAGATGCAGATGATGGAGGCATGGTTTATGAAGTTCCAGAGGGAAGATTGGAAATCACTTCAAGACTCTATTTATTGGAGCTGTTGCATATTTTGAGTTAAGAATCTGTGGTTCTGGTCAGCTGGGACTGAAAAGTTGGTGTGATTAACAAGATACCAGAACCACTAAAGGGAAATGTTTGCTTTGCTGGGATAATTGTTGCTGGGCATCGAGGGCTGAGAAATGAGCATTGATTAAGAAGAGATCACCATCGTTGAGGTGAAATCTGTGAAGTGCTTTCTCAGAAGTGGTGCTCCAGAGATGGCCAAGTTGCTGTGGCCTCGTGCTGGCAGCAGAACCTAGTAGTGTAAGAGTCGTCACCCAGGTGGTACTGGTTTTGAAATCATGAAGGTGTCATGGAGAGCATCTGAGACTTGGCACTGTGTGGTAGGGCTGAATTCCCTGAAGAGAGCCCAGGAGAGGCTATTGGTGAAAGGACGTCCCAGCTGCAGCTAGAGACCTCAGCATTTTGGAATCTGTGTGGGCTGTAGTGGGTAGAGCCAGAGAAGTGGCAATTGGGAGGAGCTTAGAAGATCATGACTGGTTCCCAGACATCAGACATTGAATTATTTACAGTTGGGAGTTTGGTTTTGCTTTGTTCAGATTGTGACTGTGCCCTGGTTCTTCCCTCTTGAAGTAAGAAAGTGCTTAATATAGTTTTGATTTTACTGAAGCCTATAGTTGAGAGACTTTGAACTTTTAAAGAGATTTTGGAATTTTACAAAGACTTTGGATTTTAAAAAAGACTAGATTTTTTTTTTTTTTTTGGTTTTTTCGAGACAGGGTTTCTCTGTGTAGCTTTGCACCTTTCCTGGAACTCACTTGGTAGCCCAGGCTGGCCTTGAACTCACAGAGATTCACCTGGCTCTGCCTCACGAGTGCTGGGATTAAAGGCATACACCACCGCCAGGCTTAGATATTTTAAAGAGATTGAATTTTGAGTGTTTGGAATTTCAAAGACTGGGGCTTTTAAATTTTGTAATGTTCATATTGTAATGTTTATTAATGTGTGATCTTGGTGATGAACAAGAAAGGCAAGGTTATGACAGTGGTATGTTTGTGTCAAGTTGCCAAGGAGTCAGAACCTTTCTCTATGGCTCTCTTTCTACTCTTACACAAATTCATCTCAAAGTTGACGAAGAATGATAAGGTCCAAAACTATTTGAGTACATATACTCTGACAAGGTCCAGTTTCCTCTTAGTAGTGGATAGATGCTTCCTTTGGGAAGGTTGTAAGAAAGGGGAATGGGGTATGGAGAAATTAGGAATAATTGAAAGGTTGTAGTTCCAATGAAGGGGAACAGAGTTGGTGTAGGAATCAACCAAAACTTAACAAGTAATCCTGCTTATTGTAGAAAGTATGGAAAATGCCCTAAAGGGAAGGATATTGTGCTCATATTTTCTTTTGTTTTTTTTCCCCCGCCTTTTTACTTAGCTGTGTGGTGATTAACTCTGATTCTGACTCTGCCCGTGAGGAAAAGAGAGCTAAGATCTGTGAAATAAGCAGTGAAGGCAAGTATCCTCTTCGCTTAAGGAGCTGAGCTCTAAAGCTCTGTCACATGGGACACACTCTTTGACGACTTTGTAGCCAGTGCCACCATTTCTATTTCCATCATGGGCTGGATGTCAGTCTGCTGGCTTTCTATACCTTGGTCTGTTTCCTAACACAGTTGCAACTCTTCCTGCTGCTTTAGGCTTGGGTAGAGTTCTATCTGCCTAGGCTCTGCTCCTCCCTCTTCCTCTTTCCATCCTTTATAGGTAGGAATGACAAGGAAGAGGAGAGGGTAAGAAAGAGCATGGCTTCATTTTCTTTCCAGCTTGGAGACGGGGAGTGGGGAGGTGCCACCTACTATCGACTCTGTATACTATTGTATAAGGTAGAGAGCACCAAAAGTCCAGCCAGGCCAGAATGACTAAAGAAGTTTTCTAAGCTAGAGGACTTGTAACTTGTTAGAAGTGAAATACCACGGTATTGATGCATTGCCTTTATTTTGCTATGGATCACAAGGCAGCAGGTTTGTTTAGGAACAACTCAGCAGGTTGCTGTTTAGACAGTGTCATGTTTTGTTTGTTTTTCAAGACAAGGTTTTTCTATGTAGTTTTGGTGCCTGTCCTGGACTTTGTTCTGTAGACCGGGCTGGCCTCCAACTCCCGAGTGCTGGGATTAAAGGTGTGCAACACCACCGAATGGCTGACAATGTGATTTTAAAGTGGGCATAATACTTCATTGCTACTTTATCTGTCATTGCTCTTAGTAAAATACAAAATAGAGGGAAAACAATCTACAGCTATGATTTTTAACTGTGATTCAGAATGTCCAAGCACTCAACCAGTTTCAGTTGAATTTGTGCTCAATAACCTGCTGATGTCTGTTTTTACAGAGTGGCTAGGAGTGTATTTATAGATGTCCCTTGAATTTCAGATGAGTCCTCTTCTGACGAGTCCTCTTCTGACGAGTCCTCTTCTGACGAGTCGTCTTCTGATGAGTCGTCTTCTGATGAGTCGTCTTCTGATGAGTCTTCCGACAATGGGGACACTGGGGACACCGGCGGCACTCAGAAGTCAGTAATTGTTATCGATGATGAAGAAGATGGCAATCCCCGTTTGAGGGATTCTGAGAAGATAAGAATTGATTCTAGTGATGAGCGCCAACTGCCTGTGCCCCAAAAAGAGGTGGTTGAATGTATTGATTCTGAGCCCATTTCACTTGATGATGATTCTGAAACAGGGGATCTTGGTGAAAGTTCCAACAAACCACCACCAGAGCCGGAGCCCCAGCCCCAGCAGGAGCCCCAGCCCCAGCAGGAGCCCCAGCCCCAGCAGGAGCCCCAGCCCCAGCAGGAGCCCCAGCCCCAGCAGGAGCCCCAGCAGGAGCCCCAGCCCCAGCGGGAGCCCCAGCCCCAGTGGGAACCCGAGTCTGACCCTGAGGAGGAACTTGTGCCCATGCCTGACCTGGATCAGGAACCTGAGGAGGAGCCTCTCTCAGAGTCTGAGTTCGAGCAGGAGCTGGAGCCTACCCCAGAGCCTAAGCCAGAGCAGGAGCCCCAACCCGAGCGGGAGCCAGAGCCGGAGCTGGAGCCAGAGCCGGAGCTGGAGCCAGAGCTCGAGCAAAATGTTACAGCTGAAAAGGCCAAGGAGAGAAAGGCTGCAGTTGTGCTGGCCCAACAGAGAAAGAAGAGAAAAAATAGGTTTATATGTATGGCACCTCCTAAGTCACGTAGGAGTAGGAAACATCGTAGGGTTGCCTCACAGGATCGGGCCAGCCTGCCAAGTGCCTCTGCAGAGCCTAATCCTCCTGATGAGCCCACATCATCAGAGCAACCTGTTCCTCCTGCCGAAGGCATGCCATTAAAGAAACCCAAACGCAAAAGGGGACGCCCACGCAAGGGAGAATGATCTTTGTGCAAACGGGGGTGGGGGCTCCCATGTCCATCTTTCTTACACTCCAATATGTTAGCATTTACTCTTCAGTACCTCTGGAGTGCTTTTTCCCTGAAATACCTGTCCCGAGGATATCCTGGGTCGTCATCCTCAACATGCCCCCATAACTGGCTAATTGTTAATTCTATGCAGCCATAAGTTAGAATGGCTCCTCCCTCCTAGGTTCCCAGTTTTAGAGTTTTTTATTAAGTGTGTAACATGTTGCCAAATTTGTCCCCTCAGTAGTCTGTTCATAAGAGGACTCTTAATGATCTATTCTCTTGAGGGTCTAGCCTCATGAGTGGCATGTAACAATATGTTTAATAAATTTGTTAAATAAAATGAGTGAGGTCTCTGGCTGGAGTTACTGGCATTGTGGGTTCTGGAAGAAGGCAAAAGGCGAGGTTTGAGTTGCAAATTGGGTGAAGGTGCTACTGGGGATATGGGGTACACCATACCAATCTTTAGATTGCACGTGTCTGATAAATTTTTTCACCCTGAAGGGCTCTCCTCCAGTGCAGCAAACCGAATCAGACAGAATCAAGAAAAGCCCAGTTTTAATGGGTAAAGCTTCCTGGGGGCCCTTAGAAGACAGGAAGAAGCATAAGTCTGTTTTTCTGGGATACCATTTATATATCCCCCTGTGGGCGTGGCCTTGAGCCTCTTTGGGGGAGGAGCTGTACTTGGCTTTGAAGGGGCGGGTTTGGGGAGGAGCTGTGTTTGGCGGGCTTTGAAGGGGGCGGGTGTGGGGAGGAGCTGTGTTTGGCGGGCTTTGAAGGGGGCGGGTGTGGGGAGGAGCTGTGTTTGGCGGGCTTTGAAGGGGGCGGGTGTGGGGAGGAGCTGTGTTTGGCGGGCTTTGAAGGGGCGGGTTTGGGGAGGAGCTGTGTTTGGCGGGCTTTGAAGGGGGCGGGTGTGGGGAGGAGCTGTGTTGGGCGGGCTTTGAAGGGGGCGGGTGTGGGGAGGAGCTGTGTTGGGCGGGCTTTGAAGGGGTGGGTTTGGGGACTCAGAAGGTAACAGTATGTAGTCTGCCCACACAGTCTTGTAGGTGCTGCCCTGTGCTTACCTGTGAGAGCCTTTTTTTTTTTTTTTTTTTTTTTTTGAGACAGGACTCCCTCTGTAAACTACTCTGGCCTCAAACTTGGAGATTCCCCCTGCCTCTGCCTCTGCCTCCCAGGTGCTGTGCCTCCAACACCCAGCCAGGAGAGCTCTACTTGAGCTTCTGTCAGCTGCTTGATGGTACCAATTTTCAGGGTACAATCAACTATTATCCTTTCAGCTAATAGTAGACAAAAAAGTTAGGGGCCTTCCCAGAAGAAACCCATTGATTGCAGCAAAAGTTGAAAATTGTAAGACTGGATATGTGTACTGCTCATGTGCTTACTTGCATAGAATATGATGGCATTTTTTTTGTGTGTTCATCAGTCCAGGGGATACTGGAGACTTGAAGGGGATGGAGTTGTTATGCCCAGATTGCAACCCCAAAGAGACCACTGAAGACCGAGGATGTCCAGAATGCAACAGCAAGGTTTATTCTATAGATACAAGTCTAGACAGGGAACTCATTCCTACACCCAATACAGTGAGGCAGGGAGGAGTTGCTCTTTCTTTGTGAGGCTAGCTATTTAAAGGTAAAAACCACAAGCCCATCAGGGGGTTTGGGAGTTTGGCACAGGTACAACTCGGATTGGTTTATTTTTATTTTTGAAGGTCTCTGTTCTCTTTTAATTGGGTGAGGGTATGTAACCTTTGAATTTACTGGTTTGGGGTTTACAATTATCATTTTGGGGGCTGTCTGGGACAAGTCCCAGGCTTTGTCCTTGAGCTGCCATGGGGGTTGGCTGGCCTAGATGAAGGGTTCACAACACGCACCCACAGTCGGGTGTGTTTGCATATGCCCAGTGGACACTTCCGCCTAGCCAGTTCCAGGTCAGGATAGCCATTTCTGGGTCAGGGCATCTCGCGTGACCAGAATGCTCAGCGGACCTGGACACTTCCTCCTAGCCAGTTCCAGGTCAAGATAGCCATTTCCAGGTCAAGGCGTCTCGCATGACCAGGATTCATGACGTTTCATGGCTAGATAAGCGCGCAACGTAGCCATGTGATCTATGTGTACGTGTGGAGTAGTGCCATCGACCTGTGCATGCCCAGCCTTTAAAATCCAGCGCCATTTTCCCGGTTCTTTCTTCTCCACACACGCGTCTCTCCCACAGGCCTGCGTACTCTCTGTCCCTTTATCTTTAATAAAACTCTTATTAGCAGATTCTGTCATGTTTCATGACATTTCCTTGCAGGGTAAGAGCACAGCGCAGCCAATTAACTAACACTAGCATGTTCACATTGACCCATGCACGTATCTCTAAGTTGGTGAGGGGTCCTAGATGTGAGACCAAAATGAGCCATCTTAGAAATAAGACCAAAATGCTTTCACCCAAAAATTAAGGCCTACGATTTCTCCTTTTGGGAATAGCCCATTAGTTACTGAAACCAGTCAGTTCAGATTCCAGAAACCAGGAAGTGTAAAAGTACAGAGTCACAAGATAGTCATGAGGTAATGCCTGCCGGACTATGGAATGTCCTCTCCCTGGTTTCCAGGGTAACTGACCACAGAAATGCCCCCACCTGAGGGCAGCCAATGAGAAATGGTGGCGGGCAACCACTCCCTTAGAAGTAATTTCTAGAAGTCCCTAGAAGCGAGCCAATCAGAATTGTATCCGTACTAGCACCCCTAAATGATGTAACCTTATGACTTTTCCCTTTTAAAAGCTGAGCTTGCAGACAGGTGGGCACTTCCTCCAGCCTCCACTGCGTTGGATGTATTGGACGAAGTCCCTGCCTAGGCTTGTATTGCTTTTGGATATCCAGAATTAAACCTTGCTTTTGCATTCCGGCATGCTCATCTTTGGTGGTCTCTCTGGGGGTCACGATCTGGGCACAACACTAGACAGTAAACATCTGGCTGAACCTTGAGCAGTCAGAGTAAGGGCAGAAAGGGAGCTACTGTAAGGTCTATGTCTTTTGTTCGTGGCCCTTCCAGAAACTGCTTAAGTCTCAGGAAACTGAAATTGAGGCCTGATCTTTGAGAGAAGACTGAGTAGCCTGTTATGGTGTCTGCTTGGTCCTTTCAGAGTCTGGTTGGACAAAAGTTTCTGACCCTAATTGAGCATGCACATGTAGAGTGATGAGGTCACCTGCTGGTTCCATGTGTCATCATCGTGTCTCCCCCCCCCACCCCAGCCATCTAGCCAAAGCACAATGCCTGTGTGCTCTACTTAAATCTTAGCTGTTACCTGGCAGAGTGCTTCCTTCAGCCTCACAGCCTCTCTGGCCTCTGAAGTTTACTTTATCCTTATACTCAGGTCGAAGATGTATATGTAGCCAAGGCACTTTGTTTGTTTGTTTGTTTGTTTGTTTTTGTGGTTTTGAGACAGGGTTTCTCTGTGTAGCTTTGGTCCCTATCCTGGATCTCCATCTGTAGATCAGGCTGGCCTCAAACTCACAGAGATCCACCTGTCTTTCTGCCTCCTGAGTGCTGGGATTAAAGGGCCAAGGCACTTCTTAGGCTAGACACAGCCTGATGGCCATCTGTTTGTACTTAAGCAAGCCAACACAGTTGAATGTGATGGCACATTAATCCCAGCAATCAGCAGGCAGAGGCAGGACAATTAGGAGTTTAAAGGCTGCCCTCTACAAATCAAGGTCAAGGCCGTCTGGGCTACATGATAGTCTTACCTCAAAAAATCAACAAGGCAATTACATGTTCTGATCTGGGGACAGAGGGAGGGTAGTTAAAAATGTCTTCCAGGTTTTTCCAGTTCTTTCCATGAGCACATTTCCCCTTAATATTGTGTATATTCTTGGCTTTTGTTTTGTTTAGCAGGATTAGGGTTAGAACCCTTGGCCTTGAACATGCTGCCAAGCACTCTAATGCTGAGCCACATCCATGCTATCCTGTGAATTTTCAAAGCGTCCGTCCCTGATGCAAGAAAAAAAATGTTAAGGTGCGGTAGATTGCTTGGAGTTTTTTTATTAAGTCACAGGAAGCTATCAAAAACAAGTGATTGAGGGGCTGGAGAGATGGCTCACAGGTTAAGAGCACTGACTGCTCTTCTAGAGGTCCTGAGTTCAATTCCCAGCAACCACATGGTGGCTCACAACCATCTGTAGTGAGATCTGGTGCCCTCTTCTGGCCTGCAGGCATACATGCAGACAGAACACTGTACACGTAATAAAATAAATTAAAAAAGAAAGAAATCTTTAAAAAAAAAGAAAAGAAAAAACAAGTGATTGCATGGGTCAAAGGCATGTTACTACTTAAGCTAGAAAAGTCAGTACATTTTCTCATTTAGATTCTAAAAAATCTCACTTTACCCTTTAAAATAGGATTTTCAGGTTTTTTTTTTTTTTTTTTTTTTTTTTTGTTTTTCGAGACAGGGTTTCTCTGTGTAGCTTTGCGCCTGTCCTGGAACTCACTCTGTAGACCAGGCTGGCCTTGAACTCACAGAGATTTGCCTGCCTCTGTCTCCCCAGTGCTGGGATTTTCAGTTTTATCTCTTGTTTTACTTCCATTTGGGAGTAATACACACTTACATCTGAATTATCTTGTTTTGTTTTGTTTTTGTGTTTTGAGACAGGGTTTCTTTGTGTAGCCCTTGCTGTCCTGGAATTCGCTTTGTAGAGCAAGCTGGCCTGGATGGAACTCACAGAGATCTGCTGGCTTCTGCCTCCTGGGTATTGGGATTAAAGGTGTGCGCCACTACTGCCCAGCTACATCTGGATTATCTTAGAAGGTATGTATGAAGAAGCATATTTTTGTGTTAGCATTTTGGTTTCTTTTGTGAGTTTTGTTTTTGTTGTGCTTGGGGATGGAACACTGCTTCAGCCTGGTGATGACTTATTAAATTTATATTTTGGGAGAGAAAAATCTTCAGGGAGGGGAAGGGGAAAAGAGTTGGTATGTCAGGTATGGGGTAGGGGAGGTCAGCTTCGATCTGAGAAAAAGGCTTTGTGTCCCTGTGCTTTTTGTGGCTGAGATGATTGGGACAGTTCGCCATGTGCTCTAGGACCCCCTATCAGCAAGGGATCATCTCTGGATTCTATGTATATGTTTAAGCTGCTTTGCCTGTAGGAATGCTTGTCTCGATCATATCTCGGTTGCTTTGCTGACAGAGGAAAGGAGAAGCTGTCTCTTGGTATCCTCCTCACTACCCTTCTTCTGCAGTGGACGCCTGTTTGAACTTTTAGCACTGTCTTGCTGAACTTCATTGCTCTGGGAGCCTCCTGCGGAGCTTCCCATAGTTCTTGTATAGGCTGCTGCTGCTTGTTAGTTCTTTTGATGTGGGGTGCACAAGTTTGGAGAGAAAGTTTGGTTTGCTAAGTCCGCAGGCTAGCTTTCTCTGAGTAGACGCTCGGGTCCTCTCCTCTGCTGCATCTGGCCGGTGGTCTTGGTTGTCATCTGCTGCCTTTGCTGATACACACCTAGTGTTGAAGAAACGTGAGCTTGTGAAGTCAGAAACTCACTGTGTTCCCATTTCTTTTTCTAGCTCTGTGGGCTTATTTCTCGGGTCGTGGTTTGCTCTAGCCATTGTTGTTGTTGTTGTTATTATTATTATTTTGGTTTCTTTGAGACAGGGTTTCTCCATGTAGTTTTGGGTCCCTGTCCTGGATCTCTCTCTGTAGCCCAGGCTGGCCTCAAACTCACAGAGATCCATCTGGCCCTGCCTCCCGAGTGCTGGGATTAAAGGCGTGCCTCTAGCCATGATTTTTAAAAAGCCTCCTCCAGGTATAGTGGCACATCTAGTAAATCCCAGCAATTGGAATGATTGCCACAAGTTTGGGGCCAGCCTTGCCTATGTGGCAAGAGCTTATCTCCAAAAAAAAAAAAAAAAAATTTCCAGAGGGAGGAAGGATTGTACAAACCAGACAGGTCAAGGACATCACAAGGGAACCCACAGAAACAACTAACCTGGCTCATTAGGGGCTTATAGAGTCTGAACCAACAACCAGGGAACCTTCATGGGACTGACATAGGCCCTCTGCATGTAAATTACAGTTAGTTGGTAGTGTATGTGGAGTTTTCCTGTCCTGGCAAATAACCAAATATCCCAAATAACCAACGCGGAGACTCAGTATTAATTGTAAATGCTCGGTCAATAGCTCAGGCTTCTTACTAGCTAACTCTTACATGTAAATTAACCCATATTTCTTATCTATGCTCTGCCACATGGCTTGGCACCTTTTCTCAGTAATGCATGCCCATGTTGCTTCTCTCTGTCTCTGCTGGTGTTTCCTCTAAATCCGCCCTTCTTCCTTTCAATATTCTCCTAATCTGGCTCTCCTGCCCAATCTCTTTCTGTCCAGCTATTGGACTGTCAGCTTCTTTATTAAACCAATCACAGTGACATATATTCACACAGTGTAAAGGAATATTCCACAGCAGTGGGACTCCTAACAATGGGAGCAGGGGCTGTCCCTAACAGTTTGGCTGTCTCTTGGGAACCTATTCCTCATACTGGGTTGCCTTGCCCAGCCTACAAGGGGAGATTCTTAGTCTTACTGCAACTTGATATGCCATGATTTATTGATACCCATGGGAGCCTGCCCCTTCCTGAACAGAAACAGAGGAGGAGAGGATTGGGGTGGGGGTGAGGTGGGGGGCAGGGGCGGGGATCGGAGGATGGAGAAGAGGAGGGAGGGGAAACTTCAATCAGGATGTAAAGTTAATTAATTAATTTAAAAACCACTTAAAAACAAATTGTAAAACCCCACTTTTCTTTAAATCAGTAGTGACTGAGCATTGGTCCTTCTGTGGTTAGCACTGTTCTTGGTGCTTTTGAAGATTGCCTTGGAATATAGGGCAGCAATCTTGGTTTAATGAAAAGACTGAGGATTTGGGTCAGAAGATCTGTTGTCTCTGACCTCTGAGCTTCAGTGTCCTCATTTGCAAGATAGAGATGGGAACAAACAGTGACAACTTCTTGAGTCGTCCACTTTGAGCAGAGTAGAAGTGGTAGCTGGAAACAGTGGTTAGAACCACATTGACTCAGGCCTTGACTACCAGGGCCAACTGGTCAAGGAAAAGCCAGAAGGAAATGATATCAGTCTGGAAGTGAGTGAGTAGTTGGATTAGAGTGAAAAGAGCCTGTTAGTAAGGAGCACAGGTGGAGAGTGCTGTTGTATAAAAGGGAGGACGGGCACTCGATTAGAGAGGTGAGCCTGAGTTGCAAAGGAGATGCTAGCTGGAAGACCCATAGTCAGAGGATAGCAGTCCACATCCCAGTTGAACACAGGGTAAGGGGAAGTGGATTTCAAATACCTCTGAGGTTTTCAGCCAGTTGTGACAAAATTTTGATTATGGAGCCTGTTATGCTAAAGATAGAGTCATAAATCTGTTGGAAATTTGCATTGAATAACTGTGAAATCAGAAGCACCAAAGGAGAGCTGGAGGCGTGGTTGAAACCTGGCCTCATACCTTTGACAATGTGTAAAGAGAAACACTGTGGCTAGAAGCCTGGGAAACAAATGTTCTTATATAATGAGACGGAAGGAAAGAGCAGCAAGTTTTTAGACCTTTATGCATGCATGCCTTCTATTTCTTTCTTTCTTTCTTTTTCTTTTTTTTTTTTTTTTGGTTTTTTCGAGACAGGGTTTCTCTGCGTAGCTTTGCGCCTTTCCTGGAACTCACTTGGTAGCCCAGGCTGGCCTCGAACTCGCAGAGATCCGCCTGCCTCTGCCTCCCGAGTGCTGGGATTAAAGGCGTGCGCCACCACTGCCCGGCCTCCTATTTCTTTAGCCATGCAAAATTCACCTAAATTTACCTTTGCAGGAAATCTGTGCAAAATACTTGGATGTTTCTTGAAAAATATTGAAAAATTAAAACAGTATTCTGGAAGGAATTTCAAGCACAATACGGAAGAGCTGGCTCAGAAAATCCACAGGCTACTTAATCACACTGTCTTTGATGGAAAGGTAGAAAACCGAGCATTTATTAAATGCCTCTTGTACACTAGCACTCTTGGCTGCTGCACTAACCATGTATACTTCATGTCCTGGAGATGGGTCAGTTTAAGTAGAACTAGACCACTCCATGAGTAGAAAAGAAAGGTCTATTGGAGGTCAAACTGCCAAGGCTATCTCTCAGATGGGCAGAGAGTCAAAATAATGGGAAAGCAAGCAGATTTTATATGATAGTCAGCAGGTGGGGGTCTTGGTGCTAATACAGGCCGTTCAGGTTAATTAGCAACTAGATGCCCTTCCTAATAACAATCCTGCTTACCTAGTTAGAATCCTTCTATTTAGGACATTGTCACCAGCACTGCCATATTTGGGGGCTCGCTTTGGACTTAACAGACATGAGAGATAATGTTTAGGTGAAAGATAAGTTTTTTGGGTTGTATATATGAGCACATGGTTATTACAGAAGGAGATTAGCTGAGTGAGAATGGCCGAAAAGTCTGAGAAGTCAGAAAGTAGGATCTCCTGGAAGACACGAGGCTCCTCCTCCTCCTCCTCCTCCTCCTTCTTTTGTTTATTTGTTCGTTTTTCAAGACAGGATTTCTCTGTGTAGCTTTGCACCTTTCCTGGAACTCACTCTGTAGCCCAGGCTGGCCTCGAACTCACAGAGATCCACCTGGCCCTGCTGGGATCCTCTTTGAACTCACTCTGTAGACCAGGCTGGCCTCGAACTCACAGAGATCCACCTGGCTCTGCTGGGATCAAAGGCGTGCGCCACCACAGCCTGGCCCTGGCTGGCTCCTGCTTCTTAAAGAATGGTTAGTACTGAGAACAGCAGAAGGGGAAGGACATGTGTTGAGGCAAAGAAGATGATGGGAAGGAGCTGGACAAGTTGCTTAGCCTCATTTTACCCATGGCTCCTGTGAAATGAGGCCAATAATAGTACAGTCATCTTTTGGTGCCTGCAAGGAACAACTGGTTCTGGTACCCCTCAACAAACTGCAAAACCTACAGATGCTCAAGTCCCTTATATAAAATGGCTTCTGAGCATCCTTCTCTATACTTCAAGTCATCTACATGTTGCTTATAATGCCTAATAGAGTGGAAATAGCATGCAGGAGATAGTTGTTAGAGTGGCAGGGGAAAATCTGTATATATTCAGATGCATGTTTTCGTCATTTTATTTTATTTATTATTTGACAGTTTTATACATTTATGTAATAAATTTTAGTCATTTTTGATGTGCATGCAGTTTGTTGAATCCATGGTACAGAACTCATGAATACAAGGTCAGTTGTACTTATTACCTCAGAATTACTATTAGAGTGCAAGATTTCATATTCATAAAGTGCTTAGAACAGGGCCTAGGCATAGCGAGTTCATGTTTCCTGGTCTTAGATGGCCTTGGGAATCAGGTTAGGGGAAGTGAAGTTTAAACTGGTAGGCACCAACCAGTGCACAGGAGTATGTGACAGGAAGCTACCGCTGAATGGTGTCCATCTGCTAGTAGCTTGGTGCTATGGACTCGATTAGAAAATCCAGAGGTAGAGACTTTCTGGCCACTCCTCTTGTTTGTTCATTTTGAGGTTTTTGTTGTTGTTGTTGTTGTTTTCTTTGCCATGCTTCCTGCATATGAGGAAAGAGCCCTACCACTGAGCTGTACCATCTCTCATAGACCATGTTGTTGTTTAATCCAATTTTATAATCTTCTGATGAAGAGACCTGGCAGTAGGAAAGTTCTTATATCCTGAAGGTCCTCCAGGTATCCTTTGGTATCCTTCCTCATGCCAGGGATGTTACATCAGATGAGTGGAACCTTAGAGTGTTCTGAGTTGTGCAGATGCTTGCCTACCTCAGCAGCTGCTCATCTCTCCTTGACTGTCTCAGTCTTGGATCCATGTATCTAAGGACACAATCCTACATTCATGTGGCCCCAACAATCTCCTTCCTTGTGTCCTGATTAATTAACCTATTCATTGTCCTCCCCAGACTTTAACTTGGCCCCTCATTCTTCCCAGAATGTTTAGATTTGCATTGTATTTGTATACATTTCTCTTCAGCGTACTCATGTACTCAGAGCCAAGAATGTAGGGAAGACAGTTCCTCTTAAATTGTTTTTTAGTTTTTGAGAATTTCATATGTGAGTACTATATTTATATCTTTTTCTATCACTCCCTGTTCCAATTCCTCCTATGTCTCCACCTCTCAAATTCATGACCTCTTTAATTTTTGTGTGTGTGTGTGTGTGTGTGTGTGTGTGTGTGTGTGTGTGTGTGTGTGTGTAAAACCTACTAAGTCCATTTAGTGTTGCTCCTATGTACATGTGTTTAGAGCAGACCACTTGGGATTGTATAACCAACCATCAGGGATTCATCCCTGGAAAAACACTGACTATTTCCGAAGGGCAGCTATTGCCTGTACCTTTTCTTCTAGGAGTGGCACCTTGTGAAATTTCCTCCACCCACATTAGCATGTCCTCTTTCTTTTTATTGGAGGGAGAAGAACTCTTGTTCTTATTTCCTGCTATGCTGAGAGTTGTTTCTAGGGAGATGGCGCAGCAGCTAAGAGCACTTACTGTTCTTGCAACAGACCCAGCTTTGGCTTCCAGCACGCACATGGCAGTTCACAACTGCTCTGTAACTCCAGCTCCAGGGGACCCGACGCTCCTGTCTCTTCTGGCCTTTTCTGGTATACATGTGGTACACTTAAACTCAGGCTTACACACATACACATACATTTTTAAAAAGTAAACCTTTAGAACTGCTTTCTGATACTTTTGTTTGCTTTTCCTTTTTCAGTTTCAGCCAGAGAAAACAGCAATCACTTGGAATAGAAAGATGTCGCGGACTGCTGGTTTATGACTACCGATGAGATACAAGAACCCAAGATTGCTAAGATTGCGATTTCTCTGCAAGTCCGCAACTCGGCAGGTGATTCCAGGAAAATGGTGGCTTTGCCTTAGCACCCTGTCCTGATAACAAACCTGTTCAACTACTCTTCCCTGGCAGCCTGTGTCACAGCTTTGAACTGTCATTTCTAGGCTGACAGGCCTTCTGTGTGTGTGGCTCAGAGGACATCATTATTGGATGTCTCACCATTCCTAGGAATTCAACATATTTTCCAGGCCCAGCTACACATTTCCCTTGCCAAAGCCAGCATCTCCATCCTCTCAGATGCCAAGGATCAAGATGCCCGCTCTAGCCAGTCATCAACCCCCTGCTCCGGTTTTTCATTTGTCCAAGTCTGGGTACTCATCCCCTCCTCCTTCGCCCTGCGGCAGTCCGTTGTGTTTTGTTTTTGTTTTTGTTTTGTTTCCTGTGGGCTGCTGTGTTGCTTTCCTGCTCAGAGCCTGGGTTTCGGGGCCATTGTAATCTGCTCCTGCTTCCCATGGTCCATCTGGCCCCTCACTGCTCCATCGCTAGCCCGTGGGTCAACCATTCTTTTCCCACTGGCTTTCAAAATGCAGCCCATGACTTTCTAGGTCCAGTCATTACTTACATTGTTTAACTTCTCCCAAATGCTCCCACCGTATTGGGGACCAGAGCCTCACACATGCCAATGAAGAGCAACTACAACCCTCATTTTAGAAGCAAGGGTTCTGGCTTGTTTCTGATATGGTGTCTTGCTATGTTGTCCAGGCTGGTCTTGAACCCCTAGACTCAAGCAGACCTCTCATCTCAGCTTTCTGAGTAGCTGGAAGTACATACAGGTGTCTGTCCCCAGCCCTGCTTTGAATGACCTTCTTTTGGTAGGGAGGGTGAGGGTACAGGTTGATGTAGCTTTGGCTGGCCTCATACTATATAGCTCAAGCTGACCCTGAACTTGTATAGTTCTCTTGCCTCAGCCTTTCAGTGCCGAGATTACAAAAGTGAGCTGCTGTTTTTTGTTTTGTGTTTTTTTTCTAGTTTTTCATACAATATATTTTGATCATGTTCTAACTCCTCCCAGACCCTCAGTACCTACCCATCTTTATGTATACTTACCTGTGTTCTCTCTCTCTCAAAAAAAAAACCCACAAAAAACCAAAAAACTAAAATCAAAGAAAAAAATCAGTAAAGATAAAAAATACTAAATCAAACAAAGCAATGCTGTTTTGAGATAGGATCTCACTACATAACTCTGATCTCTAACTTGGGGTCATCCACATGTTCCATCCTTTCAAGGGCTAGGATTACAGGTTGTGTATGGTCTAAATTCAGTCAGTTGTTAAGAGTCTAGCTCAGGGCAGGTTAGATGGATGGTTCAGTGCCAAGTCTGTTGATCCGAGTTCAATCCCCAGGACCGGCACATTAGAAGGGAAGAACTGACTCCCCCAAGTCCTCCTCTGGCCTCCACATGTATGCCATGGCATGTGCATGTGTTCACACACACATACAATAAATGTAATTAATTTTTTTTAAAGAGCCCAGTTCAGATCTCTATTTTACCCCAAGCTTTTGCTCGCCAAATCTCATGGCCAGAGATACCTCTTGAGCCTACCTTTGTCCTGAGACTGAAGAAACCAAGCCTCGTCCAGGTACATTTCTAGCAATACCCCACAAAAAGATGAACATGCTGGAGCTGCTCCCCAAAAACCTGACCACTTAGGAGCAGCCCAAACCAAAACCAGCTTGTTTGGAGTGGAAGGCTCACTCTCAGTCCTGAGAAGGGAACACTTGCAGCTGCCTGTGTGTGTTTCTGGGAGATGGCCTTGGGTTGGTGGGGGTGAACGTCAGGGGCTTGCTGCGTAGTAGATCAGAAAAAGTCCAGTTTCGTGCTGACTGTTTCTTCTTAGTCCTCTTTCAAGATCGAATCCAGGACACCTTGATCCATGAACTATGCCATGCAGCCTGGCTGCTTGATAGAATCAGGGATCACATGGTAATTCATGGCAATATTATGCTCAAAAATGCAATTCAGTACACCCAGAGCTGCCTAATGTCACCCGTTGCCATAACTATACAATTAGCTACAAGATCTGCTATGAATGTATTCTGTGTAAATGCAGGGAAGACCTTTTCAGAGCTTTTCCAATTGTTTTGTCGTTCTGGCCTCCGTGGCTATTGTTAGTTTTCTTTTTCTGGTACTGGGAATTGAACTAAGGGACTCATGTGTGCCAGGCAAACACTATATGCCTGAGCCATATCACCAGCCAGCCCTCTTTCTTGTGGTTTCTGTTTTTGTTTTTTTTGAAACAGAGTCCCAGCAAGTTTTCTATGCTGGTCTTGAACTAGCTTTGCAGCTTAGGCAGGCCTTGAACTGTTGCAGGACCAAGTAGATCTTTAGTAAGTCTATGGACTGTCTAACTTAAGGAGTCAATCTCACTATCTCTGTGTTCTTTCTCCATTAACTCCCCTAATTTGAGCAGCTTGACCCTGCTGCTGCCTGGGGCTCCTCAGAACCCACAGAAAATTGCTTTGGGTACAAGGCTAAGAAGTTGGAGCTGATGTTGAGGTGTTGTGATTGATTTTTTTTGGTATGGTGTCTCCTTCCTCACCAGGATTGGCTGCTATACCAGATCCTTGAACACTGAATGCTTGCTTCATCTGTGCCGGACGCAAAGGGCCTCTGGTCTTGCTGCTATTCTTTTGGAAGGATGGAACCCCCATTGTGCCCCATGTGAGACCATTTGCCAACTATGTGCAGGAGAATTATAGAGCAGTGTTTAATGGGACAGCAGGAATCAGCCATGGGGCTGTGATGCAGATTCAGCAAGGATTATTTGCCAGTAAACAAAAGGAAAATCCTTAAGGTGTTCCTGGAGTATATTTATGTGAGCCAAATGCTTGACTGACACGAAGTTCTAGAAAACTCTATTTCTGTAAGGCTTTAAATATTGGAGTTTAAAAGTGTTTTCTGACTTGTTATTAATGGTGCTTGTTCTTAACAAAGAATTCTTTTGCTAACCATACAACCCTTGACACTACTTGAAGCTTTTGGATCCACCTTGGATCTTAACTTTGACTATGTGTGTGTGTGTGTGTGTGTGTGTGTGTATATATATATATTGGTTTTTTGGTTTTTTGAGACAGGGTTTCTCTGTGTAGCTTTGGAGCCTGTCCTGGAACTCACTCTGTAGCCTGGCTGGCCTTGAACTCACAGAGATCCGCCTGCCTCTGCCTCCCGAGTGCTGGGATATTAAAGGGGTGCGCCGTCACCACCCGGCAACTATGTAGTTTTAACATGTGGAAAGAAACAGAAGAAAATGATGTATCTTGGGAGGGGGAGGGGTGAGAACCTGAGACTACTGTCGGCAAAGAGTAAACTGTAAAGCTCTGCCTCACAGCAGGGCTGCTGCCAGCCTATCAGACACCTCCCCTGTGTGAAGAGCCAGCCTGCTTCATGAATTCCAGCTGCTCCTGGCTTTGAGTGACGCTGTCTACGCCATGCAATTATTCAGGAAATAAATATTTTCATCTCGCTTTATGGCTGTCTCCTTCAAGTGCTCCAGCAGATTCCTCCCTATCTCTGGGAGCTATGGAGGGTGTGGATAGGACCCAACATTGTACTAGTGTATTCATGGGGATACCACAGAGAATGACAACCAACTTGGGGCTTAGAGAAGCACGGATGTATTCTCTTAGAGTTTGGGAGATCACCAGTCTAGGATGAGTCACCTAGATTCCGATCGAGGTGCCGAGAAGCCTCTTCCTTCTGGGAAATCCATTTCTTTGTCTTTTCCAGTTCCTAGAGGCCTTCCCCAGCCCGTGGATCATGACTTCTTCTATAGACTCTTGTAATGACACCGGGTCCACTGAGAGAATTCTTCTTCGCGCGCGCGCGCGCGCGCGTGTGTGTGTGTGTGTGTGTGTGTGTGTGTGTGTGTGTGTGTGTGTCCGTCCGTCCGTCCGTCCGTCCGTCCTGGGGAAGCCAGTGGCAAACCTTCAGCTTCATTCCCAAGAGCTGTCCACCTTGTGTTTTGAGACAGTTTCTCATGTAGTTGTAGGGCTTTCCAATTAGGCTGGCTAACCAGCAAGTTAGTGTGTTCTTCCTGTTGCCGGCTCCCCAGGACTGGGGTTACAAGTGCACACTACCATGCCCAGCTTTTTCTGCGCTTGCTGGGACCAAATTCAGCTCCTGTGCTCACGTGGTTAGTACTTTACAAATTGAGCCCTCTCTTCAGCCCATTATAATCATTATTATTTTTATTACTTACTACTATTTTTTTTCGAGACAGGGTTTCTCTGTGTAGCTTTGCACCTTTCCTGGATCTCACTCTGTAGCCCAGGCTGGCCTCGAACTCACAGAGATCCTCCTGCCTCTGCCTCCCGAGTGCTGGGATTAAAGGCGTGCGCCACCACCGCCCGGCTCTTACTACTATTTTTGATAGGTCTCATGTAGCCTAGGCTGCCCTTGAATTAAAAAAAAATTACCTTAATTTATTATTATGCATTTATTTTAGGGGAAGGAGCATGTTTGTGTTCCAGCACACATGTGGAGGTCAGAGGACAACTTTTGGGGGTCAGTTCTCTTCTATCTTGTGGGTCCCAGAGATTGACCTCAGGTTGTCAGGCTTGGTGACAAGCAATCTTATCTGCTGACCGACCTGGCTCGGCGCTCACCTTGGATGCTGTGTAGCCAAGGCAGGACCATAACTCCTGGTCCTGTCTCTGCCTTCCAAATGCTAGGGATTATAGGCATAGACTACTATGACCTGCCAAAATCTTATTTTAAAATAAGTTGGTTCATAGATTAGTAACCTCAGTTCCCCTTTGCCATGTTTGTTGGCTTGGGTTTTGTTGGTTGGTTGGTTGTTTGGAAACAAGGTTTCACTGTGTAGCCCTGACTGGCCTGGAACTTGCTAGGTAGATGAGGCTGACTTCAGATTTACAGACAGATAGCTTGCTGCTTCTGCCTCCCGAGGGCTGGGATTACAGGTGTGCTCCACCACACCCTTCCTGCTTGCTTATCTGAGACAGGACTTTCCTCATGTAGCCCCAGACTAGTCTCGAGTCCACAATGCCACCCAGGCTAGCTTTATATTGTTGATCCTCCTGCCTTCTCCCCGAAAGTACTTGGGTTACAGGCATATACCACCATGCAGAGCTCCCTTGTGCCGCATAAGGTGACCTAATCACAAGTTCTGGGAATTGGAGCATGGATGTCTTGAGGGGTCCAGTTTTTGGCCTGCTACAAATAATGCTTATCTTTATCACTGTACCATTACTGATACTTTAATAAGCAGGACATATCATTTTCACATTTTCCTCTTGCCTTTCATTTTGCAGAGGGATGGAGTAGTCTTTGGAACACTGAGGCTAGATGTGACTGCAGGTATATATAGAGCAGGGCACGCTTCCTCTTCCCTCCCGGGCTCCAGCATATCTGCAGCTTCAAACAAAGTCCAGCCTGTCAGAGAGGGTCATGGCCCATCTGTGACTTCACTGGGGGGGACTGATATGCAGTGGGTAGCTCTGTCACCTGCGCTTCTGGAAAGCTCTGGTTATTTTTTTTTTCCAGTCAGCTTTCGATGTGGAAAATGCTCCTGTTGGCCACTTCTTTCTTGGTGGCTATGTGCTAACGACTGCTGGCAAATCATCAGGACCTGTTGCTGGCGTGTGTGTGTGTGTGTGTGTGTGTGTGTGTGTGTGTGTGTGTGTGTACAGGTGTACATGTATGTGAAGGTCAGAGGAGCACATTGGGTGTTCTCTACTGCTCTCCACCTTATTTCTAAGATTTATTTATTTATTATGTATACAGTGTTCTGTCTGCACACATCCCTGCAGGCCAGAAGAGGGCGCCAGATCTCATTACAGATGGTTGTGAGCCACCATGTGGTTGCTGGGAATTGAACTCAGGACCTTTGGAAGAGCAAGCAGTGCTCTTAACCTCTGAGCCATCTCTCCAGCCCTCCACCTTATTTCTTTGAGACAAGGTCTCTTCCTGAACCCAGAGCTCATCTCTTACCCCCAACTCCAGGCTGGCGGCCAGCCAACCTACCCCACAGTGTTGGGGTTACAGGCACACATGGTCATGCTCAGCTTTTACATAAGTGCTGGTAGTCTGAACTTGGGTCTTTGTGTTTGCTTAGCAAGCATTCTTACCACCTGAACCATCTCCCCAGCCCCACCATTTTTTCAAGCCCATTTCTTGACAGTAAGATCCTGTACTGTCCAAATAAGCAATACAAGCTTCTCTGACTGGCCTGTGATCTCATTGCCTTACCCCAGGCTATCCTACAACCTCATCATCAGTCCTTCCCTTACCCAAGCCCTAACTCCAGCCAGCTGAGACCACTTACTATTTTTTGAAACAGAGTCTCTCTCTGTGTAGCTCTGGCTGGCCTGGAACTTGCTCTATAGATCGGGCTGACCTTGAACTCATGGAGATCAACTTGCCTCTGCCTCCCAAATACTGGTATGTACCACCACATCTGGCCCAGCTGAGACCACTTATAAACTCCCCAAAGCATTGCTATATTCAGCCTCTCCACCTCTCTACTGCCCTCCCTTCAGCCTAGAAACAAAACACTTCTTCCTTCTCTTAGCCCTGGAGATGCCACTTGCCCCTTAGGCCTCCAGGAAGCCACCCCGGATAGCTCCTGCCATCATGCTCAGCCCTGGACTCAGCATGTGCTGCCTCTTTGCTTTGTAGCACAGATTGCTTGGAATTTGTTCCTTTTTACCACTCCTTACCTGCTGGCCCGAGCTGCTGGGATTCAGGAATTCTGGCCTATTACTGTCTAGTGGCTCCAAAGTGTACCCAGACAACTAGCTGCTCAACTATCCACTGCACTACAAGCCCATGGAGGTGTCTAGCGGCTTCACTAGGCAACAGGGGGTCCATCAGAGGGCTCAGCAGAGCCCGGGAGGGCAGAAAGGCAGACCGTAGGCCAGGCAGGATGAGGCAGGAAGTGCACTCCCGAGTCCAGTCAGGCCTGGCCCAAATGATGACTGTGCATACACCCTGGTCCTCATTCTCTTGTTTATTGAAAGTTTAAGCGGAGTTTTAGACATAAAAGTGGGCAGATATTGAGATACTGGGGACCATAGGCGCATTCAGTGATGAGCAAGACCTGGCGCTCTCTGCTCCTCACCTCGCCCGCCCCTCACACAGGGAAGGTGGAGTTGGGAGGGTGGGAGGTTCCCAGGCAGCTAGCTCTGACATGGCAAGAGAGGCCTGCAGCTGAAGCTCAGCAATGGCGCTGTCCTTGGAGCTGGGAGAGTGGTTCTCTGGAGCCCTGGAGGTGCTGGGCTGCCAGTGAGGCCCAGCAGCCAAGTTACGGGTGAGTCAAAGCTAGCCCAGCCGCAAGGAGGAGAAGAGCCTGCAGGTGTTAGGACTTAGGTTGCACAGGCCACAGTGTCATCCCAGAATTACAAGCCCAAGTAGGAGGCCTCTGTCGTCTCAGACCAGGACGATTCCCGCCGGGAAGATGGTGGCTGCCGCTGGGGTCTTCTCTGGTCCGAGCGGCCCAGGCGCATGAGCAACATCCACATTTGTTCTCTGAACTTGACCCCCACAAAGGCATAGAGCAGTGGGTTGAGGCAGCAGTGCATGTAGCCCATGCCCGAGGTGACGGACTTGGCCACATCCACATGGTTTTGGCGACTACAGTTTTGGGCCAAAACGCCCAGGTCCATGAGGATATCCAGCAACACCACCAGGTGATAGGGGGTCCAGCAGACGGCAAAGGCCACCACCACCACCACCACCAGCCTTATGGCTCGTAAGCGCCTCTGGCTTCTGGAGACCAGCAGCACAGCCAGGATGTGGGCATAGCAGTAGGCCATGACTAGAAGGGGCAGCAGGAAACCAGCCACCAGCTGCAGTACACGCAGAGCGGTGTGACCCACCTGTGGGAAGTTGTACTGGCAGTGAATGGCATTGAGACGCTGATCGTGGCTGGCCGACAGGAAGATGAAGTCTGGGAGGGCAAAGAGCAGACAGAGTCCCCAGACCACTATGCAGGTGAGGGCTACACGTACCCAGGGGTCCCTGCGGTAGATCTGGGTGGCATGCACGATGCTCAGGTAGCGGTCGAAGCTTATGCAGGCCAGCAGGAAGGCCCCTGCATAGAAGTTGATGTTAAAGAGGGCACCTGCCACTTTGCAGAGGCCAGAGCCGAAAACCCACTGGACAGCAGCGTCCACGGCCCACAGTGGGAGGGTCAGCACCAGCAGTGCGTCGGCCACAGCCAGGTGGAGCAGGAAGGTGTCCGTGCTGCTCAGGGCGGTGCGATGACTCAGGAGGACAGCGGCCACGGCCCCGTTGCCTAGTAGCCCCAGCAAAAAGAGGAGGCTGTAGAGGGCTGGCAGGAAGGCTCTGTCAAAGTTCAGACTGAAGTCCTGTGCACAGGGCGGGGAGTTAAAGTCGCTCTCGTTCTCTCCGTAGTCATAAGGAGAGGTACTGTTTTCCAGAAGAAAGGCAAAGTCCGAGGCATCTAGCACTTGACGTTCACTCACCTGCCCAGGGAAGGGGAAAGAGGGAAGGGAGGCCGTTCTCTGTAAAGGCCCGGCAACTGTCTTGCCGCTTTGTGCCTCGTCATTTATTCTGATGAGTGTTTCCCTTAGCAATAGCGCTGTCTGGGTCAGACCCTGAGCTGTTTCTCTCTCCCTCCCAGGCCTGCTCCTTCTTAACGCCATCTACTCAGACTGGCATGGTGACTCCCCTTCACAAAGGCTGGCAACCCCAGACCCTTTCTGGATTATCTCACGGACCAGGGATCCTTTGCAGGGGGAGGAACTTCCAGGGCTGGAACCTCATATTATCTTTCCCTCCGCTCTGTGGCTTGCAGCCTCAATGTTACGCGGCCACAGCTGGATCAAGCACCTGCCTCTCCAGGTGCTTCCTTCCCACTCCATCTTCTAGTCCCTCCTCAGCCCTTTATCTGGTGACCCTAACTTCCTGGCCTCATGGAGGCTTTCCTACAAACCGCTGCGCACCCCTCCACACACCACGCATGCTTCCCTTCCCCTACCCAGAGGCTTGTGCAACCATTTAGGCACCCACTGAGATCCCCAATAGGTAGGTCTCCCCGAGACGGCCAGGCTTATTTCAAACTCTTTGGCTCAAGTGAGCTTTCTGCCTCTGCCTCCCGCGTAGCTCGAACAATGTGGGTATACCACTTCCCCTGGATAGCAGCAATCCTCTTCACCCTTCGCCTCATCTCAGACTGTCCCAGAGCTAGAGATCACCGAAGTTGAGCCTCTACAATGTGACATTTTCAGATGAGGCATCCAAGCCACAGAGGTAGGAGACATGCCTGTGGTTAGTGGCCAGGCTGGGTTCCCAAGCCCCCTGATGCCCTTATCATGACCCCTGCATTCCATGCCCGCTTACTAAGCTCTCTGGTGCCCCTGGGCTTCGGATCAGCCCAGACTTGTCCCTGGTACTGTAGCGTGGGCCACTTGGCGCCATGATGTAGCTGAGCCGGGCAGCAGAACTTACCTCAAGGTACATGGTGCTCTGGCTGGTGCTCTGGCTGTGGCTGCTGGGTCAGGTCGCGTGCTGCCTGTTTCTCTGCTTTGGCACTTGTGGTTGGGAACTCAGAGTGAACAGAGGAAGTGAATATTTCACGACTCAGCACGGCCTCTTCCAAAGGGTTAACTACATCAGCCCTCCACAAGCTCCCTCTTCTGCCCCTCCCTTGGCCAGGTACATACGTTGGGAAGGAGTTAGCCAGGAATCTGGGACTGTGACCAAGTCTGGGGTCTTGTCCTACTCAGTACCATTCACAAATCACTAAGCATGTCTAGGAGCAGGCAGGAAGTGCGATTTGATGGCAGTGAGTGGAAAAGGGAAGAGCACCTTCCGAGAGGGCACATTCTCCCCAACAGGTCTGGGATTGGAGTCTCACTAGGACTAGGTCAGAGTGGGGTGTGCGGGAATACTTCCCATCATCACTGCATGGGAAGGGAGGCGGTCTCCAAGAGCAGCATGCCACCTCTTTTCTTCCTAGTTTGGGGATGGTGGCATCTGACCTGGCATGGGTGGAGATATATAAACGTATCTATAAAAACCATTTGGGGATTATAATGAGCCCAAAGTCGTCTGGAATGTCGTATAGTGTCCAGACCAGAAGGAACTGCTCAGGAGCACACTCGGGAATTGGGAAATCCGTGATACCTCAGTTGTCGGTCGGCAGCTGGGATTGTGCGGGGCAAACAAGCTGGGCAGCTGATAGACCCACAGGCTATCGGGAATATTGACGTTCATCTGGTGACAGAGCCAGAAAGGCTGGGCGCTAGGGAAGGGTCTGGGGGGCGGGCTGGGCGGGGGAAGGTTCTTTGAGGAGAGAGGAGAGGTCTGAAGCCACACAATGGGGAAGTGGAGGGCAGCCCGGCTGCCAGGTGCAAGAGCTGCTTCTCCTTCACACTTCTTGCTCACTGCTCAACAACTTGGACCATGTGCTGCTCTGTCTTGGGGTTGTGTCTGCTTTTACAGACCCGTCTCAAAAGTGGGTGGGCTGAAAAGGATGTTAGCACTTTTAAAACTGTTGGTTTTCTTTCTTTTTTTTTTTTGGCACACCTCAGTCTGTAGCCCAACCTGGCTTTGAACTCACAGCAGCCTTCCTGGCTCAAACTCCCGAGGGCTGGGATTATAGGAATGCACCATTGTACACAGCATTTGGTGGTGGGGGGGGGGTAGTCCACTATCTTTTAAAGGGATAAACTGATGTGTTCATCCAGCTAAAAACAAGTGGAGATCCACATATTTTTCACGAGGCTGAATGCAGAGGAGCCAATGCCTACATGGTGGAAGAGTCAAGCAATACAATATTATATATAAGATACTTCGACGCTACTTAATGTGCATTGTTGAAACGACCACACAAAGTAATAACTTGCAAGCATCAGTGCCGGGTAGTGGAAGCCAGGACGGCATAGGTTTTTTGTTCTTCAGGGTCTTACTATGTGACACTGGCTGAACTAGAAGTCAACAGGCTGGCCTCAGGCTCAGGGATCCACTTGCCCTTACCTCCTGGGTGCTGCGATTAAAGTTGTGGGCTACCATGTCTGGCTTAATATGATTTTTTTTTTTTTTGAGACAAGGACTGCGATATAGCCCAGGCTAACTTTGAGTTCCTGAGCCTCCTGCTTTAGCCTCCAGAGTACCGAGATTACAGGTGCGAGCCCCCACATTGGGCTGCCACTCAGTTTTCAAGCACGTTGCTCCACCAGCGCAGGCCAAGCGTATTGACATGACATGCACCTGTCAAGAATCAATGCCCTTCTCTTCCTGTGGACAGATGGGACACTTCTCTGAAATAGTCTGTCACCTGCAGGGCTCAAGTCAAAGGGAACTGAGATCTTAGAAGAGGTCAGAAGCTGTGTGAATGGAGGGGACAAGGAGGATTCCTGAGGCCAGGCCAATCAGGATATATAGGACTTGCTATTCGACGACCTGTAGGGGCAGAGGAGACAGAAGCCTGAGAAAGACTGCAAAATCCCTTTAGTGTCCACAAGGACCACAGTTTCCCCATGCCTGTTTGTGACTTATGCAAATGAGAAGAACTGCAGAGACGATATACTTGTTCACTCGCTCTTTCTTTCCTTCCTTCCTTCCTTTCTTGCTTTTTCTTTTTCTTTTTCTTTTTTTTGAGACAGGGTTTCTCTGTGTAGCCCTGACTGTCCCAGAACTCGCTCTGTAGCCCAGGCTGGCCTCGAACTCACAGAGATCTGCCTGCCTCTGCCTCCTGAGTGCTGGGATAAAAGGGGTGTTGTTCATTTTCAAGGACTTAGTCTGCCATTGTGTTCCTTGTCCCATTTTTGACATTAAAGGAGACTTTTGCTTTATGAGAGACGTGGTGGTGGAAACAGATGGCCATTTTAGAAATACCTTGTGTTGTGTTTAGAAATACCTTCCCAGGGGCTGCCGAACTCTTACAGGTCTATGTGAAGTGTAAAGGTCTACAGGTCCCTGGTCCCCTTCCTGGGCCTTACTCTCATTTGTCTAGGGGAAGATGATCCTCAGCCCAGGTTGCTGGGAGGGATGATAGGCTGAAGGTCAGGTGTGGACAGCCTTCCTTTCTGAGGCCGGACAAGCAGACGTCAGACTCAGGTCTTGATAGGCCAGCTGGGGTTCTCACTGCTCCTGAGTGATGACCCGCACAACTGTCATGCAATCGACAGAACATTGAGCTCGTCTGGACTCCAGGCCTAGCTCCACCCTGTCCAGCCTCTGTGACCTTGGACAGATCAGAACCGTAGGCAGGCAGGCAGTTCCCTCAGCAGAGTTGCTCTAAGATTAGCTGAAGTAACCACAGGCTTGTGCATCGAGCACTCGGCCAAGGGCACAACCGAGAGCCCCAGGTGAGTACAATATAGACCCCAGACTCAGAGCCACCTGGAACCTTCCATGCCAAGAGAGCCCATGATAGACGGTAGTAGCTCATGGGGCATGTAAGTGTGGCCGTGGCCAGGGCCAGAGGGCTAGTTCTCCATAAAAGTGGTCCCTGGCCATGATTGATAGAGGAGGCTCTGCCAGTTCTGGCCGAATTCCCTGGCTGTCCAGCTCTGTGACCCCGGGTAAAGCATTTCATCTCTCCGCTTCCGTTCCCTTGTCTGAAGAGTGGGTCTAAGGATAACACGCCTCTGATGGGACTTCCCTGTGGACTGTACACCTTATGTGTGGAAAGTATGTACCAAAGATGGGGACCCGGTGAGTAGCTCACTCCTAGTCTTCTGGTGCCAAACCATCTCCCAAGTCTCAAAATTGCAGTGTTGGGCTTCGGCTGTTGTTTGCAGCTGAGATAGCCTGGAAGTTTCTGTGTCACAGAGCTGACTCAAGCCCTCACCTCGCCTTCTAATTTGACCCTCTTCCATCCCCAGACTAGGTCAACAGCTCACAGCCCATGCTCTGGTCTCTGGGCCGTCCCTCTTCTGCAGCAGGGAGGGCTGAGGAGGAAGTTAGTCAGAGTGAAGCTGCCTGGGGCCTCACCAGTGGTCAAGGTGTGAAATGTGCACCTGGCTCTTCTCCGGCTCCCCTCCCCCTGTTGTTTTTCATTCTTTCACACCTCTGAGCTGTGGTTTGGGGAGATAGGAGGCTGGGAGATAGACACCTTTGTGGCCAGTCCCTCACAGGAAGGGGGGGGCCCTACATTAGGAACATGGGCCATTTCCTTCTCTCCCCTAGCCTGCTGCTCCACAGCCTCCCTAGGTCCTTACCATAGACGCCCCCCCCCCCCCCCCAGCCAAGCTCCCGAAAGCTCCAGGACGCAGCTGCCAGCCCCAGGCCACCATGAGACTACGTAGGCAAGACCAGCGATTCTTGACGTCGAGAAGAGTCCCATCTCTGGGCTTCTCACGCTCCTAGGTCTTGAGGCTTTTTTCCCTTGGCCCCAAATTTCCCAAAGGAAAGGGGCACTCAAGTCACAAGGAGGCCCCGGGACAGGGATATGGGGTAGAGTGTGTGTGGGGGTCCTTTCCTGTGCCCGTGACAGCGCAGCTCTGGGCCCTCCCGCGATTTAAACCCTTTCGAACGAAGTGTGCCGGGGCCCAGGGACGGCGTGGGCCAGGCATTTGTCAGCCATGCCAGAGCCGCTTCTACCTCGGGAGCTGGATGCACCCCAGCAGGGTGACAAGAACACATGGCATTTCTTGATAATTTTGTCTCAGGAGCCGTGCTAAGCGGTTTGCTGTGGTCATTGTATTAGGGTTGACATAAAAGTCTATGTAGCCTAGGCTGGCTCCACACTACTATTAGGTCCCAAATCCTCCAAAATGGCACTGATAATGTCCTGAAATGACAGTCTGGGCTCAGCTCAGGCTGGACCCCGACAGGGTAAACAGAAGGGTTTCTGGTGGATAGACAAAAGCTTATAGTCAGCATTCCTCAGAAACCTGTCTCTTGTCAGGAAGAGCCATTACTTCCCCACCTCTGGCAACCTCTGCAAATGGGACATCTGACTCCTCACGATCGCATACCTGTAGCACACATGAAAGCCCCCATGCTAGCCTCCTGGCTCTTCTCATCTCCCCAACGGCTACTCTAAACTTCCAGGCTGCTCGGGCTTGCACATCTTCCTCCTGGCAGCTACCCCCCCCCTTTATAACTGGCAAGGGTTTCCCCGCCTTTTTCTACTCTTGCTGTCCTTGAGAGGTAGCCTTGGACACCCCTCCTCAAACTGCCTTTGGTTATTCTCTTCCCTCTGAGAGGTGGCCATGCAGTTTTGGACACCCTCCCACCCCCAAATGCCTTTGGCTATTCTTTTCCTCCTGAGAGGTAGCCATGTTGCTTTGAACTTCCTCAAATAACCGTTTCTTTTTTTTTTTTTCCACCCATGGGGTAGTCCAGTTTGGTGGTTTCATTGTGCCCTCACTTACAACCGCCTAGCTGGCTCAAAGCGTATGTTTTCACCAAAACCTTGGTTTGTAATTCTGCATGTGAGATTTTCTTTTTGCTCACCAGTGGTGAGAGACTCACTTTCCTTCCCACGTCTCCTCAGTCTTCCCTGTCTTTCTCGTCTGCCTCCTCCGGACTCTGAACTGCTGGAAAATGACTCAACTAATCAAAAGTCATTTCCCACCATGCCAGCAGAATGTGGTATGAGCCTTGGGGCCCCCGTGCATGGTGCTGCGGCACTTGCTCTGCCTCCCATCCCAGCTGAGCTCGTAATTCTCCATCCAGGCAGGAAATGGTCTGCAGAGGCCCAGGCGTGGTGCTCAGTAAGTAAGCCCACAGATTCCCAGTCAGGCTGAATCGTGTTACTGGTTCTGCCATTTACCAGCTGCATAACCTTTCATCTCCCTGTCCCCTCTGGATTGGCAAAGAAAAATATATCTGTCTGTCTGTGTCAAGGCACTCCGAATGGTTGCCTGGCAGTCTTAGGCTTCTTGCCTGGTAATGGTTGCTCAGCTTCTTACCAGGACTGAACACACCCAAGGAAGCAGCTTTGTTTGCCTTGAGTCATCATAGGCTGAAAAATCAAAGCCTTGGGCTTGTGTGAGTTTGAGAACTGTAAAGGCCTTTGGTCTTGGGGCCTGAGTGCCATCTTGAATTCCCACGCCCAAGTTTATAGGTAATGGGGTGGGCGGTCCCTCCAGACTGGGTGCCTGACAGATGCTCAACTGGGCGCCCGAGTGCGGCAAAGGCAGAGCCCAGATGCTGGGCCTCGCCCCTGGGCGCAGGACTTAAAAGAAACTTGAGGGAAAGCCCAGGAAATCTCAACTCTAAACAAAGAACTACAGGGCAACCAAGGAATACTGAGTGTGGGAGAAGTCAGGCAGAGCACACCGATTAACCGGTTATCCAGTACCAATTGCCAGCCCTGCGAACATGCCCACAAGTACCATTCTACAGACTGTCGGTTGTACTTCTGTATTTGGGAATATATGTACACACACACACATTCATGACAATAATTAAAGAAAAAGAGGCCATGAATTTGAAAGACAGGAAGACAGGAAGGGTGGGTGTTCATGGGAGGGTTTGGAGACACAAAGGAAAAGAGGAAATGATGTTATTGTACTATAATCTCAAAAAAGTATTTAAAAAAAACTTGAAGAGACTCAGATCAAAAGCATACTCTCCTGTGTGGCTCTTAAGAGTTCATCACTCGTGCCGGGCGGTGGTGGCGGCGGCGCACGCCTTTAATCCCAGCACTCGGGAGGCAGAGGCAGGCGGATCTCTGTGAGTTCGAGGCTAGCCTGGGCTACCAAGTGAGATCCAGGAAAGGCGCAAAGCTACACAAGAGAAACCCTGTCTCGGAAAACCAAAAAAAAAAAAAAAAAAAAAAGAGTTCATCACTCGCCAGGCGGTGGTGGTGCACACCTTTAATCCCAGCACTCGGGAGGCAGAGGCAGGACGATCTCTGTGAGTTCAAGGCCAGCCTGGGCTACAGAGTGAGTTCCAGGACAGCTAGGGCTACACAGAGAAACCCTGTCTCAGAAAAAAAAAAGCTTATCACTCACTGAATTCCAAGTCTATTGCTGCTTTAGCCAGAATGTCCAGAGGTGAGTGGACAGATGGGTGGTAACAATAGTATTCGACAGTGACATTTGTGTAACATTTCCGTGTGCCGGTTGCTGTTTGAGGCACTTCACACACACACACACACACACACACACACACACACACACACACACACACACCTGTCTTCAGAAAAGCTCAATATATATTCTATTCTGATTTTAAAGACAGGAAACAAGCTCCAAGAGATTAAGTTTCAAGGTCCACAGCAAATAAATATCAGAACCAGGATATGAAGCCAGGCCGGCTTCAAAATCCATACCTACCCAGCCTGTTTGGCTCTGACCAGGGAAACACATTTCATCTGGTGAATGCTTGGTTTGATTCAACAGGATGTGAAAGACCTTTATGTGAATGTAGGAAGATCAGAGAACACTGACCACTGTGCCTGGCGTGGCGTGCGGGGGTGCTACTGCTTACTATACAAATGGCCAGCAGGGGCCAGGGCCACAGCCGGGGCAGTCCCTTCTGGAATCAGGAGAGCTCCTCCTGAGGTCCACAGTTAGAGAGAGGGTAGAACAGGAAGAACAAGACACGCTGGAGTGGGAACCGGAGGTGGTTACCAAGGAAACCAGCAGTGTGCTGAAGCTCAAAGCTGAGCCTGGCTGGTTGGGGGAGGGGGGCAGAAAAGAAAAAAGAAATTATATTATTAAAAATTCAAGTTGTTTTGGAGGATGGCTTAGGACAGTTCCCCACCCCTACCCCCCCTTACACCTGGTGGAACTCAGACTAATTTTTAGCTTATTTGCTAGTGAATAGAATAGTAATTTCGCATAAGTACCCAGAATATTTATAAATCACAATAGCTTATGCTCTAGCTGAGAAAGGGCTTGCACAGGAAGATGAGGAGGAAGGCAGGACATGCTGGCACGCCTGTCATCCTAGCACTTGGGAGGTGGCAGTAGGATCAGGAATTCAAGGTCCTCCTCAGCCACATAGTGAGTTTGAGGCTAGCCTGTGATCCAGGAGACCCTATCTCAGAAATTAAAAAAAAAAAGAATGAAAGAAGGGGGGGGTTAGAAAAGCAGGGAATGGGGGAGAGAGAAGGAGGAGGGAGGGAGAAACATGATTTGGGTGTGGTGGTGTACACCTGTAATCCTAGCACTCCAGAGGCGAAGGTAGGAGGATTTCAAGTTCTAGGCCAGCCTGAGTTACATGATCCAGCTTGGAGGGAGGTAGGGATTGGGTGGTGAGTTTTAGGGGTGTTAGCTGAATCAAGAGTGGCAGGGAAGGAAGAGAAGGTGATTTTTTTTCCCACTGAGCTAAATCCCCAACTCCAGAGAAGGTGATTTACAGATGGATCCATAGGGTTGTGACTGACCCCCCAGCCTGGTCTGCCTTTAGCAGGTCTCCATGCATGCTTGCCATGGGGATGGCTCCACTGTGGTCCATGATCTTGCTCTCAGAGTGAAGCAAAGTAAGTAAAGACAGACAGAGAGCGAGCACATCCTTTTCAGATTTAAGCATGGGCATTTGGAGACAGAGACAACAGAGACGCTTCCGTGTCTTCACAATGGCTCTTCACATGGTTGGTTCTGTGGCTTTCTAAGTGACATTACTCAAAGGATGTGATTTTCAGCCAGGGTTACAGATGAAGCAAAATGGAAAGATTCAGTAAAAGTACATGGTTTACAAGGGGCCCAGAGAGAACGCAGTGCTTAAGAAGGACCTGAGTTTGATTCCCAACCTCCAGGTCTGGCAGCCTACAACTGCCTGTAACTCCAGCTCCAGGGGATCTGAAAGCCTCTCTGACCTCCTAGGCCACCTGTGTGCATTGCATACACTTGCACAGAGACACATATATATAAATAAAAATAAAATAAATCCTTAAAAATGTGTATGGTTTACTTATTTCACTTATCTTAAAACATTTCCAAGCCGGGCAATGGAGGTGCACGTTTTTAATCCCAGCACTTGGGAGGCAGAACCAGGCGGATCTCTGTGAGTTCGAGGCCAGTCTGGGCTACAGAGCGAGATCCAGGACACCCAGGGCTGTTAGATAAACTCTGTCTTGAAAACCCGAAAAGAAAAACAAAAACAAAAGCACAAACAACCATTTCCTTGAGGCTGCTGTAGGAAGTCCTGAGTGTGTGAGGTACTGACTGTGTGCTGTTGATATGGGCGTGGCTATGTCAAGGACCCGAGCCACAGATCCAGAGGGAAATGGCAAAAACTTCCTCTGGGTCATGTGTGGATTTTTGGTTGTTTTTCGAGATAGGGTTTTTTGGTTTGTTTTTGTTTTTTGGGTTTTTTTTGGTGGGGGGGGGCGTGTTGGTTTTTTGAGACAAGGTTCTGGCTGTCCTGGAACTCGTTCTGTAGACCAGGCTGGCCTCGAACTCAGAGATCTGCTTGCTTCTGCCTCTCAAGTACTGAAATTAAAGGTGTGCACCATCACCGCCTGGTTCCATGTGTGGATGTTAATAGTGTGTGCAGAAAATGTCTACAGTAGCTTTCTGCCCCCAGATAAATTTATGGCCTGAAGACAGATTGCCTACAGACTGCTCCTACTGAGATCAGCTAATCCTGTCCCCTTGATCTGGCTGTAGGCCACAAACCCCGCCTCCTTGTTTATCTGTATGCAGTAACCCTGTCTCCTTGTTCAGCTGTATAGAATAAACACCCCACACTTATTGCGGTTTCTCTGTCTGAGAGCCCAGACTAGGAGTCTAGCTTTCTGTCAGTGTGTCCATCTGTCTCTCTTCTTCTTTCCCTTGTCACCCCAGTCAGGTCTGTCCCTGGAACCTTGCTGGACTCTGCAGACTGGGAATGTAGCTCAGCTGATAGAACTCTTGCATAACATGTATGAAGCTCTGGGTTCAATTAGGACAGCATAAACCGGGTCTTGTAGTGCATGCCTGTAACCCTAGCACTGGAGGCAGAGGCAAGGGGATCAAAAGTTCAAGGTCATCTTCTAGTACATAACAAGTTCAAGGCCAGCCTGGGATACATGAGACTTTGTCTCAACAACAATTCTTTTTCTTTTGTAAATGAAATAGTAAAGTGGTTTTTATGAGGTTCTTCATTTACATTTTGGTGTGAGAGAGGACTTAAATTAGTATGGCTAAATTCAGGATCACAAGTATCTGGCCCTAAAAGAAACCATAGTCCTTTTATTGTTTTGAACATCCTTTTGAGATGTTGTCCAAGTTTCATTTCCTATTGCTATGATAAAATACCTCAACATAAGCAACTTAAGGGAGAAAGGATTTAGTTTAGCTCCTAACTCCAAGTTACGGTCCATCATAATAGGGAGTCACAGGAGCTTGAAGCAGCTCATCACATCCACAGAGAGCAGAGAGAATGAATACATGCATGCTTGCTAGTACGCAGCTCACTTTCTCCACTTTTTACAACCCAGAACCCAAGCCCAGGGGATGGCACCACCCACAGTGGACTGGGTCTTCCCACATCAATTAAGTAATCAAGACATTCCCCCCTCATTCATACCCACAGACCAACCTTATCTAGATAATCGCTCATTGAGAGACTCCTCAGTGTGACTCTAGTGTGTGGCAAGTTGACAAAACTGATTGCCACAGATATCTTTAGGAAAACACACATCTCTGTGGTAGACAGATTTGCCTTTGTCAGTTCTGTTGAGGTCATCTTGTGTCAGCAGAAATGCAAACTAGATGGGCTGGAAAGACGGCTCAATGGTTAAGAGCACATATTGTTCTTGCAAAGGATACATAGGATGGTTGATTACCAACATGCATCAGGCAGCTCACAACTACCTATAACTCTAGTTCCAGGGGATCTGGTGCCCCTCTGGTCTCATATGTTGACATACACATGGTACACATAAATAAATAATAATAAAAATATTTTTAAATGCAAACTAGATCCCAGGGATGAGGGCCTTTCCTTTCCTTTGTTTTGTGCCCCCCCAACAGTCTTACATAACCCAGGCTGGCTTCCAACTCCCTATGTAGCCGAAGACGACCTTGAATTTCTGATGTTCTTGCTTCCACTTCCAAAGTGCTAGGGTCATAGGTAAGCATCACCATACCAAGCTATTTTCTCAGTCTTTCTGTCTGACTCAGGGATGACTGTGTGGCTCCTGTCACACCATATACAGAGTCTGTCTTCGTTCCCCAGTTCCACCAATTAAAAATAATCCATGTTGACACCTGCCAGAAGACCAGATCAGTGCCTTGTCCAGTCGTCATCAGAGAGGCTTCCTCTGGCAGCAGATGGGAGCACATGGGGAGATCCACACCCACACATGTAGAGAGAGTCTAAATCAGAGCTCTCCACTGGGTCCCTCTGCTGCAAGCCGCAGGAATCTATCATAAGAACTCAGCTGGTTATGGCAAAGTCACTACCTAGAGGGATCAAGGAATTCCTCCAGAGGAAGCCAAATTCCAAGGAGTTTTTGGTGTTACTTGGCTTGTTATATATCAGCTGTATTCTGTTATGAAAATCATGTGTGCCTTCACAGTTTTCCCAATTGATTTTTCCCTAAGAAGGGCTAACAGTGTGGACTGATCACTCTCTGGACATACACATTCAAAGTATTTGGAGAACAGCCTCAGGAAAGGCCTCCTCTGGAATCAGATATCTCCCTTAGCCACTTTCAAGGACTAACAGTAATAACAGTCCACATGCAAGTCTGCTGATTTAAGATAAATTCCACAAAGAGACACCGCCTAGGTCAGGTGGATGTTAAGCAATAGCTTTACACAATTTAGCTCAGACCCTTCCTTCTTACAGCCTTACTAACTTTAGACCTCTAATTCCTTACCTAACCACTTCTAGGAATGTTTAGATAACCTTCTGTGCTGACAGCTATGCTCAGCCAGAACCCCAGTTCAAGCCTCCCTGTAATTATCATCATTGGCAGCATCCGGCCAGGTCCATTCCCAGAGGGAGGAAAGAACCTTATCAGAGATACCTCCGTACTCTCTAAGAACAGACTTAAGCATCCAGACTACCTGTTTGAGAAAGCCTGGCGCATGTGCCAATTAAGCTTAACTACCTCCTTTCCCAAATCTTACCTCTAGTTCCAGATCTCCCTTTAACTATCACCAGAGGCATCTAGCTGCACACAGGTTGCCTAGCGACGGAGCACACTTTCCCCCACCCTGCAGAAAAATGGCAGATAGCTTGGACAGATAGGAGCCACAGGAAAAAAAAAAGGCTTATAGAGTCTTAACATTTTCTACCAATCACGTTTAAGACTATAGTGGAGCACATAAGATCCCTCTTCTTAGATATTACCCGAATTTAGCCTTTAGTTAATTCATTTCCCCATTGGTCACTTCCCTTTGGGGTTGCAAATGAAATTAATGGTTATTGCCCCCTATGTGATTCTTATCACCCCTCCGTTTGACCCTGGAAGCCTGGTGGTCACTGCCTGAGGAAAATTCTTACCTGCCTTTATGACCCTGTAGAATTCAAGCCCAGTGACTTTGCTCGACCAGGGGATTGCTATTGCTTGGGTTTATAACTGGACTCCTGAGAGACTTTGGGGGGTGGTGGTGGAGAGACAGAGAATGGAAAGGGACAAGGAGGATTTTGACCAGAGAGAATGTGTGGATAAGATGGAAGATGAGGAAGAGTCAGATGGGGTACTAGCTGGGTAAGAATGAGATGAAAAGGACCTAGATGAGGCAGAATTAAGATGAGAGAATTAAGATAGAACTTAGAGGGAACAGTAGATAAATATAGAGAGAAATCAGGCAAGAAAGGAGCTAGGCACGAGAACAGAACTGAAGCTGTGTATATAGGATGTTATGCCAGAGGAATTAAAGCGAATGGATTAAAGAGCTCTGTGTGCTGAGATTCTATTTCCCGAAAACAGTCCTCACTGTTCATAGTTCTCTCTCCTGTGCTCCTGGGATGTATAATATTTGGTCTGGTCCCTCTAATATTATACAAGATCCCTCCCCTCAGAGCTCAGGGAATCCCAGTGGAAGAGGGGTAAGAAAGATTGTAGGATTCAGAGGAGATGGAGGCCACCAGGAGAACACAGCCCACCAAATAACTAAGTGGGGCTCACATGGGCAAGCACGGGGTCTGCATGGGTCTGCACCAGGTCCTCTGTGTATATGTCATGGCTGTTAGCTTGGTGTATGGTAGGACTCCCAACAGTGGGAGTGGATGTGTCTCTGACTCCTTTGCCTGCTCTTGGGCCTCTTTTTTTCTTGTTAGGTTGCCCTATCCAGCTTCAGTGTGAGGCTTTTGCCTTGTCTTGTTGTATCTTGTTTTGTTGTGTTTGATGGTTGTGTCTTGGAAGCCTGCTCCTTTCTGAAGGGAGATGGAGGGGGAGTGGATCCAGGGAAAAGGGTAGGTGGGGGGGAGCTGGGAGGGATGGAGGGAGGGGAAACTGTGGTAAGGCTGTATTGTATGAAAGGAGAATCTATTTTCAATAAAAAAAATAAAGTTAAAAAAGAGAAAAGTCAATGTTTAGCCTCATTATGCATATTAGGAATGAAAACAAAGTAACTTCCTCTTGGGTTAGTTTGACCAAGAGGGAACCCAAATTTGAATTCTCCATATCTTTCCCTATGTCTTGTGTCTCTCTGTAGTTTGTGGTTTCTGGCATGTCTGTTATGTGTGCCAGATCTGTCTGTTTCTGTGTGTTGTGTCTGTTTGTCTGAATCTGTGCCTGTCCCTAACAAAGGGCTTTGCTCTGTGTTTATTGAACAACACAGAAAACATGATATGGGAATGAGGGATTCTTTACAGAAATCTTTCATAGAATTTTTATAAGGAATAACTTACTTTACTGACTCCCACTTTACCTAGAATAGCATTCATGAACACAAACTGATGTTTTCAACCATCTGAATGTAGCTTTCAACATTTATAGTGTATTTGTTGTACAAGGTTGCTTTTCAAATTGGCTGCTTTTAGCAAATGATTACAACACATATACAATATTCTGGGTCAGGGACATACAAGAGAACATAACTCAAGAATGCAAGCTATGCATTAGCATGGGTTGTAAAATCTGATTGCATGGGAAATCCAAGGCATAGTCAGGTTGCTTACATTGTTCTCTTACAGGCAGGTTAAACATAAGCTGGCTGAGTGCACAGTAGGCTAGCAGGTTAAATACATAGCCTTAAATGATCTCAAGGTATGTTATTAACTTGGCTGCAAGGTCTGGCAATAGTTCAGTCTCTTTGGAGTTAAGAGCTGTTGTCAGAAAAATGGTCACCATAGCATTAAACTCCAGCTTATTTGACAAAGCATTTTCTCTTTCTCAACAAACCCCATTTCTGCTTGTTTTCACTATGTCAAAATGCAAGCTGTCTGCAGGACACATCTCAGCAGACCTGAGTCAGAACATGGAGGCTGGCTGCTGGCTTGGCCATCCAGGTCTTCCATGATCTGGCCCTAGCTGCCTGTCCAGCATAATTCTGCACTCTGCTCTCTATGCCCTATATTCTACTCACACTGAACTCCATGGCATTGTGTAGGGAGCCGCTATTCAAAGATGGCGCTGGCTTCCTGGTAGCCTAGCTGTAAACAACTCCATATTTGGCTATGATGCACGAGTATGGTAATTGGCCTTATGTCCTCAGCCTATCCCGTGGCTCCCTGTGCTAGCATTCTGGCGGGACCCAATCAACAGTACGGCACGTTTGCCTGATTCCCTATATAAGCAGCTGCAGTTTAGTCCTCGGGGCCCCTCACCTCCCGCTCTCCCTTAACCAAGAGGCGCTCCAATAAAGTGTGATCTGAGAAGGATCCTCGCATGGTGGTCGTTCTTCCTCGCTGGCCGAGGAGCGCGCCGCAGCATTGGAAACCTGTCCCTATATCCCACTGCTTGGCTGGTGTCTGTTCCAGTCCCACCAGCCACTCAGAACTCAGAGATGCAGTTCAGAGCCTCAAAGGCACAAATAGTTGCTTTAGGTGGGTTCTGTGCCTTTGTTAAGGGCCAAATGTGATAGGGTAGACCAGAGGTGAGGAGACCCAGGGGAGGAACAGCGAGTTTCAGGACCTTATACTGCACTGTGGAGCTAGTCTCTTGACGTGAGGTACCTTTGCCATCTGATTTTCTGCTTCTAGCCTTTGACCGCACGCATTCCTTGATTCTTCTGGGTAGCAGCAAACAAAAATAGAAAGACCATGTCAGATTCTGTGAATTCAACCTTCCTCGCGGGAGTGGAGACATTTGTGACTCTTCCTTTGACTATTAGAAATTGTAATTTCCGGGGCTGGAGAGATGGCTCAGTGGTTAAGAGCACTGACTGCTCTTCCAGAGGTCCTGAGTTCAATTCCCAGCAACCACATGGTGGCTTACAACCACCTGTAATGAGATCTGGTGCCCTCTTCTGGCCTGCAGGGACACATGCAGACAGAACGCTGTATGTATAATAAATAAACAGATCTTAAAAAAAAAAGGAATTACTGAAAAAAAAAAGAAATTGTAATTTCCTCAGGAATCCTATGCTGTGAGAAGGAAAAGACTGAAGCGTGGAACCAGTCAAAGGAAGAGGAAATAGTCTTATAGGCAGAGATTTCCCACAGTTCTGATGACTTCAGACCGCCATGCGGGAGAGACTGGAGGGAACCAAGCCAGTGCTTATAGGTGGACTTTCTCTGTCTCACTAGTCAGTTCTAAAATAACCACACAGAGACTTATTATTGATTATAAATGATCCACTGATAGCTTAGGCTTGTTACTAGCTAGCTCTTACAACCTTAAATTAACCCATATATATTAATTTACATGCTGTCACATAGCTCATGGCTTGTTACCTCATTTTCTACGTGTCCTGCTTCCTCTGCACATGTCTGGCGACTCCACTCTTCTTCATCCTCACTCTCTTTTTGTCTGTAAGTCCTGCCTAACCTCTACCTGCCTAGCTATTAGCCATTTAGCCCTTTGTTAAACCAATGAGAGTAACAGATATTCACAGTGTACAAAAAGATTGTTCCACAGCAAGTACTGATGGGCAGGACCATACCTTGACCAAGACTGCTTAGTTATTCATACCTCTAGCCTCTACTTAAACCTAAACTTTATGTCAAGACCATGAAAAATGAACTTAGGATCACTGGACTGCTTTATTTGTCTTTCTTCCCAATGTTGCCACATTGAATTCAGCTTTCCACTTCGTGTGGACATGTATGGCACACTAAAGTTAACAGACTGGTTTTGGTGTCAGGCCTGGTATTCAGTCCCCATGTTAGTAGTTGTGTGGTCCTTGCCCTCGCCTGCAAAGGTAAATTGCCTTGTGAAGCATCGACCCTTGTCTGACCAGCCGCTCTGGAAGGTCTATCCTTCTCTATCCCTTTACCCTGGCTTGTATTCCTCACAGCTTGCATGACCATCTGCTGGCTGCGCTTATTTAGTTAATTTAGATCTTGGTTTGGTTTGGTTTCACTCGGTAGCCTGAGTGGGTCTTGAACTCACTATGTAGCCCAGGTTGGCCTTGAGCTTGTTGCACTTGTCCTGCCTCAGCATCGGGAGGGATGACATTACAGATGTGAGCCACAACCCCAGCTTCTGCTTGTTAGAGCATAGACAAATAAAGGGGAAAGCTGAGAAAGGAGATGAAATCAATGCGGCACCATTGGGAAGAAGGAGAAATAAAGAGGTTCAACGACTCCAAGTCCACCTCTGTAAGACAGTGGTCAGTCTTTAAGAAGTCAGATCCCACAACTTGAGGGGGGCCAGGCCAATCCTCGATGAACCTTCCTGAGACAGAATTAAGACGCTGTATTTGCTGTGACCTAATAGCAGCCCCTCTTTATGGTCCTAACCAGTACCTGGCTTCTCCATGCTTTTCTTTTTTTCCAGAGAGGGTTTCTCTGTGCAGACCTGGCTGTCCTGGAACTCACTCTGTAGACCAGGCTGGCCTTGAACTCAGAGATCTGCCTGTCTCTGCCTCCCCAGTGCTCAAAGTGCACACCCCCACACCTGACCATTTTCACATGTAGGTTCTGGAGATGGAAAGCAAGTCCTCATGCAAAGGCAAGTTCTTTACCAGGTGAGCGCTATCTCCCCAGCCATTTTGTTGCTTTTTTGAGATAGGTTCTCTTTCTGTATTCAAGGCTAGCCTAGAACTTACTCTGTAGCTCAGACTGGCCTTAAAATTGTGGCAATCCACCTGCATCAGCCTTTCAAGTGCTGACATTACCGGTATGAGATTCCGCACTGGGCTCAATGAGTTTTTGTTGACTGAGTTTGAAAATGGACGAACGAGTATGTGCTGTTAAGAGAAGCATGGCAGCATCTCTCCTGCATGGAAATCCTGTGCACCTGCAGCGGGCTGGCAGCTTGGTTCATGGCTGCCGGTTAGAGCGGGACCCAGCATAAGGTCTGTTCTAGGGAGCTACGAAGCACCTTTTTGCTCACTGTATTAGCTTCCTAAGGCTGCCATAACAAACTACCCCAAACAAGGTAGCTTAACACAATGGAAACATTCTGTTAAAGGTCTGGAGGCCAGAAGCCCAAAACCAAGCTGTTGGCCGGGGTACATTCTCTCCTGAGTGTTAAAATCCCAGACCAGAGGTTGTTCAAGTCATGCCCACTTGCAGCCGTCTCCATCTCCATCCTCATAGCTGATTCTGGAATCCCTTCTGATAAAGACAGCCTGCCTATGAGTCTGTAAACAGACGCCATAGGTGCCCAGATTTCAGGAGAATGATAGACACCATCCTCACTCCCCACCAAAAAGGGTATAGATCTTAGGTCGCCAGACTCCCTGGGATATCAGAGGGCTACCAGTGGTGATGCATCCTTGGAGTCACATACTCCTTCCTTGGAATTCTGTCCCCTCTCCCTGCTGCCCAGGAGCTAGGGACAACCTGGCTGCAGACTCATGCTGTAAAACCTCACCATTTCTCTGAAACCTTTAAGAAGGGACCCCCCCCCCCAACCTTACCTAGTGGACATGACCTTTCCTCAGAGTCTCCACAGTAAAGCTGTCTGCCCATAGTGTTAATGACTCTTTTAATAAACTCCTTACCCAAGAGAACAATCCATTTTAGCATCTCCACGGAGATCCCAAACCAAGATCTTTCTAGGGGAGGGTCCATTCTTTGCTTCTTTAATCTCTCGCAGCATCCCTCCAGTTTCTGCCCCTTCATCTTTATGATGATTTTCCCTCCCCTCCCCATAGCATTTAAGGCCCATCCAGAAAACTGAGGAGGGTCCCGCCATCTCAAAATCTTTAGTTACTTCTGCAAACATGCCCTTTCTTTCTTTAGAATTTGTTTTATTATTTTATGTGTGTGGGTATTTTGCTGGCATGTGTGTCTGTGCATCACATGCATGTCTGATGCTCAGAGAGGCCAGAAGAAGGCATTGGACCCCCTGAAACTGCCATTGTGGATGGTTGTGATGTGGTTCTGGGTGCTGGGGGTTGAACCTGGGTCCCCTGAAAGAGCAGGCAGTACTCTTAACACTGAGCCATTTCAGAGGCAGGTGGATCTCTGTGAGCTCGAGGCCAGCCTGGGCTACAGAGTGAGCTCCAGGAAAGGCGCAAAGCTACACAGAGAAACCCTGTCTTGAAAAACCAAAAACCAAAAACCAAAAACCAAAACCAAAACAAACAAGCAAACAAAAAACCAACACTGAGCCATTTCTCCAGCCACAAGATTCCATTTTTCAAATAAAGTATAACTCATGGTTTGTGGGGGTTGAGACCAAACATATGTTAGGGAGCCCAGAAGAGACAACCTGTGGCTAGCTGCTCTGTATTTTACAACTCCTGTATGCTCACAGCAGCTTATATATTGAGAAATGGTGACTTGAAGGGAGTGGTATTGTAGAGAATAATGGTTGGGTGGGGGGAGGGGATAGAGTACAGTTTAGGAATGAACAACTTGAAAACTCAAACGAATCCTGCAATTGTCAGGCTTGCTGCAGAGCGGGAGAGCGGGGGCTAGGTAGTGACCAAGCTCTGCTGAGTCTTTTTGTGTGTCAAGGACTGAGATCACCGCATACAAAGACATGGAGAGGCAATTATGTCTGATGGAGAGTAATGACTGTACTGTGCTTCTGGGTCATCCGGCCTTGGGTTGGCTGGGTTTGGTGGCTCTCGAGAACTCTCCAGGTAATTCTCATGCACGTGGAGAGCAGAAGACCACTAGACAATAGTGGGCTAGGAAAGACAATGTCAGGAAAGCAGACTGGCTTTTAGAGTAGTAACAAAGTTCATAATGTTGACATCAGCAATTAACCCCCTTGACCTTCTCAGTGAACGAACGATGAAGTAGAAGACCAGATGCGGTGGCTGCCGACAGGAGGTGTGCGGCTGGAGGAGCAGCAGCTGGCCTAAGCTCGCTGCCGGAAGCCATTCTTAGTTTCTTCCTTGCCTGCCTGCAGCAGCGTTCCAACTGTAGAAGAGACGATAACATGAAGTCCAGGAAATGCACATCTGTCGAGTTAGCTGGGAGAGTTATCGGCGCTGTGAGACGTCTTTCCCTGGGAGACAGTGCCTCTTCTGACCCAGAGGTAAGATGGAAAAACTGGGAAAGAAGCCCTGTGCCCTAGGATCTAGGCTCCCTTTGCTGTGGACAGTCAGGCTTCAATCTAACTGACAAAGCCAAAATTACCTATGAAGAGAATGTGCATTTTCCTAGACATCTCAAAGAAAGATGTTAAAAAACAGCAAACGAACTGTATTTACAGTTTTAGTTGACTCTAGATGTTGTAGGCTCATATGTTTGAATACCTGGTCCCCAGCTGGTAGAACTGCTTGGGAAGGATTAGGAGTGTGGCCTTATTGCAGGAGGTGTGTCACTGGGGGTGGGCTTTGAGGCTTCAAAGCTCCCACCCATTCTCAGTGTGCTCTCTCTGCCTCCTGCTTGCAGATCAAGATGTGAGCTCTCAGCTGTTTTGGTCACCAGGTCTTTTTGCTCCTCCTCCACCCCACGGACTCTAACCCTCTGAAACTGTAAACTCCACCAATGCTTTCTTTCATAAGTTGTCTTGGCCATGATGTTTTTTCATAGCAAGAAAAACGTAAACAATACAGAAGTTAGTACCCGGAGTGGGCTGTTGCTGGGAAGAACCCGACTGTGTCTTTTTTGGGGTGGGGGTGGGGCTTTGGACTAGAAAAGTGGTGGAATGCAGAGCCTAGCAGGGGCTTGAAAGGCAGTAGTTCTGAAAGCCGTGTGGATGTGAAGGACTGGCTCAAGACGTTTCAGAGAGGACCAGTATTGGCAACTGGGCTAGAGATCATTCTTGTGATATGTGGGCAAAAACTGTGGCTGCTTTTTGCCCTTGTCCTAAGGATTTGCTGGAGACTAAAAGTAAGGAACCAATTTCTTTGGCAGGGGAGACTTCCAGACAGCCTACTTTTGACGCTGTTACACACATGGTTACTAGCAATCACTCTTCTGCAGGTCTACAGTGAAAAAGAGCAAGTCAATGAAGAGCAAGCCAGTAAGCAGCACTCCTCCATGGCCTCTACCTCAGTTCCTGCCCTGACGTCCCTGGATGATGGACTACAAGTTTTAAGATGAAATAAACCCTTTCCTTCCACAGTTGATTTTAGCCATGGTGTTTTATCACAGCAATAACAATTCGAAGATTTGGCAGGTGGTGGTGGCGCACACCTTTAATCTCAGCACTTGGAAGGCAGAGGCAGATGGATCTCTTTGAGTTCGAGGTCAGTGCTACCAGAGAAATCCTGCCTCAAAAATACCAAATTAAAAAAAAGTTCAAAGACATTTACCAAGGACTCAAAGGTTTGTGACGTCCAGTTTTATGACATTAGCACCCCTTCCTCATTCCTAAACCTAAGTAATGTACCCCATAAACTACCTTACAATTTTATTTACAAAAGTCAGATGTGATATCTTTGCACTGTCTTTTTACACCTTGTAAATATATCCTTTAAACAACACAACTTAGAAAGTCACGGAATAGTCACAGACACACATTTTTTCACGTGCATTAAATTTTCTTAAGCCTCTTTCTCTTCTCTCTCTCTCTCTCTCTCTCTCTCTCTCTCTCTCTCTCTCTCTCTCTCTCTCTCTCTCTCTCCTCTCCCCCTCCTCCTCCTCCTCCTCCTCCACTTAAATCTAAAGTGTGTATTCACTCTTCTCTTAATAACTCACTAACTTTGCTTCCCTCTGGCTTACCCTGAAATTCTTGTTTGCCTCTAGTCAAGTTGTAGCTTTGCCAAGTGGAGATCCTTAACCGGAAAGGGAACTTCTTTGGCTCCTGGTGGCCTTGAATCTCCCCCCAGAGCTGCTCTGTCCTGAGGCTCAAAGCTCTCCTTATCCCCAAGCATTTGGTTCCCTGTGGTGCCCTGTCCTTGCACAGCTTGGGTCCTGGAACCCTGACTAGGGCTGGTGAGGATATGAAGAATTAACAGGAACACAGACATGGAAAAGCTGGGGTCGAGTAGTTGGGAGACGCCACAGTACCCCAGAAGCACAGTATGTTTATTATATACACTGAACAAGGAGGCAGGTTTAGGGTATATGGCTGAACAAGGAGACAGGTTTAGGTAATCTCGGTAGGTACCGTGCGTAGAGGAACAAGTCTTCAAGCTGTAATCATCCGGGAGGAGAAAGCTGAGGGGGCCATTTCCCACACACCCACTATCAACATTTACACTTGGCCATCACTGTGAGCCTCACCCCGGAGGATAAGGGAGGCTTTGCCATTTTCCTCCTATGACTCTGAGGCTACAGTCCCTGACAGGGCTGTGTCCGTGTCAACAACATACATCCACACAGGGCTTCACTGGCTCCCCACATCTCCCCCCTTCTTATTTCTTAGATGTTCAGGCTGGATCTTCACACTTAGTCCAGGGGCGGCTTGTTACAAATTCGACACCAGACTGTATTGACGAGAAGGAGGCTCACGACGGCTGCTGTGGCCAACAAAACCAGTAGGGTATTTTAACAGGTTCAAGGGACTGAAGCCTTGAAGCCCATCAAGGATCGATCATTTTCCTGCAACGTTAGCAGGAGAAATGAATCTGATTAGAAGCCTTTCACTTTTCTAGAATGTGCTGACAAAAAGTGGGTCACATATACACTATCATTACGGACCCCAGCACTCAGGAGGCGGGTCCTAATAACCCCCCAATTACAATTTGCCATACACATGTGTGACATATTAAATTCTGCCTAAATTGCAGGGTTAGAACCTGGCCCCAGTAGTCTGATGGAGCCCCTTGGGACTCTGGTTAGAAAAATGCGCCCCCCCAACCCAGAGGGAGTCATTAGTATAAACAGGTGTCAGAGTGTGACCAAGTCACTAGAAAGCGTAGGCCCAGCAGGCTTCTCCTCCGGCCTGTCTCACCTGCATGGATACAATTACCAGACAAGTCAGAAACACAGCCACTGGGTGATTTGAATCAGGTTGCTAAAGGACTGGGGAGCATTTAAAACCACCAAGCTTTTCCCCCTTTGGCTACATGCCCTCTTTGCTGCTGGCCACCTTTTCTTCAGTCCACCACCACCCTGGTGATGCTGAGATAGAAAGGCAGGGACAGCCATCTCCTTGCTGTGGAGGCTGCCATCACCTCCCCCACACTGAGCTTGCAGGCCGGGCCTCCGCCACCTGCAGGCTGCTCAGTTTTTTAAAACCAAATATAACACTTTGAAAGTAGTTAAGCTGAAAGCAAAAATAGGAACATGCTTGGATCTCTCTGCTGTGGATCCATCCCTCGGTTTTTCTCCCTTTTAAATTTATTTCCGGTAGCCAAGTTCATCACTCCCTTCCCTGGTTGGCCTCCTAAGAAGCAATGAAGCGGAAATGCCTTCACTGCACGTGCAGGGTTTCTCATAATCTCCCCAAAAGTGCCCACATATAACTACCCGTGCCTGGATTCTATTTGTTCCCCAAATCTCTTTCCAAGTACTAACATGCATCTGTCTATCTCTGGATTCTATCTCTGGATTTTACTCGTCCAAAGGCTTTTTACACCCGACAAACGGAAAGATGTGCCCTCCATCCCTTTGCGCCTTTACCCTTCTTCCTTTCTTTCCTCTTTTCCTTTTACTAGCCAACTTCTCACCAGAGTGGTCTCTTCTCTCACTGATCCAAGTTCCCCGTAGTCAGCATCCACAGTCCTTGTCCCTGTTTGGGTACCACTTTGCCATGTTCTGCATGGCTCTAGGGATTGACCTAACTGGGACATAGAGGGAACTGAAGAAACCACAGACACACTAGAAAAGCCAGTGTCTGGGCTCTCAGATGAGGAAGCCACAGCACCCCTGGAGCTCGGCATGTTCATTATAGAGAGTTGAATGGGGAGTTGGGGTCACTGCATACAGCTGCTGAACAAGGAGGTGAGGTTATTGCATACAGATAAACAAGGAGGTGAGGTTATTGCATACAGCTGAACAAGGAGGTGAGGTTATTGCATACAGATAAACAAGGAGGTGAGGTTATTGCATACAGATAAACAAGGTGGTGAGGTTATTGCATACAGATAAACAAGGAGGAGAGGTTATTGCATACAGCTGAACAAGGAGGTGAGGTTATTGCATACAGCTGAACAAGGAGGTGAGGTTATTGCATACAGATAAACAAGGAGGTGAGGTTTATGGTATACAGCCAGATCCAGGGGACCGGTTTAGCTAATCTCTGTAGGAGCAGTCTCTGTAGGGAGCAGTCTTCAGGCAATGAACATCCAGGAGGAGAAAGCTACTGTGGACATACTCTGTACACACTGTAAACATCACCATAGACCAGAGGAAGGCTTGGCCATGCCACATGGATCTGAGACATTTGGTCATTGACATGGCTGTGCCCATGTCAACAATATCCACTTACCCGGACTTCACTTGTTCCCTACATTGGAGAGAATTTAGTTCTTTAGGGGTTGTGTTACATTGGCTCTATCTGGAGCCATTGATGTTCCGTAAGCTCAGTCAGCAAGTGGAGGTCACAGAGCCAGGAGAGGTGCAGGCTTCGGGAAGCTGCAGAGAGCTGATAAGAGTTCCTGGGAGGGAGGGAGGGAGGGAGGGAGGGAGAGACAGACACACAGAGAGAGACAGAGAAACACACACACACACACACACACACACACACACACACACACACACACACACACACAGAATGCTGAGACCAGAACACAGGGCCTTGTATGTGCCAGATAAGTGCTCTACAAGGCCAGCTGTTGGCATTTTGTGTCCTTTTATTGTTGTTTTAAAGACAGTCTCATTTGGCCTCAAACTCACGGAAATTCTCCTTCCTTAGGCTTCCAAGTGTTGTGACTGGAGGCATGAGCCTCTGTGCCTGGCTTTTGTCATTTTTGTCTTTGTTTTTTCTTTTTTCTTTTTTTGTTTTTTGTTTTTTTGAGATAGGGTTTTCCTGTGTAGTTTTGGTGCCTGTCCTGGAACTCTCTATGTAGCCCAGGCTGGCCTCGAACTCACAGAGATCCACCTGCCTCTGCCTCCCAAGTACTGGGCTCAAAGGCATGTGCCATCATGCCTGGGCTTGGTTTTTTGAGGAAAGGTCTCACAAGCTCAAGCTGGCTTCATACTCACTATGGTAGTCAAGGATGACCTGGGACTTCTTACCTTCACCCCCTGAATGCTGGGGTTCCAGACATGTGCCACCATATGTAGTTTTATGTGGTGCTGGGTAGGGATTAAACTCAGGGCTTCCTGCAGGCTGGGCACTCTACCAACTGAGCTCCACCGTTAGCAGTGTGTGTGTGTGTGTGTGTGTGTGTGTGGTGTATTTAGGCGGACATGCCTGTGTGTATGGGGGGAGGGGGGCCCAGAGGAGGATGTCAGGTGTCCTCTATCACTTTCTGTCTTATTCCTTTAAGAGAGAGTCTGTCGCTTGGTCTGAAGCCAGGCTTGTGGCCGGTAAGCCCAGTGACCCTCCTGTCTTTGCCCCCACACCACTGTCTTCATGCCCAGCTTTTCATGTGGGTTCCAGGGAGTTGAACTCAAGCCATCGTGTTTCAAAGCAAGCACTCTTAATTGCTGGGCCATTTTTTCAGCCCCCCCTTTTTTCTTCCTTTTCTTTTTTGAACCAGGCTGGCCTCAAACTCGTGATCCTCCTTAGCCTCCTAAGTACTGGGATTACAGACATACACCACAAACCATCCCTGCCTCCCCACACCCCCGCCCCCCACAGATAGGGTCTCTTGCCCAGGCTGGCCTCAAACTCATTATGTAGCTGAGGATGACCTTGAACTTCTGATCCTCAGGTCTCTACTTCCCAAGTGCTGGGATCACAGGCAGGTGTCCCCAAACCCAGCTCATTAACACTGCCCCCCCAAGTCACCCCCCCCATTTTTGTTTAAGGAAAACAAAGTCCCTTGTCTTGCTCAGGTCTCAGCTGCTTGTTCTGTTTTGCCCCAGGAGAACCCAGACCGCCTGGTCACAGCTGCAGGGTGAGGGACTACAGAGAGTCTTCAATGGCTTTCTCCCTACAAGAGAAGCTGACCTTTAGGATGGGCCGAATGGAAAGCATTCAATGTCCACTTCCGGTTCAAGCTGACTGTCCTGGGCCTTTACGGAGGACTCACTTAATCCTTTCTGAGGTTGTAGCTTCCAAAGGAGTAGAGCCAGCACACCCTTATCCATGGAGGGTTTATACATATATATACCTGTGATAAAGTTAAATTTATAAATTAAAGAGATTAAGCATAATAACTAACAAATAGAACAATTACACCAATATACCATAATAAAAGTTACGTGAATGCAGTTCCTCTCAGATGGGCTTATTGTAATTTTCCACTGTTTTAAGGAAGGACTTTAGATCATCTCTTTGGCATATTCAAAATTCCAGCGCCGCTGCTCCGTGCTTGGAGACCAGAGTCCAGCCTGGCCCAGTGCAGGTCCTACTGACTAGATGGAGGCAGGGTGATTTCTGTGAGTGTGTGACCAGCCTAGCGGCACAGTGAATTCCAGGTCAGCCCGAGGGACAGAGAAACGAGGGCAGCAATAATAATAATAAAGGTTGGCAACGTGGGAGCCTGGCAGTCGGGCTGCTGCTGATGGCAGCTACCGGCTGGGCACACTGCACGGATTCACCTGTGAAGGTGTGGTCCCTGCACTCAGGGAAGCGAGGGGCATGCGAGCTTTATTACCCTACTCGAAGGGACACGATTGAAAATGGTTTGAATTAATCCCTAAGACAGCAAGGAAAAAAGGACAGTATGAAACTTTTGAATTATTTCTGGAATTATTCCTTTTTATATTTTCAGACCTGGTTTGGCCATGGGTAACTGAAATCATAGAAAACAAAACTAGGGATGATTATAGCCCCTCCTTTCTCCCCTGGATTGGATTCAGGGTTTTCCTAGCCCTGCCCCCCTAAGGCTCTCAGCTGCCTAGGATGGTAAGACAGGCAGACTTTCTATTCCTTTTTTTTATATTTTATTATTTTATGAGTATGAATATTTCACTTGTGTATGTGTGTACTACATGTATGCTTGGAGCCTGCAGAAGTGAAAGAGGATGTTTGAATCTCCTGGAACCAGAGGTACAGACAGTTGGGAGCTGCCATGTGGCTGCTGAGAATTAAACCTGGGTCCTCTGGAAAAGCAGCCAGTGCTCTTAACCTCTAAGCCAGCTCTCCAGCTCCCTTTTATTCCTTTTTTTTTAATTTTATTTTTTTCGAGACAGGGTTTCTCAGTGTAGTTTTGGTGCCTGTCCTGGATCTTGCTCTGTAGATCAGGCTGGCTTCAATTTCACAGAGATCTGCTTGGCTCTGCCTCCCCAGTGCTGGGATTAAAGTTGTGCGTCACCATCACCCGGCTTATTCCTTAATTTTGGATTGTCAGAAAATATGCATGATATAAAACTCACCATAGTAAAGACTTCTTGGACAGGACTCACAGATGCCCTTTGTGATATCAATGTATTCTGTCCATGTAGAATATTGCACTTCCCAGCACTCTGGAGGAAGAGGCAGGCAGATCTCTGGGTTTGAAGCCAGCCAGATCTGTAGACCAGGTCTGTACAGTGAGATCCAGGACAGTCAGGGCTACACAGAGAAACCTATCTTGAAAAAAAAAAACAAACAAAAATCAAAAAGAAAAACAACAAAACAAAAAAGAATATTGCATTTATCTCCAAGTCCCAAATGAAACCATTTCAGTGTATCTTAGATATGATATATATGAAAAGTTCAGAGTTGCTTTTTATAAACTTTAAAATTCTTGATGTTAGCAGGGGTGGCGAACGCCTTTAATCCCAGAACTTGGGAGGCAGAGGCAGGTGGATCTCTGTGAGTTCGAGGCCAAGCCTGGTCTACAGAGCAGGTTCCAAAATAGCCAGAGCTACATAGTGAGACTTTTTTTCAACAAACAAACAAATAAAACCACCACCAACAAAAACCTCTTGATTATTTGGAATAATTGTAAATGTCAGGAATAATACACTACTAAACTTTATGCCTTATTCTTGGCCACAACTGTGAAGAAGGACAAAGAATAATGCCAGAATCAGATTCAGTTCTGGGTCATTTAATTCAGACACATTTCTTTTGGAAACAGGGTCTCATGTAGCCCAGGCTGTCTTGCCACTTCTGATCCTGACTGTCTCCTAAGGGTGAGGAGTACAGAGGCTCAGGCCACCATGCCCTGACAACAAGGCATTTTGAATGATTGTGATAAACACACACAATTTAAAGGCAGCCATCTTAACCATGTTTAAGTTCAGTGGCGTGAAGTACATTGCCACTGCTGTGAAGTCATAATCCATATCCATTATCAGAACACTCACCTTGGGAAACTGAAATTCTGCATCCATTAAATACTAACTCTTGACCCTGGGCATGGCAGCTCATGTTTGTAATCCCAGCACCTGGTAAGGAGGTTGGAGCAGGAGGATTGCCCATGAATTTGAGAACGACCCATGCTACATAAAGAGTTTCAAGCCAGCCTGGGCTACTGAATGAAAGTCTGTTTCAAAAAAAAAAAAAAAAAGGCAGGTATGGTGGTGGCACATGCTTAGAATTTTAGCAGGAGGAAGGAGGATCAGGAATCCAATGCCAGTCTTGGTTACATACTGAGTTCTAGTCCAACCTGGGCCACAGCATGAGACCCTGTTTCAGAAAAACCAAACAGGAGCTGAGGATGTAGCGCAGTTGGTAGAGGTCTTGCCTGGCATGTGCAAAGCCCTGGGTTTGATCCATAGAGCCATAGAAATCAGGCTGCTGCTGCGTGCCTGTAAGACCAGCCCTCAGGAGCTGACAGCAAGAGGACATTTTCACTTATACAGTGATTTGAAGCCAGCCATTGGATATGTCTGTTAGCATTCAGACCTACTTCTTGGAACCCTAGCCAATAAGCAGATAATACCCCCCCGGCCTGCCAAGCATCCTGACGCCATCCTACATTACCATTTCCTTTATGAAATGACACCTCCCTCCCTCCCTTTCTCTGTCTCTGTCTCTGCCTCTCTCTCTCCTCTCCCTTTAATAATAAAACTTTCCATATGGACACGTGTCTGCACAGTGTGAGTAACTTTCCACTGCTCCACACTGCAGCCTGCCTCTGCATCTGCATGACGTGTCTCTCTCACCCACTGCGGCACCTTGGCCCAACCCACCAAGGCCTCCGGCATGTGGTTTCATAACAATGTCCTGTTTCAAAAACAAACAAAACACTGTCCCAGTGTTTCACACTTCTGGCCACTGACAACCACCATTGAACTTTCTGTCTATGAATCTGAGTGTTCTGGTTATTCTTCCCTGGTAGTGCTGAGGATCACTCCCAGTGCGTCCAACATTGAAGGCTAAGTGTTCTACCACTGAACTTCAGCTCCAGGCCCCTGGGTACTTCTTACATGCGGAAATTGTCCATTTTCACCTGGCTTATTTCACTTAACATTGTGTCTTCCAGTCTTATTCATGCTGCAGCACATATCAAAATTTCCTTTTATTTTAAGGCTTAATAACATTTTCTCATGTGAATATGCACTTTTTTGTGTGTACTTGTTTATATTTTCAGGGAATGATGGGGCGATGGTTTTAGCACTGAGCTGCATCCCCAGAAATATTTTCACTTTTGATTGTCTATTTATTCATCAATAGACACCTAGGTTGTTTCCATCTTTTGGCTATTAAGAATAATCCTGGGTGGGCTTAGTAGTTAAGAAGACTTGCTGTTCTTCTAGAGGACTAGAATTGGGTTTTGGGATTCACATTGGGCAGCTTATAATTGCTTGAGGGATTTGAACACACGTGGTATACATTCATATAGACACACGTAAGTAAAAATAAAAACAACATCTTAAAAAAAATTAAAAAATTCTGGTGCTGGGGTAAAACTCAGTGGTATAGCACTTGCCTCACACAAACGAGTTCCTGGGTTCAATCCTCAACATTAGGCAGGTATGGCGGTGCATGTCTGCAATCCCAGCACTCAAGATGCTGAGGCGAGTGCTATGAATTTGAGGCCAGCCTAGAATACAGAGCAACTCTGTCTCCAAACAGCAGCAAGGGACTAGGGAGCTGTTGAGAGCACTGGCTGCTCTTCCAGAGGACCCGGGTTCAGTTCTCAGCACCCAGACCAGGTGGCTCACAACTGTCTGTGAGTCTAGCTCCACGGGATCTGACATCCTCTTCTTGGCCTCCTCACACATATGCATAAAAAATACAACAAAAAGCCAGGCATGGCGACACATACCTTTAATCCCAGCAGGTGGATCTGTGTGAGTTCAACGTCAGCCTGGTCTATATAGCAAGTTCCTGGACAGCCAGGACTACATAGAAAGACCCTGTCTCAAAAACAAAACCACACACACACACACACACACACACACACACACACACACACACACAGAGGCACACACTCACACACACACATGCAGGCACACACACACTCACACACACACACTCTCACACACACACACACACACACACACACACACACACACACACGCAGGCACACATGCAGTTGAGGTGGCTCACATTTGTAATTCCAGTACTCAGAGGGCTGAGGCATGATTTTAAGGTCAGCCTGTCTCAGAACAAATGCCTGCCTCCAATCCTCGGTACTGAAAAGAATAAACACTGCTGTGAGCACTAAGTCTATTTGTCGTTGGGTGAGGCGGCCTCCAAAGATACACTTGCCCTGCTCTCTCCACGCCTCCGCCTCTCACAGCCCTCCATGGCCTGCGAGCAGGCTGTCCCGAGCTCTGGGAAGCTGGAGTGCAGTCAGGCCCTGAGTAGAAGAGGGCCTGCGTCCTTTGCTTAGATGTCATTGGTGTTCATTTCTGACTAAAGCAAGAAGCAAAACGAACACGTTGGGGGTGCCATCTCCTTCCGGTCTGTGTCTTGTTTCCTGAGGCTTTCAGACACCTTGGGGCCTGCTAGGGCAGACTTATTTTCCTTTCTTTTTTCAGAAATGATGACCAAACTCAGGGCCTTGTGCTTGCTCGGCAAGTGCCCTACCACTGAGCTAAACCCCAAACCCCAGGGCAGGCTTACTTTTCAAGGAGCATCTCCACTACAGCCCCCTCCCCCGCCCCAGTTCCCTCTCTGCAAGGAGAAGCAATTCCTGCTTGGAATTTTCTGTGCTGGCTTCCTACAAGCTGTCTGGCCCCCATTCCTGCATCCTTCCCAGATGCTCCCTGACATGCAGAAAGCAAGGACCTCACTAAGTTTTGAAAAGTCCTTCACATCCAGATGGTGGTGGCACACACCTTTTAATCCCAGCACTCGGGAGGCAGAGGCAGGCGGATCTCTGTGAGTTTGAGGCCAGCCTGGGCTACAGTGAGTTCCAGGATAGCCAGAGCTACATAGAGAGACCCTGCCTCCAAATTAATTAATCAACCAATTAGTTAGTTAATTAATTAACAACATGAAAGCAAAAAGAAAAGTCCTTCACATCTAAGTGACTGAGAAAGGTTCTGAAGGTCACTCCATTTTCTTGTCCTTCCTTTCTGAAGCGCCAGTCTGTCCAAAAAGTACAAAAGTTGGAGGCAACAGAAGTCCCTCATGACTGACATCTTCAGCTACAAGGCATACTCTAGCTGGTGCGCAGGCTGCTCCCGAAGCCAGGTGGTGTAGCTCATAAGCTGAGACACACGGGAAGGAGTGGGAGGCGGGAGTCCCCCCTCCCACTAAGAGGACTTGAGCACCCCATCTGGAGTCTAGAGGAAGCAGAATATGCCAAGAAAATGCTCCTTTGCGGAGAGATTGAGCCGTGGGTACCTAACTGCGGGCAGGTTGATGCAGGAGCTCCCCATGCTGATTCGTGGTGGGGTGACTGCAGATAATAATGTGGATTTCTAACCCAGGAGAGGGAATCTGGTGAGTTTTTGCCATAAAGAAATGATAGCATTTAGGAAATAAATACATCTAGCCTGATTTACACAGCAGCATCTGTGAAAACGTTCCATGGTTCCATGTGCTGAGCTTGGTGGTACATGTGTTTAATCCCGGAACTCAGGAGGCGGAAGCAGGATGCTCGCAAGTTCAAGTTTAACCTCAGCTATGTATTGAGTCCAGTGCCAAGCTGGGCTACATGAAACTTTAAAGGAAAGGGCTCCCATGCTGACCCAGGCTGGTAGTCGGGCAGGCAGTAGTTGTGGCAAATTTTGTTGCCTGTCCACCTTGGCCCGGGCTTGCTCTCCTTTATCATTAGAAGTGCCTTTCTGCTGGGGAATGCAGCTGTGGAGCACTTGTTCAGGAGTCATGAGCTCCTAGGTTCAATCTCAGGTATAGGCGCCCAAACAAACAAAAGACAAACACCCCAAACAGGAAGCCAAACCAAACTAAGCAACCAACCAAACAAGTGAACAACAAAAGCTCCAGGCTGCCTTGTGCATAAGAGGAGCCACGTGTAACGAGGGAGATCTGGAGAATGAGACTGGGGGAGAAATGAGACGGAGTCATGGAAAGGGTTCCTCCATGTTTCAAAACGGGAAGTGGGGCTGGGAGCTAGCTTAATCAGTGAGGAGCTCACCACATAAGCATGGAGACCTGAGCCCAGTTTCCAGAACCCACATGAAAAAGCCAGGCACGGTGGTGCATGCTTGGGATCCCTGTGCGGGGGAAGTGGAGGACGCAGGTCCCCGGGGCTCACTGACCGGAGCTCCAGGTCCAGCTCTGCTCCAGATCCAGGTCCGAGCGAAAGAACCTGTCTCAAAAACAACGCAAGCGGCTCCTGAGCAGCAGCACCTGAAGCTGACCTCGCCTCCATGTGCACTTACAAGCTCTCCTCTCTCTCTCTCTCTCTCTCTCTCTCTCTCTCTCTCTCTCTCTCTCTCTCTCTCTCTCTCTCAAGAAATAATAGAATCTCTTCCTTTTTTGGATCTATTTATTTTATGTGTATGAGTGATTTTTTTAAAATTAATGAATTTTATTTTGTATGTATGAATGTGTTGCCTGCATGTGTGTATGTGCACCATGACCCATGACTCATGACTCCATGACCCATGGAGGACAGAAGAGGGCATCAGATCCCCTGGAACTGGAGTTACAGTTGGCTGTGAATCACCATGTGGGTGCTGGGAACTGAACCCTGGTCCTGTGCAAAAGCAACAAGTGCTCTTAACCATTGAGTCGTCTCTCCAGCCTCCCACACAAGTATTTTTTAAAGGTAGACTGCAGCCAGCTATGGTGGAACATGCCTGTAATCATAGCAGAGGGAGGAGGACCAAGAGTTCAAGGTCATCTTCATCTACATACTTTCAAGGCCATCCTGGGTTGTATATTAGTACTGTCCCAGAACAGCAATAGCAAAAGAATGTAAAAAAGAATGTAATGGCCAATGGTGCTGTTTTCTGATGTTATATCAGTTTTAATCATCCCACTCAGCAGCCAATTAGCTCAGCCTTTTAGCTGCTATAGGCTGAGACCTAGTTCTCCTTTTTGTATTTTCCCTTTTCTCCCCATACTGGGCTAAAATAAAGTTGGCTTGCCTCAGGGGATGAATATATCCTGGCTGGGAGAAGAGAGGAGATTATGTAGGTTGCTGGGACATGATTCCCACTACTCCCAAAAAGGCTCCTGGTTTGTTTAAGAAGATGAACTGGAAGCAGCCAGTCTCCCAAGCAGCTGGCAGATTCCCTCAGCTTCTGGCTGGAACAGTAATGAAAGAGTAAGTGGCTTAGCAGATAATTGTGCACAACAATGACAGTTGATCACCAGATGTGTCCCGTTCCCCCCCCCTCCCCCGTGTACTCCCTCCCACACGTCGGGCCCTGTGGAAGATTCAGAGACCCATGCTTGACATCAGGAAGGCAGGAATGACTCAGGCTGAATTTCCCCACAGGACAGAAATTAAAGTGATCGAAAAACCTGGTGTACTGGCTAGTTTTATGTCATCTTGACACAAGCTGGAGTTGTGTAAGAGGAGGAACCTCAATTGAGAAAATGTCTCCATAAGATCAGGCTGTAAGCAAGCCTGTCGGGCATTTTCTTATTTTGTGATTTCTGGGGGAGGGCCCAGCCCAGTGTGGGTGGTACCATCCCTGGGCTGGTGGTCCTGGGTTCTATAAGAAAGCAGGCTGAGCAAGCTATGAGGAGCAAGCCAGTAAGCAGCACCCCTCCATGGCCTCTGCATCAGCTCCTGCCTCCAGGGTCCTGCCCTGCTTGAGTTCCTATCCTGACTTCCTTCAATGATGAACTGGAATGTGGAAGTGTAAGCCAAATAAATCCTTTCCTCCCCAAGTTACTTTGGTCATGGTGTTTCAACACAGCAATAGAAACCCCCAAGACACCTCGTCAAGGGAAGCGATGTTTCTTCATAACTAGACTTCTGACATGGTATGCACTACGAAGAGGCACATGTTTGGGTGTACTTGAAGGGCTTGGGCAAAGGAGGAAAGTGGAGTGGGGGGGGGCGTGGGAAATTATAGCTTCAAATGAAGCATATGTGCTCTTTTTAAAAAAAGATTTATTTATTTATTTAATGTCTATGCATGTACAACCTTATGCCAGAGAGGACATTAGATCCCACTATAGATGGCTGTGAGCCACCCTGTTGGTGCTAGGAATTGAACTCAGGACCTCTGGAAGAGCAGCCAGTGCTCTTAACCACTGAGCCATCCCTCCAGCTCTGCATATGTGTTCTTAAATCAACGAGAGAAGACATTCTTCATTCAGGAGTAGTCTACAGCTCACAGCATTATGAGCAGCCCAGGGGAGGTGACACATAGCTGCTCTTTTTAAAAACGAAGGTTTATTTTGGTGGGGCATGTGTGAGTGCAGTGCCCAAGGACAGATGAGGGTGTGGGGTTTACCGCAGGTGTGAGCCGCCTGACTCAGGTGCTGGTCTGCTGGGAGCTCTCTGCCCTCTGCACACTTGCCATGCGCGTGCATACATACCCACACCCCCACACTAATATGTGTGCATGTGTTTGTGTTTAAGAAGGGTTTTGTTTTGTTTTTTTGAAAAGGAACTTAAAGTTGGGTGGGGAGGGACTGGGAGAGGATCTGAAAGGGTTTTTGGGGAGGGGAAGAATATGATCAAAATATATTTAAATTTAAAAATTGTTTTAAATAAAAAAGAAAAAGAGCCGGGCGGTGGTGGCGCACGCCTTTAATCCCAGCACTTGGGAGGCAGAGCCAGGTGGATCTCTGTGAGTTCGAGGCCAGCCTGGTCTCCAAAGCGAGTTCCAGGAAAGGCACAAATCTACACAGAGAAACCCTGTCTCAAAAAACCAAAAAAAAAAAAAAAAAAAAAGAAAGAAAGAAAACGAACAGCTTTGCCTGGGCCTGATGGAACAGGCTATCATTCCAGCTATGCAGAGTGCTGAGGCAGGAGAAGCACATACACATTCAAGGCTGGCTTGGGTGATTTGGTAAGACACTTATTTTCAGACTACAAACTAACAAGAGGGCTGGGACTGGGTGTGGTGGTGCACACCTTTAACCCCAGTGCTCGGAAAGCAGAGGCGGGCAGATGTGTGTAACTCCTAGGCCAGCTATACTGCATGGGGAGATCCTGCCAAAAAGAGAGAAAAGAAAAAACTAAAGAAAAGAAAGAAAAGGAGGGCCGGGGACGTGGATGTAGTTCAGAGACAGAGCACTGGCCAGCACCCCGCAGGCCCAGGTCCCCATCCCTGGCACTGCAAACCAAACCCAACTCAGACAGCTTTAGTCAGGTGTCGTGGTGCGTGCCTGTAATTCCAGTTACTCAGGAGGGTAAGGGTGGTGGATCACGAGTTCAAGGCTTGCCTAGACTACATAGCATGCCCTTGTTTCCAATAACAAAGGTACAACAACTCCTACATACACCAGTGCAAGGTTTTCAGAGCAATTGGGCAATCTCTAGGAAACAGGTGCACCTGCTATGACTCAGCCTCTCCACAGGCCCACGTGCTTGCAAGTGCAGCCCGGGACTGCCTATTCTTCGACAGCCTCCCTCCTCTCTAGCCTGCCTTCCATGACTCAAGCCCCGCTGGGCAGCCGCTCCTGCCTGATTTTCCTCTGCCCCATCCTGCCTTGCTAAGGAAAGACTGCTTAGAACACAGGTCCAACCGCATCCCATGCCAGGGGGAGATTCTCCAGGATTTCCCAGTGCTCTCTGGTGGCAGGTCCCCTCTTGCCAAATGTGTCCCCTGTCCACCAGATGGATCAGTAGGCTCCTCCCAGTGCCTCTGTGCCTCTTGTTCCCCTCTGCTTAAGGCCCAACTGCTAGGGATCACAGTTTCCTTTCTGAAACTGGCCTCGAACCCCCAATGCACTAGTAGTTGCTTGTCTTTGGGTTTCTAGAAGACAGCATGCTCCAGGATAGCCTAGAAACTGACACATCACCCTGTACATTTCTTGAGGGTACTTCCACCTCCACTTAGCGAACCACTTGAAGCTATGGCTGGCATTTCCCCTGAGTCTGTAACACATGAAGTGAAAGTGCTCTGCCCGTCACCTTCCTGCACAGCAACCCTCCCCCAGAGAACCATTTTAGTCAAAAAGAAGAGGGGAAGGGTAAGTCCTGCTCGACATGGTGGTATCCACCTAGAACTCCAGCAATCTAGAAACAGAAACAAGAGACCCACAAGTTGGAGGCCAGCCTGGGCTATATAGCAAGACCTTGCATTAAAAAATGTAAGTCCCGCCGGGCGTTGGTGGCGCACGCCTTTAATCCCAGCACTCGGGAGGCAGAGCCAGGCGGATCTCTTGTGAGTTCGAGGCCAGCCTGGGCTACCAAGTGAGCTCCAGGAAAGGCGCAAAGCTACACAGAGAAACCCTGTCTCGAAAAACCAAAAAAAAAAAAGAAAAAAAAAAAATGTAAGTCCCTAATTTAGGAACTTAACTCATACATATTAAATCTCCCTCATTCCTTTACCGATGTAAGTTTAAACTACGTTCATGTTTCATCACCCGCAGGACACTGTCCTCTCGGCATGCTGTCTTTTCACCCCATCCCTACTGCTCTCCTCAGGGATGGCAAAGCACAGAGGCAGGCAGGCAAGCACAGGAGACAGTTCAGCCTGGGACCCTATTTGGTTTTGGTTATGAGTGCTACTTGCCTCTTGTACTAATGCATCCAGAAACATCTTCACACACTCCTCTCCCAACAGTGCACCTAGCAACAGCAGCACCCACTCGGTGCCCACCTGTGTCTAAGCAACAGCAGCACCCCCTCGGTGCCCACCTGTGCCTAAGTGACAGCAGCACCCCCCCACCCCCGCTCCCAGCACCCACCTGTGTCTAAGCAACAGCATCCACCTGCCTCTGCCTACACACACTCTGGTCTCTGAACAATAGTATAGAAATAGTATAGACTTCTCCACATCAGACTTAGATGGTTTCTGCTCAGCTGCATTCCTGATGTAGTCAGGTACAGGAATAAAAGGGCTGATCTGGCCTGAACTGGCCTGAACATGAGAAGTATGGCAAACACTGTGTTCTTCAAGTGAACTTTTAGAGGGAGCATCCTATTTACCATGTTATGCTTATACCCAAGTGGGCATGCATATGATTAAAATCAGACACATTATGGGAAAGGATGTGCACAGAAGGAGAAATGAACATATGATGTAATTGATCAGTCAAAATGGAGAACAACTCAAAACATGCCACTTAGTAACCAGCTCTTTCTCTTGAACTTCATAAAAGGACACACTGAACAATAACTAGGGCTCCTGAGCACTCTCAGACATGTGGTCCACAGTAGTTCTCTCTAATAAAGCTATCTGGTTCTTTTGCATGTGTGTGAGCCCTCATTTTCTGTTCTTTGAGGAAGAGGCCATGAACCTGGGGATACCTAGCCCTCGACCCCAACCACCGGTGACCGCACCACATTCCTTCTGCGACACTGTCGACTGGATAGTAGAGGCACAGATCTGGGCTGACATCTCAACTCCAGCAGCACTTCTTAGCTTCATGACATTTGGTCACTTAAGCTCTCCATCCTGTTTCTGAGGTATGCAATGAGAATCATGTGAAACCTTCTAACTGTCCCTTTCGATCTCAGGAACTTCCGTTTTGACTGGCACTCAACTTCCTACACCTTTGATTGACTCCAGGGCGGTGCCAGCTCTACTCAACCAGAGTTTCATTTTCAAGATTTTATATGTGGAAATCCTCTTTTCTGAGCTTAACACTCTGGCCAGTTCACCCACTTCTCTTCCATCCGCCAAATTCACCCTGTTTTCAGTTTGACTTCCAGCCTCACAAGCACTCTGCATTACCCCAGAGCATCTGGTTTCCACCCCGTCTCTGCCAAGCCAGAAGCCGTGGCCAGCTTCACCAACGTGCCCTTGATCACCTGACATCCCTCCACGCCTCTCTCTGAATGCTCTCCAGGCCTGGCAAATTTGTCTTGCTTGGCAAATTTGTGGGAGAACAAGTTATTTCCTCCTGTAGGGTCACCTTTAGCATCAGAAAAGCTTCTGCCTCTTTGCAGCCTCCTCCTGCCGGCACCCCACCCCCAGTGCTTGCTCCAGGCTTGCTTCAGAGACCGTCCTCCATTTTTGTCTCAGGTACTTTTTCCTCTGCCATCTTCTTCCCGTCAGCGTTGAATACACTCAGCTCCTTCATTCTACAACTGCCTTCTCAGCTCTCCACTCCAGACAGCCTTCTATGGCTGACTCATCTCTCCTTGAACTTCAAAGAATAGTCTCCATGGCTTCTTGACCTACTTATTGCCTGCTCACTTTTTTTTTCTTTTTGTGGTTCTGAAAAGGGTCTATTTGCTATGTAGTTGAGACTGGCCCTGTACTTCAAACAGCCCTGTACTTCAAATGCTCCTTATGCCTCCACCTCCTGAGTGCTGGGATTAAGATGTGTGGCACCATGATGGCCTGGCCTGCTCACTTCTTTAGCTTTTTTCTGTTAATTTTTTTTTAGGCCAGCAAAATTGCTCAGCAAGTAAAGACTCCTGTTACCAAGCCTGACAACCTGACCACATTCACTCCTTCTATTCCTGTTAGCATCCTTCCCCACCATTGTCCTTTTTCTAGCCTTCTCTTCATCTCTAGCATTTTCCCTTATATTTTTATGTCCTTTCCTCCCTGCCTTCTGTATATAAGAGAAAAAAAAAAAAAGCTGGGCGGTGGTGGTGCATGCCTTTAATCCCAGCACTCGGGAGGCAGAGGCAGGCGGATCTTTGTGAGTTCAAGGCCAGCCTGGTCTACAGAGCGATGATCCAGGAAAGGCGCAAAGCTACACAGAGAAACCCTGTCTTGAAAAACCAGAGAGAGAGAGAGAGAGAGAGAGAGAGAGAGAGAGAGAGAGAGAGAGAGAGAACAAGCCCAAGGCCCTGGAAAACCTCCTGTGTGGAGATTACAGGTATGGATCACTATGCCCAGTTCAAAATATTTTGCTGTGCTTTTAGATGTTGAATCAGGGACTCAAGCATGCCAGGCAAGAGCTCTCCCAACTGTCTGCATCCCCACTCCATGGTGTATGCAGCTTTGATCTGAATTTCCCCAGTGGCAGGGTAACAAACACTTTCCATGTCTGTGCTGATCAGTTGTCTGTCTTCATTGGAAATGTCTGCTGTTGCTTCCTCTGCCCATGGTTTGTACTGTTTACTGTTTCCTTCAGCTGTTTTTCAGTTCTCTATTACTATTTTTTTTAATGCTGGGGATTGAACGTAGGCCCTTACATCTACCAGGCAAGTGATGTGCCACTGTGCTGTATCCCCAGCCTTTTTACTTTTGATTTAGGCCCTGGTCTTAAATCTTAAGTCAAGGGCCTAGTCAGCCTTTGAGCTTTCAATTTTTTTGCCTCAACCCCCACGCCCAGTAGCTGGGATCTCAGGGTGTGTCATTAGGACTGGCTTTTACATTTTCATTATTCTAAATATAAGTTGCCTTCCAAGTAATTATGTGGGAAATATTTTTTCTCCATTTTGCAGGCTGTCTCTTCACTTTGTTGATTATTTCTTTCTCTGTGTTGAAGTGTTTCAATGTACTACATAGCCCAGGCTGGCCTCAATTTCACTAGGTAGCTGAGGCTGGCCTTAATTTGATCCCTCTGCTTCCACTCCCAAGTGCTGGTATAGATGTGTGTCCTATAACACACACACACACACACACACACACACACACACACACACACAGAGAGAGAGAGAGAGAGAGAGAGAGAGAGAGAGAGAGAGAGAGAGAGAGAGAGAGAAAGAGAGAGAGAGAGAGAGAATCTGCCTGCTGGATCCCCACTGGCTTCCAATATGCAATGTAGCTGAGAATGACCTTGAACTTCTGATCCTCAAGTGCTGGGTAACAAGTATGAGCGAGCCACTGTGCCTGCTTCATGCAGTACTGGGGATCAAGCTTTGTCTTTTTGCATTCTAGGCAAGCACTCTCCCCACTGAGCTACATCACCAGCTGGTCTGAAATATAATTAACTCAGGCATTATGACCCACCCCCAGTATTGCTAATTTAGCTCAGATTGCCTCAGCTACTCACAAATTTTATTTTCATATTAATTATCCTTGTTTTATATACATGACATAGACATGCTAACTTGTTCACTGTCACATAGCTAGCACATGGTAGCATCAGACTGTTATGCAAGTACAGACACATGCTGCATAACAGTTTTTGGTCAACAATAAACCTCCTGTATGAGGCTGTTCCCATTAAATTACATTGCCTAATGATGCTGTTGCTCTCCTGGTTTATGAAAGTGTTCGCTTTGATGATTGCACTAAATTGCCTAATGACACCTGCCTCAGAATGGATCCTGGTCACAAGGCAATAAATGTCTGTACCAGAAAATACAGTCACAATAATAAATACATGCTGCAAGCTGTAAGAATATATTATAGAGATTCAGCTATATATAATAAAGCTATACCTAGACAAGTCAAGGAATCTTTCTAGAGGGAAGCCATATATCAGGGAATATTTGATGTTATTCAACTTTTAATATATCAGTTGTCTTCTGCTATGAATTTCTTGTGGGCCCATATACTACTAGACCTCAATGGCAAACAATATAAGCTTCTCAGACCTACTGCTGATCTGAACTAGGTAACACCCCTACAGAGCCTAGGAGACAGGCAGATTGTATATGCATAGCTTTGTGTCTTGTGCAAATTGAAGCTCAGACCATCCCTTTCCTTCAGGCCTAGGGGCCTGAAGAGCTATTGACTCAGGACAGAAGGGCTTTTTGCATAACCAGGTGCAATGAAGATGGGGCAGAATTCCTGGTCCAGGCAGAGTCATGTGGCTGGAGAGGAGAAAACAAAGCAGAGTTTTCTGTAGACGATGGTAGGGTGAGTGTGGCACAGCCCAAGGAGAGAGGAACAAGGAAAAGTTTTTGCAGATTGTAGGTGGATTTGAGTGAGGTCAGGAGAGGAAGAGAGGAAGGAAACATGGGCGATGGAGGAACAAAAGACAAAGATGAGATCGATAGTAGAAGAGCTTAGTTAGGGCTATGAGAGTACAGGAAAAGTAGGTACAGAGAGGAGCTGAGTGTGAGGATGGAACTGCAACTATATAGACAGGATTTTGTCTTAGAGGAATAAAGTAAATGGATGAAAGAGCATGGTGTACATAGATTCTTTTCCCTCAAATAACCCCATGCCAGACATAGCGTCTTTCCTAGGACTCGGGGAGAAATTTTCTCAGGGCAGACCCCTGGGAAAACTCTGATAAATACACTGCACAATTTTAAGTATAAAGAGGAAAATAGATCTGTAAACACATTGTAATCATAGCTATGTAAAAGAAAAGTTAAAAGTTCAAGGAGTCTGAAAAATGTCTGAGAACATCATGCAGTGATTTCTGGAGCCCTGCAGGTCCAGCAGCTGTATTTTGAGTTCCAGGGCCTGGATTAATTTGCTGGGATGCCATAACAAAATACCACAGACTGGGGGACTTAACCAACAGAAATTAATTTTCTCACAATTATCACACACGTTTGGTTCCTGGTGAAGGTCTACTTCCTGGCTTATGGATGGTTGTCTCGTCTCTCTCTTCCTCTCCCCCTCTCCGTCCTCCCGACGGAGTTCTTGAACTCTCAATGCTCTTGGCTCTACTTCCCAAGTGTTGGAACTACAGATATGTACCACCCAGTGCAGCCTAGCATTTCTTCTTTATGCCAGTCCTAGCAGATCAGGTCCCTGCCCTCATTACTTTTCTAAAAGCTCTGTCATATCCACAGTCAAATTAGCGGTTAGGGCTTGCTTCGTCTGCTCTATTTTAGAGACATGCTTTGACTATAGAGGGACATCTCTGAGACACCCATGAAAGCTCTGCAACCTGTCCCTAAGGAGACTCCTGCATCACCTCCTACACCTCTACAGAATTTCAGGAAGTTCACTGGCCCCAACTTGAGAGGAACCGCCTTAGGCTATCTTCCTCTTTTCACAGATGCAGAAATGAAGGTTCAGAAAGGGGAAATGAGCTGCAGCAGGTCAGAAAGGAAGCAGGTCTCCTGATTCTTCATCCTGTGCTCACCTCCCTCACCCCATCATCTGTTAGGCCTGCCAAGAACCTTAGAATAGTATGAGACAAGCATCCCTGGTGAACAAGCATACCCCAGATCCTGGACAGGGGGTAAAGCAGATGGCTGCTTCTTTGCCTGGGACAGTTCCCTAGGACAAACCAGGTGACATCTAGTGCACAGCACTTTGCTGTCGGGGGATCAAATGGAGGTCTTTAAGTATGTGTATGTGTGTGTGGGGGGGCATTCTATCAACTGAGGTCCACCCTTGGCTCTCAGTAGCTCTGTTTCTATGGAGTGAGAGAATGAAATGGTGATTATAATAGGAAATGCTATTTATCTTTAGGAAAGGGGATGGTCTGAGATAATCACTTTTTATTTGATCAGCTGAATTAATAAATAATTAGACTTTCTTCCTACTTTCCCTGATAACGTCACAAATAACTATGGAGTCTTTACTCACATCACTAACAGAAAAAGCAAGTGAGACTCATTGTGGTCTTGGTCTGGAGGCTGATAATATTTCAGACAAAATTCCACTGGCTTTGCTCCCCATAAACAACAAAGCCTCGAAAGTGCACACATCCCTCTCTCTGAGGGGCCTCACCCCTGGCCTAGCGTGTCAATCAGTAGGCTCAGTTTCTGTCTGGAGAGAACAGGGAACTGTTGCAAGACAAGCGGAGGTAGGAGGCCGGTGTTCTGAACTGTCAAAGGGGCAATCGAGATGCAGCATCAGAACCATGACGACCATCACCGTCCTCCACTGCCGCCTTTAAATTGACTCCAGTAACCCACCTCAGAGTCAACTTGTAGCTTGAAGAACTGAACGGCAGGAAATCCCCAGCTGCCATTGTTTTCCAACCAACAGTCTAAGCGGCCCTGCCCTCTGCTGGTTATAGAAGAGTATTACAAGGCTGGCTGGGACAGCCCAGTGCTAGAGAGTGCTTGCTTACCGGGTGCAAGACCCTGGTTTCAATCACCAGTACCGCAGACAAAACAATTAAAAGGGGCATTAAAATGTAGGTGATTTAAGATATTGACACAGGGGAAAATGATATATATTTTTTCTCTTCTTTCCTTCCTTTTTCTTTTTAACCAGGCTGGTCTCAAATTCACAGGCCTGCCTCTGCCTCCAGAGTGTTGTGGATTAAAGGTGTGCGCCACCACACCTGGCCCCTGGAAACTGATATTTCATGTAACAATATGTAATGATAAAATCAAGGAAGTGAGCAATACTTATCATTTATTTGTGTTGCAAACATTCAAAATTCTTTCTTCTAGCATTTTGAAATGACATCGTAAAGCGCAGTTATACTACTGTGAGGGGAGAACTTAGCTCTACTATCTAGTGCTGACACAGTGCTCACCAAGCACCCTCTCTTTTGGGGGGAATGTGTTAAGGTCTCACTATGCAGCTCAGGCTGCCTAGGAAGCAGCTGCCCTCCTGAGTGCTGGGGTTACAGACATGCACCCCTAAGCCAGCAGAACCAGCCTATCTCTACTCCCATCATCCCACTGTTCCCAGTTTCTGGCAACCATTTTATTGTTTTCTGACTAGACAAATTCATTCAGCATCCACATACGAGTGAGAACTATTGTATTTGTTTTTCTGTGCTTGCCTTATTTCATTTGCCATCATTTAGGTGTTTTTTTTTTCTTCATTAAAAAATAAAATTAGCTGGGCAGTGGTAGCATTCACATTGGGAGGCAGAGGCAGGTGGATCTCTCAGTTCGAGGCCAGCCTGGACGACAGAGTGAGTTCCAGGACAACCAAGGCTACACAGGGAGGCCCTGTCTCAGGGCGGGGGCGGGGGCGGGGAGATTTATTCCTTTTATTGTATGTGTGTTTTACTCCATGTGTGCCTGATGCCCTCAGAGGTAAGAAGGCGGCATTGGATCCCTTGGAACTGGAGTTAGGGATGGTAGCAAACCACCATGTGGGTGCTGGGAATTGAATCCAGGACCTCTGTAAGAGCAGCCAGTGCTCTTAACTGCTGAGCCATCTGTCAGCCCCCTTCATTTCTTTTTGTCAGATTCCTGGCTCTTGGTAACAGGGTCCTAGATGTTAGTAGACCCCCAGACCTTGTCACAACTGACTCCATGGTGGGAGAAGTGTCATTCAGGCTGTAAAAGTCAGCACGTGGACAGCACCACCTTCCAAAACTAAAACAAAGACCTAGTCCATCAATGTCAATAGTTCTGGAAAAGTCTCTTAGTGTCTAACCTGGCTTTCTGGCATCTGTAGTTCTGCTTCTGGCTAAAATTCTTGTTAACTGAAGTATGTCAACCCGGGACATGGTTTGTGTGCTTAAAAGCCTACCCTGAGAAAGGCTCAGGACTACAGTGGGATCCCAAACACCAAGTGTAGTTGCCGGCCAGCTAATAAAGACTTCCTATAGGCTTAAACCAGGTCAAAGTAGTCTTTTCTGGTGGACACCCCCACATTTCTGGAGGTCTCACCCAGACCCCAGAAATCAGACCTCGAGAGACGGAGACTCTCCGAGCCCCTTGAGTGAGGAAGAGTGTGATGGTCAGGGGACTCTTAGGGGGTGTGCAGCATGAGATGGTCCAGGTCCCCAGGGTTCCCTTTGATCAACTGCTGCCTAACGTTTCAGAGGGAGCTGACACCTCCACCCCAAAAGGAAACAGATTAGAAAGTCACCTGGTCTGTCACCTCCATAGGCGAGTCTGGTTAAGGGGACTTCTGTTTGGACCCGTAGGAGGGGTGGGACATAGCTGTTGATCCAGTGTCTGGATCCATCTGAGGATCACTGGATCTCTGTCTGGTCAGGAGTGTGATTGTGTGGTGGCTGCCCCGGTTGTCTTCTCTCTCTCTCTCTCTCTCTCTCTCTCTCTCTCTCTCTCTCTCTCTCTCTCTCTCTCTCTCTCTCTCTCACACACACACACACACACACACACACACAGAGTTTTGTTTCCTTGTGTTGACCAGTGGCTTTCTCTGGTGTGAGACCCTCCCACCCACTCAGCTTCGGATCTGTGTCCCCTCTTGCTGGGGACTCAAATACTTTTGGCTCTGCCAGGTCACCCAGAGAAACAAAACAAAACAAACAAACAAACAAACAAACAAACAGCCCACCCACCTGTCTCACTCTGGGAGCAGGAGCGCCTGCCTGCGTGTTTTGTTCCTTGACTCCTGCTCAGTCAGGGTTGGTCCCTGTGTGGAGGGGGGGGCAGGCCTCTCGTCCAGCCCCCCCCCCCCCCCCGACGTCTAAGTGGAAAGCACACAGGGAGGGGGAGACAGTCCCCCAGGTGAACGTTCCCTCTGCTCCTGCCTGCTCTAAGCAGCCCCAGGGAAGGGGATAAGTTCTCCAGGGCTGAGCCTGAAGGAAAAGAGAAAGCTCCACTCCTTCCTTTTTCATGATTTATGTTTCCTTTTAACTAGTGATCTGTATACCTGGAAAACTCAAAACTCACCCTTCTCTGAAAAAAAGCTAAAAAAATACAACCGCCCCTGGGCTGAGCAGGCAGATTGCTGCCAGGCAACACGGCCTGGACAGAACAGATCTTCTTTCTGTTCAACACTGATCAAGGAGATTTTAAACAATTTCACTAGGTCCTTTTTAGAAGGATTAAAGACAGCCGCTTAAAAAGATTTTCTTTGTTACCCAGTCGGCCCCAGATATTAGAAAAAAAGTTATAAAAGTTACAAACAATTTAAAGGTATAAGTAGGTCCCAGTTGCTGGAGGTAGCTTAAAGGGTGTTTATCAACAGAGGACTGATTGGGACAAGACCTTTTGCACAAACTGAATGCCATCATCACCTCTGATGATGAGACACAGATTTATAGATACAGAAAAATTTTGGTGTCTCACCCTCTATCAGAAGACTATCTCAGCCGGGCGTTGGTGGCGCACGCCTTTAATCCCAGCATTCGGGAGGCAGAGCCAGGCGGATCTCTGTGAGTTCGAGGCCAGCCTGGGCTACCAAGTGAGTTCCAGGAAAGGTGCAAAGCTACACAGAGAAACCCTGTCTCGAGAAAAAAAAAAAAAAAAAAAAAAAAAAAAAAAAAAAAAAAAAGAAGACTATCTCCTAACTGAAAGTTCTGCCTCCAATCAGAAGATACAGTTGGCCTATCTCTCATAGGAATCAAAGATTCCTGAGTGGTCTGGGCAGAAACCAACCCCCAGGACTGGCCTATTGGATAAAATATTAAGGCAACTCCATGTAGTTTAAAGGGAGGTTTATTTTGTAGGGTAACTTACAAGTGAATGGATAGTTTACAGGGTCTGGGAAAGGTGTGGCGCAGTCCAGTGGTGTTCTCTGGAGAACTCTGCTTGTTCTACCTTCAGCATCCAGGGTCCAGGAACCAAGAGAGCTCCCCCATCCAGCTCTCAGGTCTTCACTGGTCCTCTCTAGGCTCCGCCTTGTAGGCGTGACAGTTACCAAAGCCTCAATGGGGGTGGCCCTTCCAGATCAAAGCTGGAATGGCTACCCACTACACTGGCCCAACACCAAAATCCTATAACTGTTCAACTAACCAGTTCGGCTACCCCCCCCCCCCCCCGCCCCCACACACCCTGTTCAGATTAAACAACACCCAATGACCCTGGAAACAAAAAGGGAAATTGCAGTCCATAATGCCTGGTTTGGAGAGATAGGCATCCTGGTGCCCTGCCACTCACCCTGGAATATGCTTCTCCTGCCTGTGAAGAAACCTGGGACCTCTAATTCTCATGAGTCTGATTCTTTCAGAGAAATAGGTGTACACTGTCTTGGACCAGAGGATGCATTCTTCAGCTTCCCATTGGCAGAGGCAAGTCAACCCATCTTTGCTTTTAAATGGACAGACCCAGTTGGGAGTCACAGCAGGCAGCCTTTCTGGACCAGGTTGCCACAGGATTTAAAGACACTAAATGCAGGTTTCCTGCCCTTCTGTCAGAGGTTTCTTGTAAAACAGATTTTAAAAGGGCCCCTGAGGGAATGCTGTAAGAGTTACAGACATTGGTTTATAGAACAGAGCATTGTCAGCTAAGAAAGCCCAACTGTATACATCAGAGGCCACCTATCTTGGCTACCAGCTGAGCAGAGGCAAAAGGAGCCTGTCTCAGAGGAGGACTGCTGCCATCATCCTTCAGATCCCAGCTCCAAAGGCTGAGAGACAGGCTCAAGAGTTCCTAGGTGCAGCTAGGTATTGCTGCCTCTGGATACCAGGATTTGTGGAAATAGCAAGGCCTCTATACACCAGCACAAAGTGGGGCACTGAGCCCATAATATGGACTGAGACTAAATAAACAACATTTAAGGTTTTAAAAACAGCTCTGATCTCAGCTCCAGCCCTAGAATTTCCAGACAAAAGGGGCTTTAACCCAAACTGTGGGGTCAAGAAAGTGCCCTATGACAATTGGACACCATATCCGCAGGATGGCCCACCTATCTAAGAGCTGTGGCAGCTACTGCTAGTTCAATAAAAGAAAACTAGTTAACTTTGGGTTAAGATCTTATACTTACAGTGCCCCATGACACAGTTGAGGCTCCCTGAGGAGCACCAGAACGCAGGCTCTCTAATGCCTGTGTGACCAGGACCAGGCCCTGCTCCTGGCCCACCTCTGAGTCTGCTTTGAGAAACTCACTGCCATCAATCCAGCTACCTTCTTGCCTGATGACAACCCACAGGTGTGGTAGAACATTATTTTAAGGTGTGTTACTTTTGTTTATGCTGCATTTGTTTAACTCTGTGAAGCTGTGTTACTGTGCCTGTCTAAAACACCTCATGGTCTAATAAAGAGCTGAATGGCCAATAGCAGGGTAGGAGAAAGGATAGGCGGGGCTGGCAGGCAGAGAGACTAGATAGAAGGGGAAATCTGGGAGAAGGAGATCTAGCAGGCAGAGAAGGAGGAGGACTCCAGGGGCCAGCCACCCAGCTACACAGCAAGCCACGGAGAAAGAGTAAGATTTACAGAAGTAAGAGAACAGGAAAATTCCAGAGGCAAAAGGTAGACGGGATAATTTAAGTTAAGAAAAGCTGGCTAGAAATGAAGCCAAGTGAAGGCCAGGCATTCAAAGTAAGAATAAGCCTCCGTGTATGATTTATTTGGGAGCTGGGTGGTGGGCCTGTTGGTTAAACATCGCTGCTGCTCGTGGCTGGCGGCCACCCACGTGACCATGCTGACAGAGGAAAGTGCTGGGGGAGGAATCACAGGCCATGGTTACCTTTTTAGAGCTTTATTGGGTGGGTTCTTGGGTGGAGGAGAGAAGAATGAGGAAATATTAGGAAGATAGAAAGAGACTATAAGAAAGACAGAGACACAGGACAGCTTTGGGAGGGCCCGGGTCAATACCCAGCTGCCCAGAGCTTTATTCAAAAGGGCTTTTTATAATATGCCAAGGGGTGGGGCAAAAGAACTCCCCTTTGCAAGATCAAAGCACAAAGTACCGACAAGTGTAGACCCTTCCACACACCTGGCAAACATGTCCCTGGTCAAATCATCCCATTATGCAGCCCTGCTGGGTAAAGCAAGCTCAGATTATCTGTCCCTGAGTAAAGTCTCACTAGGAAGCCTCTGGGCCACCACATCAGACCATCCTGTCAAACAGTCCTTGAATGAAGGAGTGAGGATTAAGAAATAATAATGAAAAATAGAGACATAAAGACTAACACCTTGTGTAATAGATGTAAAAGAAAAAGAGATACAGGATAGCTTCAGGAGGGCTCTGGTTTATTTCTAATGGGCTTTTAATACACCAGCCAGGGGAGAGGCAAAAGACCTCCCTCTTTCAAGGTCAAGGTACAAAGTACAAACAAGTGTAGACTCGTCCTTAATTTTCAAAACACTTGGTAACCATGCCTTATAGCAAAGTATCTTGTAATTAGGCCTTGAGTATAAGACATCTGATAACCACACCTTTGGCCAAAACATCCTATTATGCAACCTTGCAGGGCAAAGCAAACTCAGACTCTCTGACCCTGAGTCAAGATGGAATAAGGCCTTACTACAAAGTCTAAGGCCCCCAGACCTTTTCCAGGTGCATAGAAGTGTTCCCCAACTGGATAGAAACTGCTCAAATAGTAGCTTAAAAGCTCCTCCAGGAACTGATCCCCTGATTTGGCCTTCTCCTAAAAATGGGGTCAGATAATGGCCTGGCATTCATAGCCAAAACTGTGGGAGACCAGCTCCCACATTTACTTACCCCAGGGACTCTGTTTTTTTTTTTTTCAAGGAATTTGTGATCTTTATTTTAAAATACATTTTGTATAATGGAACATTCAATTTTTTTTTAATTTTTTTTCCTTTTATTTTACAATACCATTCAGTTCTACATATCAGCCACAGGTTCCCCTGTTCTCCCCCCTCCCCCCCTCCCCTTACCCCCAGCCTACCCCCCATTCCCACCTCCTCCAGGGCAAAGCCTCCCCCAAGGACTGTGATCAACCTGGTAGACTCAGTCCAGGCAGGTCCAGTCCCCTCCTCCCAGACTGAGCCAAGCGTCCCTGCATAAGCCCCAGGTTTCAAACAGCCAACTCATGCAATGAGCACAGGACTCGGTCCCACTGCCTAGTTGCCTCCCAAACTGATCAAGGCAATCAACTGTCTCACCTATTCAGAGGGCCTGATCCAGCTGGGGACCCCTCAGCCTTTGGTTCATAGTTCATGTGTTTCCATTCGTTTGGCTATTTTTTTTTCAATAATTGAGTAAAACCGAAATTTATTATAAGCCACAGTTGTCCTAGGGACCTCCATGCTATATATATAGCCTCCATGGTTCTATGGGTTGTGGTCTGATTGTTCTTTATTTTATATCTAGAATCCACTTATCAGTGAGTACATACCATGACTGTCTTTCTGGGTTTGGGTTACCTCACTCAGGATGATTTTTTCTAGTTCCATCCATTTGCCTGCAAATTTCATGCTTTCATTGTTTTTCTCTTCTGAGTAGTACTCCATTGTGTAGATGTACCACATTTTTTTCATCCATTCTTCCGTTGATGGGCATCTAGGTTGTTTCCAGGTTCTGGCTATTACAAATAGTGCTGCTATGAACATAGCTGAGCATGTATCTTTATGGTATGAATCAGCATTCCTTGGGTATATGCCCAAGAGTGGAATGGCTGGGTCTTGAGGTAGTTCGATTCCTAATTTTCTGAGAAACCCCCAGGGACTCTTGAGGAGTGAGGGATAAGAGACTTAGATAGAAATAGAGGGGAGAGAAACAGATAGAAACACAGGATAGCCTAGGATGGGCCTGGATCCTTCTCCACTGGCCCAGAACTTTATTCAAAAGGACTTTTTATAACAATACCAAGGGGAGGGGCAAAGAACGCCCTTGCTAGATACAGCCAAGTGTAGACCCTTCCAAACACCTGGTACTCAGGCCCCGGGGTCCAATCATCCTCTTATGTAGTCCTGCTGGGTAAAACCACTAGGAAACTTAGGTGGGCTCCAACACAAAACCTCTCAATTAATAGCTAAAGATTTAGACATAGATTAAAAACTTAATTGTGCATATAGACTGTAGTGGGTAGCTATTCCAGCTTTGACCTGGAAGTTCCAACCTCCATTGAGGCTTCGGTAATGGTCACGCCTACAAGGCAGGGCTGAGAGAGGATGCTGAAAACCCAAGTTCCAGATGCAGGGGCTCTCTTGGTTCCTGGATCCTGGACACTGGAGGTAGACTGAGCAGAGTTCTCCAGAGAACACCGCCAGACTGCACTACACCTTTCCCAGACCCTGCAACCTACCTATCCCTTCACTTGTAAGTTACCCCACTAAATAAACCTCCCTTTTAACTATGTCGAGTGGCCTTAATAATTTCACCAATAATAGACCCTAGAGTTCTGGCCAGGTAAAAAGAATAAACAAGGCATTAAAAGAAACTATAACAAAACTCTCATTAGAGTCCAGCAAATATGGATAGGCCTCCTTCCTTTGTTTTGCTTTGGTCCACTGCACCCCACATAGGGAGGGATTTACCATACTATGAGATTACATTTGGAAGACCTCCCCTACTGCTTCCTAGGCTCAGAGATCAGCAATTGGCAGAACTCTCTAACCATCCCTTTCTTGAGTCATTACAAGCACTCAAGTTCTCCATAAAAGTATTCATTGGACTATCTGAGAGACACAGCCAACCTCCAAGTCCACCACCAGTTTCTCCATGTTCCAGTCCAGGACATAGTCTGGGTCAGGCAGGTAGCCAAAGGGGCACTGAAACCAACCTGGAAAGGATCCTACACTGGTGATTCTCTCTACTCCTATGGTGAAGATAGCTGGCATTACACTGTGGATCTACCACATCCAGGTCAAGAAAGCAAAAGCCACAACCACTGCTGCCAAATGGACTGTCTCCTGACTATGGACCATTGACATTAAGGTTTTATTATTAGGCCCCTGATGTGTAGCGGTAACATCCATGCTACCACCACCCATTCACCATGTCTGAGCAAGTGGCTGTGGATAAAAAAAACAGAGACAAGAGACAGCGGGTCATTCACCTCAGCAGACTGCCGAATGCCATTTATTGAAGGAGGGAGGCGGGCTTAAATACAGGCTTACAGCACAATGGGAGAACCCCAGAGGGCAGAAGTTCACTACCGATGTTTTACAATCTTGCATCTAAGCTGTTAATGCCCATTGTGCAGGATACACAGACAAGGAACTTCCCTTAATCATTCAGGAGGGTGGAACCCAGGAGAGAATTAGCATAGGGAGGATACAAGGTCAAGGTCAGCAAGCAAGGCGACAGTTACCCAAAACAGGGGCCAGGACCCTACAGGTCCCCCCTTTTTACTAAAAAATGAGCTTCTGACTTAGGTTGTGTGGGATGTCAGCAGGTCACCTTACCTGTCATGGAGATGCCTGCCCAGGCCACACAGGCACCCTGTCTTAGGTTGGTGAATGCCCTCCAGGCATTACCCATCTCTGAATACTCGTTATCATACAGGCTCAACCACGTGAGCTGCAGAGTTAATTGCTGCCAAAGATCTCAAAGTGGCGCTGGGCTTGCAATCTGTGTGTTTGAACACAGAAAAGACCAACAGAAGTCCTAACTCACCCATAGCCAGTAGGCTAAAGGCAACTGAGCCATTCCCTTCTTTAACAAGCCTTACTGCAAATTGGAGTCCTTGTAAGATGGTATCCCAAAAGCAAATGGAACTTGAGTTTATACATTTATAACTTTCAAAGCCAACTGAAATGTATATAACTACTGAATTAAATTTATCATGTCCAATAGAATGAAAGATTAACTAACTGTGGTAGCTACTTTTGCTGCCAGGGTCTCCACTGTACTAGCCCAGAAACAGTAGCAACAGTGGCCACCACTGCTATAACAGCAACAACAGCAGCAGTGATGTCAAATTCTCTTCTGGAGAGTGTGAGCACCATCTGTGTCTTAGTGCCATGGTCCACTGGCATGGACACAACTCCAGGAACACAAACCACCAAGGCCCATTTTTGTTGATCCCAGCATGACTTAAACTGGCAGCTCTGTAAAGAACAATTAAGAACCACAAAGAAAAAACAGATAGCACACAAGGAGCAGAACTAATGGTCTCATAATGGCTACATTCAGGCTCACAAATTTTAAGGTATCTTCAAAAGGGGTTAGATGAATTTCAGGAGGCCAATAAATGTTGCACAGAGCCACTCCTGACAAGTAGGTACTACACCAGCTTGAAGAGGGTTGCAAAATGTGAAAAGGCTTAGCTGGCATGCTACTGTTAACAAATGGAGGTCAGTGACCTTCAGGGTTATCCTTAATCTCCAAGGTGTCTGGGTGACACATTCTCAAACATACTTGAAAAAGTAGTTACCATACATTACCTTCTGAAGAATCCAACCGCATGGCTACAGTACCTAGGCTTACGTTAATGCTTGCCAAGGCTGGCCGTATTGGGCTCTCAATCCCCATTGGCATCAGAAGGAGAGAGTTTTTCACGAAGGCCCAATAGGTCTCTGCCATGTTGGGCTTCGGAAGCAGCCACAAGGCACACACAGCGCTCAGGAATCCAAAGAGGAACCTCATTGTCCTGTGGAAAGAAACAAACAGATCCCCAGGCCCACACCAACACCAGATCGGGTCCCCTCCAAGTGCCAGTAGAAAGATCCTTCCATCACACCAGAGGATGATTTGTAACAGGAGCCCTCCAATGCTTATCTGCAGCAGACACTCCAGCAGAATCCACTGATAAAAAATTTAAAATACATAAAACAAGGGAAAGAATAGAATGTGGAGAGGAGAGATGAGCCCCTAGCTCCCCCCTTTTTACTTTAGCAAAATATGTTTTTAAGGTACAATGGCAGCATTCTACTATAGCCTGTCCTTGAGGATTATAAGGAATACCAGTCTTATTAACAATAGAAAAATCTTGGCAGAATTTTGAAAATCCCGTACTGCTGTAGGCAGGACCATTATCAGTTTTTTATGTATTTTGGCACTCCCCATATAAGCAAAAGCATGAAGACAATGATTCTTTACATCCTTAACCTTTTCACCTGAATGGGCAGAGGCAAAAATTAGGAATATGTATCAATAGACACATGGACATACTGTAATTTTCCAAAGGAAGACACGTGTGTGATGTCCATCTGCCACACATGATTAGGTAAAAGTCCTCGGGAATTAACTCCCAAATGAGGAACAGGTTAAAATTCAACACAAATAGGACATGATTTAAGTATCTGGATGACTTTTCCCGGGTTATGCCTGTATGATAACAGATCCAGCATTAAGATGATAACATTGATGCAACTGAGTAGCCTTTTCAAAGGCAGAACAGACTAATGTGACAGCCATACGAGTAACGGCATCAGCCCTCTGATTACCTTCACTTAGAGGCCCAGGCAATTGAGTATGAGCTCTAATATGGTCCACATAAAGGTTATGTGAGTGGGACCATATGAGTCCTTGCACTTGCAATAAATATTCATGAATGGGAAGAATGGATGGTATGTAGGCTGCTGTCTCCAAAGGCATAATGGCATGTGCCACATATTGACTATCAGTATAAATATTTACACTCTCATCAGAAAACATCCGTAAAGCAAGCAACAGTGCCTGTACCTCTGCCACCTGGGCAGAAGTGCCCTGGACTTTTCATTCTCTTCTCTGTGTTACCAGAAACTACCACAGCAAAACCACGTGAAGTGCCATCAGTAAATACCACATGGGCCTGAGGAATAGGAGTCATCTGTACTTTCTTGGGAAATATAACAGGATGCAATTTAAAAAATGGACACACTTCATTGGAGGAGTAGTGAGTATCAAACTGATCCTGCATGGAGCATATCAATATGGCCCAATCATTATCATTAGCTTGTAACCATGCTATTTGAGACTGGGTGTATGGGGTCACCACAATATCTGGCTCCTTACCAAAAGTTTGAACACTGATCTTGATTCCCTTAAATATAATCTGAGCAACGGCCCGTGGATAAAGAGTAATGGTTTTCACTGGAGAAGCTGGGGAATGTACCCATAGTATAGGACCTATTTGCCAAAACACTCCAGTAGGTGAATGAGTAAAACAAAATATTCATGACCTAAATAATGATAGGGAAAGGTTACCTGTACCTTTACTGGGGCTATTTGTAAATTAGCTAGGCTAAGAACCTCCTGTAATTTAGAAAAAGGCATCAAAAACAAGTTTTTTTTATCTTTAGCAGCCAATAAAATATAAGTCAACCACAATTAAATGCCAATGTTTAGGAATTGCCACAGGGGCAGGCAAACCAGGCTCTCATAAGAAGCATGGTTTTATTTACAGCTCTAAGATCCTGTAATAGCCTCCATTTTCCTGACTTCTTGTAGAGGTCAGTTGGGATCTCAGGATTCTTGTGAAATTATAGATATATCTAGCACCAGAATCCAGTAATCTTTCAATCTCAATCCCATATAATTTTATTTTTAATTTAGGCTGTTTATCATTGATAACTGTTTGTCAAAACACCTTTTCTCCTGTACTTCCAAAGCCTCCAGTTCTACATATAGGCACCATTTTGCATTTAAAATATGAAAGCAATAATAATTGAGCAATTCTATCACCAGCTTCCATGGTCCTTTTTACATATGCCAATTATAGAAGCATTAAATACAATCTCTATAGGATTTGAAGAGGTAACTTTAGGTAATACTCTTCTAGAGTATTTTTTATAAAATCTTAAAAAGAGGATCCTTTTTTATAGATCCCAAGTAACACATTAATGTAAATTGCCAATTATTAACAATGTGGACCAAACAATTTATCTGTATTTTATTTACTGGAAAATAATTTTTTAACCTCTTTATCAGTAAGAGATTATTTTTATGGGTTTATCTTAGCAACAACATTATTTAATAAGCTAACAATCCAATAGCCTTGTTAAAAGTGGTGCCTAGAAAGACAACGAGTCAGCTGACTGCCCCCAGGCACCAAGACACATGGGTACATCAAGCTAAGACCTCCAGCAGACCTAGGCTTGGCTACAGTCATGGCAGGGAACCCAGAACGCAGCAGGGAAGCGATCCGTTTCTGTCCTTCTGGACACCAGAACCACTGACTCAGTCCTGGGAGTTTTGGGATGTCACCTTTCCTTTCTCTATCATCGGGTACAGAGGACAGCCTTACCCACCTCACCAGATTTAATTGCACTTTCAGAGTTACTTAATGAAAAAAGATTTCCAGCTAAGATAAGAGCTCATTGTCTCACTCCAGATCTACTGCCTGTGTTTCTCATGTGCATACAAACAGGGCCCTGATCTTTGCCTTGTCCCTAGTTCCAAAAAAATAAATTCTCATACACCACAAGCTTTTCTCTTCCCAGTTCCCTGTTCTAACTCACTGTTCAGCTAATGGTACAGGGCCACCACAGAATTGGAAGCCAGAGGTCATCAAGTAAAAACTGTAACAGCTAAAAGCTTTTCTCTATGTTACCAGCATCTTGTCAGACAGAAGGTTCCCAGCCACAGCCAAGAGGGATATATGTCTCCAGAACAATGGAAGGCAGACAGTATCCCACAACGTCTATCTACCTCAGAAGACTCCCCTTCCCCATTCCCCCAAGAGCCAACCAACATCCAGTAGTCAGCTGGAAGCAGCTTGTGAGAGAAACAACGCCCCTATTCCCATCTACCTGCTTTTTTTAAAATAATAAGTGAAAGTCTGGGATGTAAGGATTATGTCTTTAATTACATCACCAGCCTGCGACGGCATTCCTGCCTAAAAAGTGGACATGCTCTCTCTGTGTTCTCTCTTTCTGCACTCTCTTCTGATGTGGATGATTAATTGATAAATAAAACACTGATTGGCCAGTAGCCAGGCAGGAAGTATAGGCAGGACTAGCAGAGAGGAGAATTGGGAGAATAGGAAAGTAGAGAGGAGGAGATACTAGCCTGCCATCCAGGGAGCATCATGTAAAGGCAGCAGGTAAAGCCACGGAACACGTGGCGACATATAGATTAACAGAAATGGGCTGAGTATAAGAGTAAGAGCTAGACGATGGTAGGCCTGAGCTAATGGCCGAGCAGTTTAAATAATATAAGTGTCTGTATGTTTATTTTATAAATGGGCTACGGGACTGCCAGGGCTTGACGGGATCTGGAGAGAAAAACTAGCTACACTCTCCTTCTGTATTCTCCCCCATCCATGCAGTCTCTTTCTCTCTCTCTCTCCTCTTCTCTCCTCCTCTCTCCCCCTCCCTCTCCTGCCTCTCTCTTTCTCTCTCTCTCCCCCCTCTCTCCCTCTCTCTCTCTCAATAAAGCTCTAGAAAGGTAACTATGGCTTGTTACTCTTCTGTCACAGATACATCCAGCACTCTCCTCTGTTGGCATGGCCGCTGTGGGCAGCCCCAAGCACCACCACTAGCCACGAGCACTGCCGCCTAACCAACGCCTGGCCCTTCCACTCCCTGCCCCTCTACCTCCTCCTGAGTCTTGTGGTTTGCACTGTGGGTCATGATCCAACCCCCACTGCCCTCAGGCCTGGACTGGAAACTGAGGAAGACAGATACAGGGAAGGTGTGATTACAGACCAGCAACCCATATTCATCTTGACTTTTGCTTACTGATGTCTACTTTAAATGTCTGGTTGTATGAAGAAAGGAAAGATATGGGATTTATCTTTTGATATAAAAATGCAGAGTTTATAATTCTATGCATGCCCTGCAGCTGGGCCCTCTATTTGCCAGGAACAGAGTTTCCATTAGAAAAATTGGGGTTGTAAAGCAGAGGCTTCCTAAAAACCCAGGGATGACTATATAGAAAGAAATACCATCCCAAGAAATACACAGTAGGAAAATGTAATCCAATGCTCATAAAATTAAAAATCTAGAAATTCCTTAAAAAAGATCCTGGCCTTAGGTAAACAGGGAAAAACCTGAGGAATGAGGAATCAGACTCTCTACCACAGGGACTCTAGAGATAGAGTTAATCATTCCCAGCCAGAAATCAGCCAGGATTGCTGGTTATGCTTAGATACCCAGCCCCTGTACTGTACAGGGATAGGAACTAACCAGACTGTCAGCCCACTGACTGACAAAACTCATTGTGACTGGGGGCAGCCCAAATTAACACTAGAAGACTTACAAGGGGCTGAAACTTGTCTAACATCCTAAACCTTTAACCTAGGCACTCCCCCTTATTCTGATGCCTGCAATTCTACCTTATGGGTTAATTCATCTGGATAACAGCAATATTACCAAGCCTCTGGGACTACATGATGGGCATGTACCAATGGTTTGACTAAATGTACCTCTTCTAATGCTTTCCCAACTAAGTAGACAGGTTGATAGGGAGGTATTAAAAGTTTCAGTTTCTGAAAGTCTTTGAAAAAAAAAAAACTCTTCACAGTTGATGGTGGTGTTGTGGGTGAGGTGGATGGGGAAGGATTCTGATGGGTATATGGGTGACTTGGTGGGATGTTTTGAGAGGAGACACAACGGTGGGAGGGTGGGCCTGGGAGGAATGGGAAGCAAGTGTGATCAGGGTGCATAAAAAAGTTCAGTTCCTGAATTAAAACAACAATTAGATTGCCTTGCAGAAATGGTCCTAAAAAGTTGGAGAGATTTAGACTTTCTTCTCATGAGATAAAGGGGACAATTTATGGTTTGGGGAGCAACCTGTTGTTTCTATGCTAATTGATCAGGAGTAATTAGAAAAATTCTTGTCATGGTTGAAAAAATAACTCAAAAAGAGAAAGAGTCCCACTCGACCTGTCGAACTGTTCTGAAGTGTGGAGTGTGGAATTTAGAAATGATAGCTATGAAATATAGACGGAGATCAATAAAAGGACAGAGACACAGGATAGCTTTGGGAAGGCCCTGGGTCAATACCACAGACCTCTGAGTTTATTACTCACAGCCTTTATATACCCAAAGCAAGGGGCAGAGGGCAAAAAGACCTCCGACTTTCAAGGGCATCACAGTTCAAGGTATAAAGTACAGTCAAGTGTAAACACCTCCTTAGTACTCAAGACATCTGGTGACCACTCCTTATGGCAAAGCATCCTGTAATTGGGCCTTGAAGTATAAGACACCTGGTAACCATGCCTTTGGCCAAAACATCCTATTATGCAGCCTTGCAGGGAAAACAAGCTTGGACACTCTGACCTTGAGCCAAGCTGAAAACAAGCCATAAGCTTGGGTCTCTGTGGGCCCCCACAAGACATAATCAAAAAACTGATACAAGTTCTCTTGGCCCTCCTGGCTAACAATTTTGTTATCAACACTGGTTGGGCCTTTAATTCTCATTCTGATTGAATTACTGGGTGGGGTGCTGCATCCGTAAACTACATGGCCAACTATATGTCAATTCAGTAAAATTAATGGTCCTTAGGACCAACCACACCTCTTTAAACAGGATGAGTCCACAATTTGACTCATTCACTAAGACCAATGGGAAATAGAACAGGCCCCCAGACCTTAGTATGCCCCAGACTTTAGCACAACTGACTCCATGATGGAAGTGCCATTCAGACTGTAACACTCAGCACACAGACAGTGCCACCTGCCAAAATAAAAACAAAGACCTACTCCATCAAAGCCCATAGTTCTGGCAAAGTCTCTAAATGCACAACCTTGCTTTTTGGCTTCTGTAATTCTGCTTCTGGCTAACTGTTCTTGTTAACTGAAACATGTCAACCCAGGACTTTTTTGTTTGTTTTTGTTTTGTTGCTTTTGTTTTGTGAGACAAGGGTTTCTCTCTGTAGCCCTGACTGTCCTGGAATTCACTCTGTAGATCAAGCTGGCTTCAAACTAAGAGATCTACCTGTCACTGCCTCCCAAGTTCTGGGATTAAAGGCATGTATCACCACTGCCAGGCCAGAACATGGTTTTATGCTTAAAAACTTGCCCTAAGAAAGGCTCAGTGCTACACTGGGATCCTGAATATCCAGTATAGTGGCTGGCCAGCTAATAAAGACTTTATATTGGTTTAAACCCATGTCTGAGTAGTATTCTGTAGTGTGGAGGCTCACAGAGGTTTCCTAGTGAGACTTTACTCAGGGACAGATAATCTGGACTTGCTTTACCCAGCAGGGCTGCATAATGGGATGATTTGGCTGGGGCGTTTTTGCCAGGTGTTTGGAAGTATCTACACTTGGCTGTACTTGGTGCTTTGATCTTGCAAGGGGGAGGTCTTTTGCCTCTCCCCTTGGCATATTATAAAAAGCCCTTTTGAATAAAGCTCTGGGCGGTGGGTATTGACCCAGGCCCTCCCAAAGCTATCCTGTGTCTCTGTCTTTCTTATTGTCTCTTTCTATATTTCTACCTAATATTTCCTCATTCTTCTCTTTTCCACCTAAGAACCCTTCAAAAGGTGGGAACAGGTCGGAGCTGGACTCTGACAGACTCCCACAGTATAGTACCAGCACTTGGGAAGTAGAGGCAGGAGGTTTGAGAGTTCAAGACTAGTCTCAGTTACATAGTTGTTCAAGGTTACACTAAGATGGAGAGTGATTCCCCTTCTCTCTCTCTCTGACTCTGTCTCTCTGTCTCCATCTCCCTCTCACACACACAAACAAAACAAACAAAAAAAGAAAACTAAGCTATATCTACAAATGACATGCTATTTCTAGTCTCAATGAGATCGTCTATGAGTCATTTTAGTCATGCTTTTCATTATAAAATATGCATAATATTTTTACAGGGGTGTTGTTTGCCTTAGCAATAATTTTCTCATTATTTTTTTCTTTATGTATGTATGTGTGTGGGCATGTGTGTGCTACAGTACATGGATGGAGGCCAGAGGACAGCTTTGAGGAGTCAGTTCTCTCTTTGAATTTTGTGGATTGAATTCAGATCACCAGGCTTGGCAACAAGTACCTTTATTCTCTTGAGCCACCTCACTGGTGACTCATTGTCATTCTCATGATGCAAATATGGTAACCACTGTGCTATGAAAACAGCCCTTCCAAATGTCATTCTCGTAAGATGAATTCCTATTGTTCTGTGTGAGAGTACACTCTATCTCCATCAATGGTTAAGCATGCCATTGAATGAATGCACTATGATGTATTAACACAGTCCTACACAAGTGGATTGAGACAATGGCCCACATAGCTCTCTTAAGCAGCTGTTTGCTTACCCATTATTTTAAATATAATGAGAAGTTAGAAAAAAGAACAGCAAGACTGGAAAGAAAATCAGTGGTGGAATGCACCTGTCCTATGTGTGGGGCCCTGAATTTGATCCCCAATACTATGGTAGGGTATTCACCAGATAATTCTACGCAGATGTGGGTTTAAGCCTACAGGAAGTCTTTATTAGCTGACCGACTACTACACTGGGTGTTCAGCCTTTCTCAGGGTGAGCTTTTAAGTACAAAAAGCATGTTCTGGGCAGACATAGTTCAGTTAACAAGAAGTTAGCCAGAAGCAGAACTACAGAAGCCAAAAGGCAAGGTTGGTACATTTAGAGACTTTCTCAGAACTACGGGCTTTGATGGATTAGGTCTTTGTTTTAGTTTTGGCAGGTGGTGCTGTCCACATGCTGACTTGCACAGCCTGAATGGCACTTCTTCCACCATGGAAGTCACTTGTGCTAAGGACTCAGGCCTTCTAAGGTCCGGGGACCTGTTATACTACCACACAGAGAGAAAAGAAAGAGAGAGCAGAGAACCAAAGCAGAAACTCATGTAGGGGAGCAGGCGGGGAGGAAGTTACTGTCGGTGACCCGGAGACAAGGTCAAAACACAAAGGAACTCAAGCATGTGTTGGCTGGTGTTTAAGCCTGGAATGGTGGCTCCTGCCTGTAACCCCAGAACTGGGGAGGCTGAGGCAGGAGGATTGCTGGGAAACTCTGGGCCACCGAACACATACAAAGTAAGAAAGGAGAAGCTGGTTGCTTTGACAAAGAATGAAACTGGCGAAGGGTTTGGTGAGACGCGGGAAGAAAACAGGCAAATGGGTGGGCATCTTAGAGCACATCTGTATCTCCGAACAGGGGAGGGAGGGCAGGGGATCAAAAGGTCAAGGATGGTCTGGGCTCCAGAGCAACTTTGAGGCCAGCTTAGGCTACATGAGACTCTGTCTTAAAACAACAACAAAACAAACACACAAACAAATACAATTTAAAAAGAAAAAGAAAACCAGAGCCAAAGGTAGTTTAGGATATCAATGGCCACAAAAAAATAATTAGCACAAATCCTGCAGATATTGAAATCAACAGGATATCATGAGAGAACTGGATGTTCGTTCACACAGTATCTGTGCAAATGCAGTGGATGCATTTCTGAATACAGAGGGAAACCAGTTCCTTCCCAATGGAGTAAGCTGGCCATGCACCCTGACCACATGGGAAAAGTTGAGAGTACCAGGCACAAGGTAAATCCTGGTGTCAGGCAGGCTGGAGGAGAGCATGTTCTGCACACAGGAAGCCTGGCGAGAACATAACCCTGCTCATGACAGAGCAGTCACACTAACCCCAGGAGAGGCTCCCTGCAAAACAATCACAATCCGTCTGCACTGGGGTCCGAGTGCTGCAAGGCAGAGAAGTTATGGGCAGCACTCTAGCTTAGAGGATCCTGAAGAGGCCGGTGGTCAGGCCAAATGCATGGCCTTGAATTGGAAAGAGGAGTTTTAGAAAGCTGCTATGAGGGGCATTACTGAGATGATGAGAAAATGTTTCCCATGGCGATAGACGGGGCAACTGGACTGCCACAATGTTAAGTAATCCGTGTGATGCCTGCATCAGAAGTTCACGGGAAAGCATTCTTTTTCTTGGGAGATATATGCTGCCACATTTAGGAAGGATGTATCATAATGTCCTGGAGTAACAAAAATAACTCAGTAGAATGACTAAATGTGCACACCCACACAGAGACAAGAGAGAGAGACAGAGACAGAGACAGAGACAGAGAGAAAAAGAGACAGAGACAGAGAGAGACAGAGACAGAGACAGAGAGAGACAGAGACAGAGAGGACACTAGGTACAGCAGCATTTACCTGTAGTCAAAGTTACTTGGAAGGATGAGGAAAGAGCATCAGTACAGCCCAGGAGTTTGAGGTAAGATCCTCAAATCTAGAACAAAAAGGATAAAATGAGATAAAAATTAAAACAACAACAAAAAGTAGGGGCTGGAGTGTTGGCTGAGTGGTTAAGAGCATGTACTGCCCTTGTAGAGGACCAGAGGTCAATTCCCAGCACTCACATCAGGTGGCTCACAATTGCCTGTAACTCCAGCTCCATGGACATCGATCCAACAATTCTGGCCTCTGAGAAGGCATCGGCATTCATATGCACACACACACACACACACACACACACACACACACACACACACACACACACCCTCTAGGAACTATTGAAATTTTCTCCATTGAATTCTGACATATGACCTAGGAATAAATATGTTCACTTTGTACGAACTGCTGGAGACACTTGGAGGGGGGGTCACTCCCCAGCTCAAGTTATCGGATGGGAATTACCAGGATCCAGAATGCGGGTGAGGGCGGTTTAAAAGAAAAAAGCCCCGAGGCAATTTTACACTACTGATACAGAAGGAAATCATCCAAAGACTGGAGGCAACCTGAATCCTACCAGATCTGACATGAGGGGAAATCCTAACTGAACTGGATTCATTGCAGGAATATAAACCTCCTATATTAGCTAGGGAAGAGACACCAGGACCATGGCAACCCTTACAAAGGAGAAACATTTCACTGGGGTTGGCTTACACTTCAGAGGTTCAGTCCATTATCACCATGGCAGGGAGCATGGCAGCACCCAGACAGACATGGTGCTGGAGAAGGAGCTGAGAGTCCTCCATCTTGATCCACAGGCAGCAGAAGGAATCTGAGTACTGGGCATAACTTGAGCTTATATGAGACCTCACAGCCTGCCCCCACAGTGACTGACACACTTCCTCCAACAAGGCCACACTTCCTAATAGTGCCAGTTCCTATGGGCCAAGCATTTAAACACACGAGTCTATGGGGGTATAGCTATTCAAACCACCACACCTTCCTTCAGAAAACAAGTATTTGTGCACATTTACATGCTAGAAAAAACACACTCAGGGCTGGAGAGATGGCTCAGTGGTTAAGAGCACTGGCTGCTCTTACAGAGGTCCTGAGTTCAATTCCCAGCCATATGGTGGCTCACAACCATCTATAATTAAGTCTGGTTCCCTCTTCCGGTCTGTAAACAGAACACTGAATACATAATAAATGAATAAATTATAAAAAGAAAAGAAAAACAAAAAACCCACACTGTTCATATTCAGAAAATGTGAGTAGAACATTTCAATGTTCATTTAAGATTTATTGTTCACAGGTTTTTGCTAGGAAGTAGGAATGTGGAGGTAAAATTTGGTTACAGGTTGATGAGACTTTGACACTAAAAACTTTTATGTATATGTGTATGGGTGTTTTGTCTGCATGCATGTCTGTGTATACATGGGTGCCGTGTCCTCAGAGGCCAAAAGAAGGTGTTGAATGCCCTGGGACTAGAGTTAGAGACAATCCTGAGTTACCCTATGGGTGCCAGGAACTGAACCCAGGTCCTCTGAACGGTTGAGTCACCTCTTTACCTCCTGAAGGTTTTGGTTTTGTTTGCTACTTTTTAAAAGACAGACCTTATGTGCACAGGCTGCCTTGAAGTCACCCAATAACTGAGGATGACTTTGAACTTCTGATTCTTCTCTTCCTGAGTGCTGAGATTAGAGCTGTGTATCACTAAACTTGGTTTCTAAAGTTCTGGGAGACCAACCAAGGCTTCCTTGTATGCAAGGCAAGCACTCTAGTAACTGAGTACCGCCTCAGCCCTGGAGTGCTTGTTTTGGAGTGAGTGTGTGTGTGTGTGTGTGTGTGTCTGTCTGTCTGTCTGTCTGTGTATCTTTGTGTGTGTGTGTGTGTGTGTGTGTGTGTTGCATGTATTCTGTGTGAATACTCCTGTGGAGGCTAGAATTTGATGTCAGGGTTTTCCATCAATCTTCTCCACTTTATTATTGTTTTACTAAAGAAGCTGAATCCTTTTAATGATTTTTTCTACTCTTAACTCTGTGTGTGTGTGTGTGTGTGTGTGTGTGTGTGCGCGCGCGCGCGCGCGCTCCCAGAAGCCAGATGCGACATATCCCTGGAGCTGGAGCTGCAGGCAGGTATGAGCTGCCTGATGTGGGTGCTGGAAACTGAACTGGGGTGCTATGCACCAGCAGTACTTGCTCTTAACCAATGAACCAGCTCTCCAGACCCTCCTCAGTGTTTTTCGGCACTGTGTCTCTCACTGGACCTAGAGCTTGCTAACTAAGTTCGGCTAGTTGGCCAGAAAGCCCCGGAATCCATCTGTTTTCACCTACCTCCACCCCACACAGGGCTCCCAGATGTTTGTTGTCCACTCGTGGCTTTCACACCGGTCCGTGCTGGGATCCTAACTCAGCTCCTCATGCAGGCACAGTCCACACTTTATCACCGAGCCTTCGGCCTAGTCCACTTTGCATGATTTTAACAACAGCTCTTCTGCCTGGGATGCACTTCATTGGAGAGTGCTCACCAGCATTTGAGAAGCACTGGATTTGATTCCCAGCATTCAGTGGACTGGGCATGGGATCCTACCCATAAAAGTTCAGCACTCAGGATGGTCCAAAGTTCATTGTCATCCTTAGGAAGTTCAACACCAGCCTGGGATCCGTGAGATATGGAACAAATAACTCAGAGTCTGGAGAGATGGTTTAGCAGTGAGGGGCACACACTACTCTTGGGGAGGATTTGAGTCCCAGTCCCAGTATTAGTGTATGGCCGTTCTCAACCTCTTATAACTCTAACGGCTCCTAGGGGATCAACCCCACCCCCACACCACGACCCAGGTCTCCAAAGGCACTTGCTTTCACAAGCAAATACCCACCTTCACATAACTTTAAAAAATTAGATAATCAATCAATCAATCATGATTTCACTTTATAGCTCAGACTGACCATGAAATCATAATCCTCCTGCCTCAGCTTCCTAAGTGCTGAGATTATGGACCTGCACTACCAACTCCATACAAGTCTGCAAGTTTTTAAAGCTCATACACTTAAAGAAATACCATCACAGATGGGTGGTGGTGACACATGCCTTTAATCCCAGTACTCAGGGGCAGATACAGGTGGATCTCTGCCAGTTCCAGGCCAACATGATCTACACAGTGAGTTCCAGAACAGCCAAGGCTACACAAAGAACCCCCACCCCCCAAAAAAAGAAAAGAAATATTGTCATGTTATAATTATATAGCATTTGGGACTAGAGAGATGGTAAGGGGTTAATAGCACTTGCTGGTCTTGCAAAAACAAAGGGTGAAACCCCAGCATCACATGGGAGCTGATAACCAATCATGACTTCAGTTCCAAGGGATCCAACATGCTCTGGAGCCCTCTGCAGGCATCAGGAATGTACATAGTACACAACAGGAAAACACTCATACACAGAACACAGAAATAAATGAAAAATTCTTAAAAAAGGTGGCGGTGGTGGTTCACGCCTTTAATCCCAGCACTTGGGAGGCAGAGCCAGGGGGATCTCTGTGAGTTCGAGGCCAGCCTGGTCTACCAAGTGAGTTCCAGGAAAGGCGCAAAGCTACACAAAGAAACCCTGTCTCGAAAAAACCAAAAAAAAAAAGGGGGGGGGGAATGAATGGCATTTAATTAACTCCAAATTATTCATGCCTCCTGGAGTAGACCACCTCACTCCACATTCAGATAGACCCACATAACAACCAATTCCTTTTTCTGTCGCTAAGCTAGTCTTTCCCACGCCAGGTACCTGTGTCACAAAGGGTAGCCTTTCATATTTGGCTTCCTCGTCAGCAAGGGACACAGAGGGGACTTCTGAGGGGACAATGCACTGTCACCCCACCTGTGACACAATTCCCCAGTCTGATCACTCAGTGTAGGCACACCTGAGGAATCACAGGCTCGGGGTTCCTGCACTGGAAAATGCATGTTCAACATGGCCTGGTTTAACCTTTCTATTGCGGTGAAGCCCATATGTCACACCAGCCATTCATCTGCAAGTGGAAGTGAGCGATTCTTGGCAAAGGCAGAGGAGCTTTCAAAGTCAGGTGACCCCAGGAAAGCCAGGGAGGAGACAGTGGTTGGGGACAGTGGCAAACAGGGCTTCCAAGGCTGCCAGTGCTGTGCTGCTTGCTCTGACCGATGGCCACAGGGACTCTCTCATGCCCAGACTCCAGGCTGCCCTTCTCGCTGTCCCCACGAGACCAGTGTGACAGGAACACTACAGGTATGACTCCCACGGTCCCACGATGGCCACAGCATCCAGGGGCACATGGCCACAGGTGGCCAACAGGAGTGTTTGCTTCCCCTTTGGAGGAAGTGGATGATGAGGACATGTGGACAGGGAAAGAGCCATCAGAAATTGAGCACAACTGGATGTAAAGTGGGTAAGAGTCACCGAGGAGCTGAAGACAGCAAACTGGAATCTGTGCAGGGACTTGCCACAGTGACTCTTACACCATGCTGTCCCCTCACAGCCCCATATGCAGAGCACTGGGCCTCTGCACAGCTGACTGTGGCTTCCTGACTAGGGAGTGTCTGGCTGCTCTGGGTTTACTTGGACCTTGAGAAGAGGGCCATCTATTCTGTCACCAACATGCCAGGCCATGTTTGTAAAGGAACTCATGGGAGTCCTGGCTCCAAGTCCTGGTGGGATATTACTAGGGGATCCCTAGTGCCCGAGAATCAAGGACAAGCACACAGCTCAGCCACCCTGCAAGGCCCTCCCTGAGCTGAGTAGCAGCAGGAGGCAGGACAGAGCCTGGGTGCTCTCTGGGGCACCCCTCTTCTGGCTGAGAAAGGGTGGGGGAAAGATCGAAGGGAACCATCCCACCTCCTCCTGTCCAAAGGGGCCCTCGCTTATGTATTTTTCAGACCTGAGCCTGGGAATCTGCACTTCCTCCCTAGAGGCAGCAGGGTCAGCCCACCACACAACAGTATTGGGCAGCAGTAGGTCTGAATGCAGAGGAGAGAGGCTATGTGCTCAGAGGACAGAGGCAGGGCTGGCAAGTCACTGTCCCAGGGCTGTTGGTGTCCTGCCATGGCTTCAGCATGCAGCTGCACTGGAGATAGCTGCCCGGGACATGCAAGAACAGTGCCTGGTGCTGGAATGCACCACAGCCAGGACTGGCTTGCTTGTGCAAGCTGCCAGAAGCCCAGCTGTGGAGTCTGCCAGCTGTCACTCAGCTCTTACCCCTGCCAGAAGTAGCCATGTGACTCAGGATGAGAGCCACATGGTGAGGAACAGAGACCATCTTCTCAGGGAGGGGCTCTGAGTGGATGGTTTAAGTCCCCACTGTCCATTCAGGCTCTCAGGTCAATGGTTGTCCTATCACAAGTGATATGCACTGTCTCCCTAAGTCAATCCATGAGGCCCAGAGGTGACCCCCTGAGCATCGGGGACTATGGAGGGCCAGCCCCTTGATAGTGCCTTTCCAAGGTCCGTGAAGAATCTACAACCAGCTGATAATTGATCTTTGATGAAAAGAAATGAATCTATGTACACGAAACTCCTTAGTCCATATACTTTATTATTCTGTGTCAGTTACAAGGTTATATTCTGCTCTCATAGATAGCTCCTTCTACGTTCTCATCCATCTAGTTCTTTCCCAAACCAGCTCCTCTCCCATCTCGTTCTCTCTCATCTTTTTCTTCCCCATCTGGCTCTTACTCATCTTCCATCTCGTTCCTCTGGTACTCTCTTTTAGCCCTTAAATCTAGTTCTTCCCCATCTCAGTTTGTTCCTCTCAAGTTCTTACCCATCTAGTTCTTCCATTCTCTTCTCTCTTCTCTGTCCTCTCATGCCCTGGGAGTCCCAGCATATATACACTTACAAGCAATAATCCCTTGGCAGTTAAATCCAGGCTTCCAGGGTCAAACGGAGGGGTGATAAGAATCACATAAAGAGGCAAAAACTGTTAATTATCATTTGTCACCCCAAAGGGAAGTGACCAATGGGGGAATGAATTAACTAAAGGCTAAATTGGGGTAATATCTAAGAGGAGGGATCTTATGTGCTCCACTATAGTCTTAAACGTGATTGGTGGAAAATGTTAAGAATCTATAAGTTGCTAGGTCATTGGGAGAAAATAAAACTGCCTTCTTTTTTCCTGTGGCTCCTATCTGTTCAAGCTATCTGCCATTTTTCTGCAGGGTTGGGGGAAAGTGTGCTCGGTCGCTAGGCAACCTGTGTACAGCTAGATGCCTCTGGTGATAGTTAAAGGGAGATCTGGAACTAGAGGTCAGATTTGGGAAAGGAGCAAGGTAATCTTAATTGGCACATCCACCAGGCCTTCTCAAACAGGTAGCCCGGATGCTTAAGTCTGTTCTTAGAGAGTACGGAGGTATCTCTGATAAGGTGCTTTCCTCTGTCTGGGGATGCACCTGGCCGGATGCTGCTAATGATGATAATTACAGGGAGGCTTGAACTGGGGTTCTGGCTGTGCATAGCTGTCAGCGCACAAGGTTATCTAAATATTCCTTTAGTAGAGGGGAAATGGTGCCCAATCAATGATGGAAAAGCTACAACAGCACACAAGAAACTCATAGCAGGAAACGGCTGATAATCAAAAGCCAAATATCACCAAGGCTCCTTGAAACTTAGCTTGACTTCTGGAAGGCCCTTGGCTACTGCCAGGTATTAGCTTAGTCATAATCCACTGAAATCCCACTTTGTATATTTTTGTGGCTTGCAGCACCTGAGACTGTGGGAAACGGTGCTGCCAGACCTGCCCCCTCTGCAAGGCAGCTGACCCGCCTAGTTTCACGGTCACTGAACTCCTACTACCTGGCTCTCCTTAGCTTCGGGTATTTCAGGTCCCAGGAGAGCTCCTGCTTCCCAGGCAGGAGTAAACTGGCTAATCTGAGGAACGCAGCTTGCACATCCTTCCCTGCCCACGTCAGAACTAAAAACACTTTTATTTTAGTTGTAATTGTGTATGAATGGTTTGTCTGCATGAGTGTCTATGGACCATGTTTGTGCCTAGTGCCCAAGGAGGCCAGAAGAGGGCCTCTGATGCCCTGGAACTGGAGTTACAGATGGTTATGAGCTGGATATTGGTGCTAGGAATCAATCCCCGGTCCTCTGCCAGAGCAGCCATGATCTTAGCTGCTGAACCATCTCTCCAGGCCCTCAGGGCAGGACTTTTCAGAGTACAGTCCAGGGTAGGAGCCAGAGCCTACTTTGGCAACTCCAACCTTTTGACAGCCCTAACACAGTGACTTTTGTGACTTACACTTCCTACCACACCACGACCTCCTGTGGTTTAAGACTGGAAAACCACCTCTAATAGAAGGTCAGCACCAACCTCTCCTTGTGAGCTTTGCATCCCTCACAGGCTCAGGTGTCACCTCCTGCTGCCACTCGCTGAGACTGAGCTTTCCACACCAAGGACAACTGTACTACACTCTCAGATTCACAGGCACACCCGGCCATAGCAAGGGACGGAGTCCACGGGACCAGATGCTTTGTGATCACCAGCACCCTACATCAAATGTGAAAAGCCCTGCCTCTCAGGAATGCAAGCTGGCAGAACCCACACCTGCCTCACCCACCCCACATCTCAGATCCTGTCTGGCACTTGGTCCCAGCTCAAAGCTGGAAGCCATCCTGTCTCTCTCCACACTAGAATGTGGAGTCAGGAGCAAGTGGGGAAGATGGACCTGGAACACACAAATATCATTTGTGCCATGTGGGAAGGTGAGCAGGGACCTGTGGAAGACCTTCCATGCATGTGTGGATGCATCATCTTGAACACCAAATGGACAAGTCAACAAGATGGTTCAAGCCTGAAAAATCTGAGCTCACTCTTTGGAACTCATGTAAAATCTGGATGCCAGTGCTAGAGAGATGGCTGGGGGTTAAGAGCAGTGTGCTGCCCCTCTGGACGATATCAGTTTACTTCCCAGCACCCATGTCAGGCAGCTCACATCACTTCTAAGTCTGGCTTCAGGGAGATCCAATGGACTGGTCTCAAACAGAAACTGCACTGATGTGGGAACACCCACACATTTCCATGCAAGCACACACACACACACACACACACACACACACACACACACACACACACACACACATCATTTAAACTAAATCTTGAACCCGGGCGGTGGTGGCACACGCCTTTAATCCCAGCACTCGGGAGGCAGAGCCAGGCGGATCTCTGTGAGTTCGTTAGAGGCCAGCCTGGGCTACCAAGTGAGTTCCAGGAAAGGCGCAAAGCTACACAGAGAAACCCTGTCTCATAAAACCACACACACACAAAAAAACCCCTAAATCTTGAAAAGCTTCTAGACCTGATGATACCAGGTGTCCCACAGCAGGATGGGAGAAAAGAGAGAGAAGAACCCCGAAACTCCCGGGCCAGCTAGGCAGGTGTACAAAGCATAGGCAGAAACAAGACACACCCCCAACTATTTATTGCTCTGACCACCACACACACACCATGGCTCAGGAGCCTCTTACTTCCCTCTCTTCCTCTTGCTCTCCCTTTCTCCTCCACCTCTCTATCTCTTTCTCCATCCTCCTTCCCTCTCCCCCACTCTCACACACAAATACCCCAACCTCTCCAAAACCGGAACTTTTCAAATGCGGGCTGGATGAGAGCACCTGTCAGACCAGGACCTGAAGATGCGGAGCTTTGGGTCCTAGACCTTCTCTTCCACCGCCCTGGGACATCGGCCCTGCTGGCCCGCAGAACCACTGAAGACTCACTTCTCACCACCAACCCAGAGACAAACAGGTGATATTCCTTGTTCCTACAGCCCGTGTGCAGTCTTTGGGGCTCACTCACTCTACCAACCATGGGCCTGTGATCGTGCCCTCCACCCTCTACTGAAATGGTCCAGGGGCAAATCAGGGGACTTGGCAACTCACTTCAAAGGGGAGGGCTATGCAGGAGCCCAAAGATGAAGTGCCAACTCTAGGCCACTACTCCCCGAGTGCCACACCTCCTGGGGAGAGAATGATCTGGAAGAACGTCAGGGACTGGGATGGGAAAAGCAATCCAGGGGCCAGGAGGCAAAGATGGGTTTCCTGAAACTGTCCTGGAGATGGCAGGACTCAGGGCAGGGACGGGGCCTCTGGGAAAGGGAGGAAATGCTGGCTGTGCCAGTCCTGGCACCAGCGCACCTGGAGAAGCTTGGCTGTGTGGAGCCTGCTCAGAAGCGGGACCACATCCCACTGAGGACTACTGTTCCCTTTTTCCCACAAAATACTTTATTTAGCTTTTGGAAACCTCATGCATGGGAGCTGTGTGGGGGAAACAGAGTGTACAGGAGGGCTAGTGTTCTTTGAAGGGTGGGGAAGGAACAGTTTCCACCACCCTGTTGCTGTACCTCATCCCCCACCAAAAGAGAAAGGGCAGACCATACACAGGACAAAACTACTTAGTGGGTGACAGCTGTCCCCAGGGGTAGGCGAGGGCCAAAGTCGGGGCACAAAGTGGGCTCTGGCTGGAGAGCACAGGTTCTCAGCCTGTGGGAGAGTTACATTAAAATTCCTAACAGTCGCTAATTTACAGGCAGGACAGTAACAGTGAGATAATCTTATTCTGGGGGTCACATCAACAAGAGGAATGGTATAAAAGGGGGCAGCATCAGGAAGGTTGAGAACCAGTGCTGTAGAGTGCCGGGAAGGGAGCAGGATCCATGGGGAGTAGCCTGGCCTCTTCTGCAGGGATGCCGGGTCCAACCTGTCAGGCAGAGCAGAGTCAGGCCAGCCCTGGCTTCCTGAGCACTCAGGAGCCTGGGCAGGGCTGTGGGAAGCAGAACACTCACTTCAAAGGGCCTGTGGACAGCAGAGCATCATTTCAAAGATCCTGGAACTTTTCGTTGAGGGCCTGCATGATGGCTGAAACACAAGAGGTACCAATGGGTCTCCAGACACAGACATCCAGGACCCCACCGGCCGGAGCCCTATTCTCTGTGCCACAGAACTCCAGGCCAGCTGCCCACTGCCCTCCAGCCCCTGTGCAAGGAGCCTCGGGACAGACTCCTCCCCCCATCCCTGAGCTCTATGTGCAAACGTTTCTACAGGAGAACAGCACGGACAGGCAGTCCTCAAACGCTGGACCACAGCAGTGCAAGCCCTACTTGTAAAACGAACAAACACTTGACAACAAACACCTCACAATTCGCAACTGCCGGCACTCCAAGGGAAACTAAAGGAGGACTGACCGTGTCAATGCCCAGAGAGAGGGGAACCTGGGGGACTCATCTGCACAGCGCACGGGACAGCATTGCTTCTTGGTGCAAGTCCCCGCACTCAATGCACAGAGGGCTCCCAGCCTGGCCTGCTTGAGGTCCCTTCCCACTGAGAACCGCCCCTCAGCCCACCCCAGTCACCTGCACCCAAACCCTAGGCTCTCCCTCTGGCCCTGTTCCCATCGCTCCCCTGCCCTGGCTCGGTCATACCTAGTTGTTCCTTGAGTTCCTCTATTTCCTTCCGTAGCATCAGACACTGGCCCAGCAGACAGGGGACCAAAGGAAAGAAAGAAAGAAAGATTATCATTCACTGTCCTGGCCTTCTCTCTGCTTCATTCACACTTCTTCCTAGTCCTTACACCTCCCACCCACCACAGTCCACTGACAGACTGCCAAAGAACCTCCAACAGGAAGGAGGTGCCCTCTCTCTGTGGATGTGGGATAGGAGGTTAGCTGTCAGCTCAGGAGCTGGCAGGGGCTGGCATCTGTGAGCTAAGAAAGTTGTACCTGAGGACAGCCTGGTGTGCCTTGTAATACTGGTTCACCCTCTTCAGCAGGTAATAAAGGACACACAAGTATATCCTGGTCACCTGAAAACAATAAATATAAATAACAAACAAACAAACAAATAAAGCAATGATGAATGAATGATTGATTAAATGTATTATGCAGCTTCTAGTCTTTGGATGCAGATGGTAAGGGTCCTGTGAAATCAAAAATGGTTCAATTTCCCCCTCTGCTGGCAGCAACTTGTATATATTGGTACATCTGTTCCAATAAGCTCTGAGCCTTGCTTCCCTGTTGCTCCCAGGCAGCCTGGAGGCTCTTTGTACCCTAGGATGATTGCTTGCCAAATCCAGAACCCGCGATGAACTCAGTGCCTGAGCAGAGCTCTCCAGTATAAACTCTGGTGTGCTAAAAATCCGTTTCTGGAGTTGGAGTTGTCCCACCCATTCACCGTCATGCATTCCACAGTCCCACTCATTTCCCAATGTGGTCTGGGGCCAGCCCTGCCCACACCCAGTCTCCTGTGGACTCCGGCCTCCCTAGACAGGGAAGCCCAAGGAACAAGGCTGCAATCCACCAGAGGAACAGAGCCTGAGGCTTCCTGCCTTTCCCCATCTCAAACCCCAAAGACTGCTGCTCTCAAACCCCAAAGACTCACCAGCCGGTGCAGGTGCTCTGGGTCTGGCACTTCTCTGGCTCAAGGACAAGAACTGAGAGTTCCCTGCAACTTGGGGTGCTCTGGTGTTGGGGTCTCCACTGCTCATTTCTCCACGATGCGTGCACGTGCAAGGCTGCTCTGCCCTGTGTGTTGGAAGCTCACACAAAAATTCCTCACTAAGTACACGTTGTGGAGGGCTGAGGGGCCGCTGGGGGAACAAACTGGAGGCCTGTGAGGCCCATCCCATCTGTACTTTCTGTTCCTGGGTCAGCCTCAGGTCAGGAGGCAGAGCTCAGCCAGGAAGGGGCCCACAGGCACTGGAAAGGCTCAGGATCTGGCCTGGCTTCCTTGGGGAAGAGCCAGGAGGGAGGAATCAGGAGGCCCTTGAGGCCGACTACACGTTCAAGTTGTGCAGCCCACACTGTAAGGGCTCTGGACTCAAATCACCCCAACTGTCAGCCAGGCCCACTTCCCAGCCCAGCCTGGCTAGAGACAGGAAATGCACAGGGAGGGGAATAGTAACCAACACCTCACTGAGCCTCCTTCATATCCACCCTCACTTACTACAAGGACCCCGCACTGCACATCCTAAGAGGATGAGTGTCCACTGACAAGCCCCAAGCCAAGGCAGGGGCAGAGGGAGCGGGGCAATGTTATGTGCTGGGGAGGGAAAGGGCAGGGTGAGAGGAGACAGAGGGTGCTCTCTCTACTCACTTGGGCCTGCAGGCCAGGATCTCTGGTTGGGTCATTATCTTCTTTGGCCCCTGGCTGGGATTCCTTTGTCTTCCTTGCCATGGATCTCTTCCCAGTGCAGAAAGGCTTGCACTCTTTTGGCCCGGAAATCATTGGGCGTTTAGTGGCCTTCCCAAGCAGGGCAACCCCGGAGATTGGGGGAAGGGTGGCTGACCTTACAGGAGCTGACTTAAGTCTCTGTCCCCATGGTGGGAAGGTTCCTCCCAGGGATCCTCTTGAGACATCTGTCAAGGGCTTCTTCTCCTGGGGTGCCTTCTTTCTAGGACTGGTCTTGGGCAAGGCCCCTGAAGCAGCAGGAGTAGGTGCGGGGACAGCAGCAGAGGCTGCCGCTCCAGCAGCTGGGGCAGCAGAAGTCGCTCCTGGGAAGCTGGGTCTGCTCCCTTCGGTGCCCCAGACAACACTTGGCTTTTTCTTAGACAGAGAGCCCTCCAGCTCACCCAAAGCCTGCTTCTCCCCGCCTGAGCTGAGTGTCCGGTTCGCACTGGACAGTACAGAGTGGGGCACATGGACGAAACTTCCCCTGCCATGGACACTCGCGTGTTTGCCTGTGTCTTCCCGCTCGGTGCTGCCAGTGGACTTGGCCTGGCCTCCTTCTTTGAGGCAAATGGTCACCCTCATCACCCTTGTCTCATTGGACTCATCAGAAGACGTAGGGTTGTAGGAGGGACACTGGACAGCTTCACTGCTCACTATCCTACTTGTGGTTCCTCTCCGCGGGGTCACCCAGGCTCTGCCTCGTCCCAGGCCCCGGGGGTACAGGGAGCCTGCAGAGGTCTGCTTCCCTTCTACAGAGCTCAGGGACAGGGCCCCTCTGTTGGAGCCTTCATCCATGCATCCCCAAAGGGCAGCCAGTTCAGCGGCACAGGTTTGTGGGGACTGGTACCTGCAGACTTTTCGGGTCTGCAGGTTGGTCAGCTCGCGCATCATTGCCTTAGCCTCAATACTGAGCTGGGGCAGAAAGTCCAGACCGACCTCTTCTTGGTCCACGGGAGAACTGGGCCGGCCTTCCGGGTCCCTAAGCACCCCTTCTCCTTCCTGTGTCGCTTCCAATTTCCGCCCCGATTCCACCTCGCAGCCTTCCATACCTGGGCGGCCGCCCTCACCCTCTCCAATCTCCCGAGGACCTTGGATGAGGCTTGAACCCCTCGGTACTCTAGGGCTGATCAGGGGGTCCCCTAAGTGCTCCCTGCCCTCCTGGCCCAAGTGAGCTTCAGGAGCAGACCCCTGATCCCGGGAATTCATGTCACCGGTAGAGGCGGCGTCCTTGTCACCACGGACTCCAGGGGCTGCCACCTCATCGGGGGAGCTCATGGCGTCAGCCGGGGAGGCACGGGTTGAGGGGAGACAATTCCCGCTAAGTCACCCCCGAGCCTTTCACCTCAGGCGCTGCAAGCGGTTAGCTCAGAGGACACGTGACTCCCCGAGACCTGGACGTCTCGAAAGTTCCTCGCACTTACGCCCCAAACCCCGCCCTTTTAACGGTGGCGAACTACGCACCCTCGTCTCTATTGGCTAGGGCCTTGAGTAATGGCCAAACAACAGCCGCTCTGATTGGTGGCCCGCCGAGCGGCGGACCAATGAGAACGGCCCTCGAGGGGGCGCGAAGTCTCGCGTTGTTTGAGGCGCGCGCGTGGGGCGCCTGTGGCGGGGGCGGTTACCTTGGCGAAGACCTAGCTGAGAATGCGGTGAAGGGGGAAACAGCGTCCCCTCGGGCGGGTGGCGTCTGCGGGGGGGTGGAAACATGAGCTCTCCTGATGAGGTGTCGGTTCGGGGAAGCGGGTTTGGGCCCGAAAGCGGGGAGCACTCGGAAGGACGCCGCCGCTTTAGCCATGGGTCCCCGAGGAGACACGGCCTGGGCCCTGACGAGAGGTCGTTGCGGAGCAGTGAGGACAAGACGTGCCTCCCGGTCTCCAAGACGTTCCAGTACGACTCCTGGTTAGACAGGGATGAGATGGAGGGAAGGTCCGTCGTCTGGGGCTGCGAAGGTCGCCCCGGCACTCCCGTGGATGAGAGGGGGGACAGTTTGGACTTTGTACCCCAGCTGACGATAGAGGGTACAAGCTTCGGGCAGCATGTAGCCAACCGGGAGGCCTGGGGTGTCCGCAGACATCCGTCCCCCAAAAGCGGCCCTGCTGAGCCCCTGGGCATTTGGGGAGACTCGGACGCAGGCACGAGCCGGAGGGGCATGCGGCCCCCCACCTCCGTGGAAGGGAAGCAGGTGTCAGCTAGCCAACAGCACCCCAGGGGTCTGGGGCGGGGCCGGGCCTGGGTGACCCCAAGAAGAGGAGCCACAAGTAGGATAATAGCCAGTGAGGATTTTCAATTTCTGTCTTCCGACCCCGAGTCTTCTGACGAATTCAGTGAGACGGAATTGATGAGGGTGACCATTTGCCTCAAAGAAGGAGGCCAGGCCAAGTCCACTGGCCTCACTGAGCTGGAAGACACAGGCAGACGCACGAATGTCCGTGGCAGGGGAAGCTTCGTCCATATGCCCCCCTCTCTGCTGGTCACTACTCCGAGAGGACTCAGCTCAGGCGGGGAGAAGCAGGCTTTGGGCGAGCTGGAGGGCTCTCTGTCTAAGAAAAAGCCAAGTGGGGTCTGGGGAAAAGAAGGGAGCAGACCCAGCTACCCAGGAGCTGCCGTTGCCAGCTCTGCTGCTGCCCCTGCCCCTGTTGCTAGTGCTTCAGGTGCCTCCCCGACCAAGACCAGTCCTAGAAAGAAGGGAGCGGCCAAGGAGAAGCCGACTCAGTGGGATGCCTCAAGAGGATCCCTGGGAAGAACCTTCCCACCATGGGGACAGAGACTTAAGTCAGCTCCTGTAGAACCAGCTACTTTCCCCCCCATCTCCGGGGTTGCCCTGCTTGGGAAGGCCAGTAAATGCTCACTGCCTTCGGGACCCAAAGAGTGCAAGCCTTTCTGCACTGGGAAGAGATCCATGGCAAGGAAGACAAAGGAATCCCAGCCAGGGGCCAAAGAAGATAATGACCCAACCAGAGATCCTGGCCTGCAGGCCCAAGTGAGTAGAGAGAGCACCCTCTGTCTCCTCTCACCCTGCCCTTTCCCTCCCCAGCACATAACGTTGCCCCGCTCCCTCTGCCCCTGCCTTGGCTTGGGGCTTGTCAGTGGACACTCATCCTGCTTAGGATGTGCAGTGTGGGGTCCTTGTAGTAAGTGAGGGTGGATATGAAGGAGGCTCAGTGAGGTGTTGGTTACTATTCCCCTCCCTGTGCATTTCCTGTCTCTAGCCAGGCTGGGCTGGGAAGTGGGCCTGGCTGACAGTTGGGGTGATTTGAGTCCAGAGCCCTTACAGTGTGGGCTGCACAACTTGGACGTGTAGTCAGCCTCAAGGGCCTCCTGATTCCTCCCTCCTGGCTCTTCCCCAAGGAAGCCAGGCCAGATCCTGAGCCTTTCCAGTGCCTGTGGGCCCCTTCCTGGCTGAGCTCTGCCTCCTGACCTGAGGCTGACCCAGGAACAGAAAGTACAGATGGGATGGGCCTCACAGGCCTCCAGTTTGTTCCCCCAGCGGCCCCTCAGCCCTCCACAACGTGTACTTAGTGAGGAATTTTTGTGTGAGCTTCCAACACACAGGGCAGAGCAGCCTTGCACGTGCACGCATCGTGGAGAAATGAGCAGTGGAGACCCCAACACCAGAGCACCCCAAGTTGCAGGGAACTCTCAGTTCTTGTCCTTGAGCCAGAGAAGTGCCAGACCCAGAGCACCTGCACCGGCTGGTGAGTCTTTGGGGTTTGAGAGCAGCAGTCTTTGGGGTTTGAGATGGGGAAAGGCAGGAAGCCTCAGGCTCTGTTCCTCTGGTGGATTGCAGCCTTGTTCCTTGGGCTTCCCTGTCTAGGGAGGCCGGAGTCCACAGGAGACTGGGTGTGGGCAGGGCTGGCCCCAGACCACATTGGGAAATGAGTGGGACTGTGGAATGCATGACGGTGAATGGGTGGGACAACTCCAACTCCAGAAACTGTTTGTAAGCTGGTGAGCCTTGCTCAGGCACTGGGTTCCTTCCTGGATCTAGCCGGGGGTGATAGTCCTGAGAGCATTGGCTCAGGGCCAAAGTCTTGGGAGCTCTAAGCGCTTTTATGCTGTCTCTGGGCTGGGGTTGAGGAGGAGAGCTGGGCAGATCTCAGGACCTACTAAGTACAAGTGGCTGCAAGCAGAGGGTATTGCTGTCTCGTTTTAGACCCCACCAGTCCCTTCCCACTTGGATCACAAGCCTAGAGGTTGCATTCTGTCTCTGTCTCTCTGTCTTGCATGTATGTGTGTGTGTGTGTTTTCAGGTGACCAGGAACCATCTCTACGTCTCCCATTCACGGCTGGAGAGAGGCAGTCTCAAACACCAGTAACAATGGGTTGCCAACAGGTACGGCTTTCTCAGCTCACAGATGCCAGCCCCAGCCAGCTCCTGAGCTGACAGCTAACCTCCTATCCCACATCCACAGAGAGAGGGCACCTCCTTCCTGTTGGAGGTTCTTTGGCAGTCTGTCAGAGGACTGTGGCGGGTGGGAGGTGTAAGGACTAGGAAGAAGTGTGAATGAAGCAGAGAGAAGGCCAGGACATTGAATGATAATCTTTCTTTCTTTCCTTTGGTCCCGTGTCTGCTGGGCCAGTGTCTGATGCTACGGAAGGAAATAGAGGAACTCAAGGAACAACTAGGTATGACCGAGCCAGGGCAGGGGATCGATGGGAACAGGGCCAGAGGGAGAGCCTAGTGTTTGTGTGCAGGTGACTGGGGTGGGCTGAGGGGCGGTTCTCAGTGGGAAGGGACCTCAAGCAGGCCAGGCTGGGAGCCCTCTGTGCATTGAGTGCGGGGACTTGCACCAAGAAGCAATGCTGTCCCGTGCGCTGTGCAGATGAGTCCCCCAGGTTCCCTTCTCTCTGGGCATTGACACGGTCAGTCCTCCTTTAGTTTCCCTTGGAGTGCCGCAGTTGCGACTTGTGAGGTGTTTGTTGTTACGTGTCTGTTCGTTTTACAAGTAGGGTTGGCACTGCTGTGGTCCAGCGTTTGAGGACTGCCTGTCCGTGCTGTTCTCCTGTAGAAACGTTTGCACATAGAGCTCGGGGATGGGGGGAGGAGTCTGTCCCGAGGCTCCTTGCACAGGGGCTGGAGGGCAGTGGGCGGCTGGCCTGGAGTTCTGTGGCACAGAGAATGGGGCTCCGGCCGGTGGGGTCCTGGATGTCTGTGTCTGGAGACCCATTGGTACCTCTTGTGTTTCAGCCATCATGCAGGCCCTCAACGAAAAGTTCCAGGATCTTTGAAATGATGCTCTGCTGCCCACAGGCCCTTTGAAGTGAGTGCTCTGCTTCCCACAGCCCTGCCCAGGCTCCTGAGTGCTCAGGAAGCCAGAGCTGGCCTGACTCTGCTCTGCCTGACAGGTTGGACCCGGCATCCCTGCAGAAGAGGCCAGGCTACTCCCCATGGATCCTGCTCCCTTCCCGGCACTCTACAGCATTGGTTCTCAACCTTCCTGATGCTGCCCCCTTTTATACCATTCCTCTTGTTGATGTGACCCCCAGAATAAGATTATCTCATTGTTACTGTCCTGCCTGTAAATTAGCGACTGTTAGGAATTTTAATGTAACTCTCCCACAAGCTGAGAACCTGTGCTCTCCAGCCAGAGCCCACTTTGTGCCCCGACTTTGCCCCTCGCCTACCCCTGGGGACAGCTGTCGCCCACTAAGTAGTTTTGTCCTGTGTATGGTCCGCCCTTTCTCTTTTGGTGGGGGATGAGGTATAGCAACAGGGTGGTGGAAACTGTTCCTTTCCCACCCTTCAAAGAACACTAGCCCTCCTGTACACTCTGTCTCCCCCACACAGCTCCCATGCATGAGGTTTCCAAAATCTAAATAAAGTATTTTGTGGGAAAAAGGGAACAGTAGTCCTCAGTGGGATGTGGTCCTGCTTCTGAGCAGGCTCCACACAGCCAAGCTTCTCCAGCTGCGCTGGCGCCAGGGCTGACACAGCCAGCATTTCCTCCCTTTCCCAGAGGCCCCGTCCCTGCCCTGAGTCCTGCCATCGCCAGGACAGTTTCAGGAAACCCATTTTTGCCTCCTGGCCCCTGCATTCAGCAGTGTTTTCTACTTTCCTGGGGTTTTCCCATCCCAGTCCCTGACCTTCTTCCAGATCATTCTCTCCCCGGGAGGTGTGGCACTCGGGGAGTAGTGGCCTAGAATTGGCACTTCATCTTTGGGCTCCTGCATAGCCCTCCCCTTTGAAGTGAGTTGCCAAGTCCCCTGATTTGCCCCTGGACCATTTCAGTAGAGGGGTGGAGGGCACGATCACATGCCCGTGGTTGGTAGAGTGAGTGAGCCCCAAAGACTCTGCACACGGGCTGTAGGAACACGGAATATCACCTGCTTGTCTCTGGGTTGGTGGTGAGAAGTCAATCTTCAGTGGTTCTGCGGGCCGACAGGGTCGATGTCCCAGGGCAGTGGAAGAGAAGGTCTAGGACCCAAAGCTCCGCATCTTCAGGTCCTGGTCACAGGTGCTCTCATCCAGACCGCATTTGAAAAGTTCCGGTTTTGGAGAGGTTGGGGTATCTGTGTGTGAGAGTCGGGGGAGAGAGGGAAGGGGGATGGAGAAAGAGATAGAGAGGTGGGGGAGAAAGGGAGAGCAAGAGGAAGAGAGGGAAGTAAGAGGCTCCTGAGCCATGGTGTGTGTGTGGTGGTCAGAGCAATAAATAGTTGGGGGTGTGTCTTGTTTCTGCCTATGCTTTGTACACCTGCCTAGCCGGCCCGGGAGCTTCGGGGTTCTTCTCTCTCTTTTCTCCCATCCTGCTGTGGGACACCTGGTATCATCAGGTCTAGAAGCTTTTCAAGATTTAGGTTTTTTTTGTGTGTGTGTGGTTTTACGAGACAGGGTTTCTCTGTGTAGCTTTGCGCCTTTCCTGGAACTCACTTGGTAGCCCAGGCTGGCCTCGAACGAACTCACAGAGATCCGCCTGGCTCTGCCTCCCGAGTGCTGGGATTAAAGGCGTGTGCCACCACCGCCCGGGTTCAAGATTTAGTTTAAATGATATGTCTGTGTGTGTGTGTGTGTGTGTGTGTGTGTGTGTGTGTGTGTGTGTGTGTGTGTGTGCTTGCATGGAAATGCGTGGGTGTTTCCACATCAGTGCAGTAGTTTCTGTTTGAGACCAGTCCATTGGATCTCCCTGAAGCCAGACTTAGAAGTGATGTGAGCTGCCTGACGTGGGTGCCGGGAAGTAAACTGATATCCTCCAGAGGAGCAGCACACTGCTCTTAACCCCCAGCCATCTCTCGAGCACTGGCATCCAGATTTTACATGAGTTCAAAGAGTGAGCTCAGATTTTTCAGGCTTGAACCATCTTGTTGACTTGTCCATTTGGTGTTCAAGATGATGCATCCATACATGCATGGAAGGTCTTCCACAGGTCCCTGCTCACCTTCCCACATGGCACAAATGATATTTGTGTGTTCCAGGTCCATCTTCCCCACTTCCTCCTGACTCCACATTCTAGTGTGGAGAGAGACAGGATGGCTTCCAGCTTTGAGCTGGGACCAAGTGCCAGACAGGATCTGAGATGTGGGGTGGGTGAGGCAGGTGTGGGTTCTGCCAGCTTGCATTCCTGAGAGGCGGGGATTTTCACGTTTGATGTAGGGTGCTGGTGACCACAAAGCATCTGGTCCCATGGACTCCGTCCCTTGCTATGGCCGGGTCTGCCTGTGAATCTGAGATTGGAATACAGTTGTCCTTGGCGTGGAAAGCTCAGACTCAGCCAGTGGCAGCAGGAGGTGACACCTGAGCCTGTGAGGGATGCAAAGCTCACAAGGAGAGGTTGGTGCTGACCTTCTATTAGAGGTGGTTTTCCAGTCTTAAACCACAGGAGGTCGTGGTGTGGTAGGAAGTGTAAGTCACAAAAGTCACTGTGTTAGGGCTGTCAAAAGGTTGGAGTTGCCAAAGTAGGCTCTGGCTCCTACCCTGGACTGTACTCTGAAAAGTCCTGCCCTGAGGGCCTGGAGAGATGGCTCAGCAGCTAAGATCATGGCTGCTCTGGCAGAGGACCGGGGATTGATTCCTAGCACCAATATCCAGCTCATAACCATCTGTAACTCCAGTTCCAGGGCATCAGAGGCCCTCTTCTGGCCTCCTTGGGCACTAGGCACAAACATGGTCCATAGACACACATGCAGACAAACCATTCATACACAATTACAACTAAAATAAAAGTGTTTTTAGTTCTGACGTGAGCAGGGAAGGATGTGCAAGCTGCGTTCCTCAGATTAGCCAGTTTACTCCTGCCTGGGAAGCAGGAGCTCTCCTGGGACCCGGAATACCCGAAGCTAAGGAGAGCCAGGTAGTAGGAGTTCAGTGACCGAGAAACTAGGCGGGTCAGCTGCCTTGCAGAGGGGGCAGGTCTGGCAGCACCGTTTCCCACAGTCTCAGGTGCTGCAAGCCACAAAAATATACAAAGTGGGATTTCAGTGGATTATGACAAAGCTAATACCTGGCAGTAGCCAAGGGCCTTCCAGAGGTCAAGCTAAGGTTCAAGGACTCTTGGTGATATTTGGCTTTTGATTATCAGCCGTTTCCTGCTATGAGTTTCTTGTGTGCTGTTGTAGCTTTTCCATCATTGATTGGGCACCATTTCCCCTCTACTAAAGGAATATTTAGATAACCTTGTGCGCTGACAGCTATGCTCAGCCAGAACCCCAGTTCAAGCCTCCCTGTAATTATCATCATTGGCAGCATCCGTCCAGGTCCATCCCTAGATGGAGGAAAGCACCTTATCAGAGAAACTTCTGTACTCTCTAAGAACAGACTTAAGCATCCGGGCTACCTGTTTGAGAAGGCCTGGCGGATGTGCCAATTAAGCTTACCTTGCTCCTTTCCCAAATCTGACCTCTAGTTCCAGATCTCCCTTTAACTATCACCAGAGGCATCTAGCTGCACACAGGTTGCCTAGCAACCGAGCACAGTTCCCCCACCCTGCAGAAAAACGGCAGATAGTTTGAACAGATAGGAGCCACAGGAAAAAAGGCAGTTTTAATTTCTCGATTTACCCAGCAACTTAGAGATTCTTAACATTTTCTACCAATCACGTTTAAGACTATAGTGGAGCACATAAGATCCCTCCTCTTAGATATTACCTGAATTTAGCCTTTAGTTAATTCTTTCCCCCATTGGTCACTTCCCTTTGGGGTGACAAAAGATAATTAACAGTTTTTGCCTCTTTATGTGATTCTTATCACCCCTCCGTTTGACCCTGGAAGCCTGGATTTGCACTACCAAGGGATTATTGCTTGTAAGTGTATATATGCTGGGACTCCCAGGGCATGAGAGGACAGAGAAGACAAAAGAGAATGGAAGAACTAGATGGGTAAGAACTTGAGAGGAACAAACTGAGATGGGGAAGAACTAGATTGAAGAGCTAAAATAGAGTACCAGAGGAACAAGATGGAAGATGAGGAAGAGCCAGATGGGGAAGAATAAGATGAGAGAGAACGAGATGGGAGAGGAGCTGGTTTGGGAAAGAACTAGATGGATGAGAACGTAGAAGGAGCTATCTATGAGAGCAGAATATAAGCTTGTAACTGACACAGAACAATGAAGTATATGGACTAAGGAGTTTCATGTACATAGATTCATTTCTTTTCATCAAAGATCAATTATCAGCTGGTTGTAGATTCTTCACGGACCTTGGAAAGGCACTATGAAGGGGCTGGCCCTCCATAGTCCCCGATGCTCAGGGGTTCACCTCTGGGCCTCATGGATTGACTTAGGGAGACAGTGAATATCACTTGTGATAGGACAACCATTGACCTGAGAGCCTGAATGGACAGTGGGGACTTAAACCATCCACTCAGAGCCCCTCCCTGAGAAGATGGTCTCTGTTCCTCACCATGTGGCTCTCATCCTGAGTCACATGGCTACTTCTGGCAGGGGTAAGAGCTGAGTGACAGCTGGCAGACTCCACAGCTGGGCTTCTGGCAGCTTGCACAAGCAAGCCAGTCCTGGCTGTGGTGCATTCCAGCACCAGGCACTGTTCTTGCATGTCCCGGGCAGCTATCTCCAGTGCAGCTGCATGCTGAAGCCATGGCAGGACACCAACAGCCCTGTGACAGTGACTTGCCAGCCCTGCCTCTGTCCTCTGAGCACACAGCCTCTCTCCTCTGCATTCAGACCTACTGCTGCCAAATACTGTTGTTGGTGGGCTGACCCTGCTGCCTCTAGGGGAGGAATTGCAGATTCCCAGGCTCAGGTCTGAAAAATACATAAGCGAGGGCCCCATTGGACAGGAGGAGGTGGGATGGTTCCCTTCGATCTTTCCCCCACCCTTTCTCAGCCAGAAGAGGGGTGCCCCAGAGAGCACCCAGGCTCTGTCCTGCCTCCTGCTGCTACTCAGCTCAGGGAGGGCCTTGCATGGTGGCTGAGCTGTGTGCCTGCCCTTTAATCTCGGGCACTAGGGAGCCCCTAGCAGTATCCCACCAGGACTGGGAGCCAGGACTCCCATGAGTTCCTTTACAAACATGGCCTGGCATGTTGGTGACAGAATAGATGGCCCCCTTCTCAAGGTCCAAGTAAACCCAGAGCAGCCAGACACTACCTAACCAGGAAGCCACAGTCAGCTGTACAGAGGCCCAGTGCTCTGCATATGGGGCTGTGAGGGGACAGCATGGTGTAAGAGTCACTGTGGCAAGTCCCTGCACAGGTTCCAGTTTGCTGTCTTCAGCTCCTCGGTGACTCTTACCCACTTTACATCCAGTTGTGCTCAATTTCTGATGGCTCTTTCCCTGTCCACATGTCCTCATCATCCACTTCCTCCAAAGGGGAAGCAAACACTCCTGTTGGCCACCTGTGGCCATGTGCCCCTGGATGCTGTGGCCATCATGGGACCGTGGGAGTCATACCTGTAGTGTTCCTGTCACACTGGTCTCGTGGGGACAGCGAGAAGGGCAGCCTGGTGTCTGGGCATGAGAGAGTCCCTGTGGCCATCGGTCAGAGCAAGCAGCACAGCACTGGCAGCCTTGGAAGCCCTGTTTGCCACTGTCTCCTCCCTGGCTTTCCTGGGGTCACCTGACTTTGAAAGCTCCTCTGCCTTTGCCAAGAATCACTCACTTCCACTTGCAGAGGAATGGCTGGTGTGACATATGGGCTTCACCGCAATAGAAAGGTTAAACCAGGCCATGTTGAACATGCCATTTTCCAGTGCAGGAGCCCCGAGCCTGTGATTGCTCAGGTGTGCCTACACTGAGTGATCAGACTGGGGAATTGTCACAGGTGCGGTGACAGTGCATTGCCCCCTCAGAAGTCCCCTCTGTGTCCCTTGCTGAGGAGGAAGCCAAATATGAAAGGCTACTCTTTGTGACACAGGTACCTGGCATGGGAAAGACTACCTTAGCGACAGAAAAAGGAATTGGTTGTTATGTGGGTCTGTCTGAAGGTGGAGTGAGGTGGTCTACTCCAGGAGGCATGAATAATTTGGAGTTAATTAAATGCCATTCATTCCTCTTTTTTAAGAATGTTTCATTTATTTCTGTGTTCTGTGTATGAGTGTTTTCCTGTTGTGTACTATGTACATTCGTGATACCTGCAGAGGGCTCCAGAGCCTGTTGGATCCCTTGGAACTGAAGTCATGAGTGGTTATGTGCTCCCATGTGATGCTAGGATTTTACCCTTTGTCTTTTGCAAGACCAGCAAGTGCTATTAACCCCTTACCATCTCTCTAGTCCCAAATGCTATATTATTATAACATGACAATATTTCTTTTCTTTTTTTGGGGGGGAGGTTCTTTGTATAGCCTTGGCTGTTCTGGAACTCACTGTGTAGATCATGTTGGCCTGGAACTGGCAGAGATCCACCTGTATCTGCGCCTGAGTACTGGGATTAAAGGCATGTGTCACCACCACCCATCTGTGACGGTATTTCTTTAAGTGTATGAGCTTTAAAAACTTGCAGACTTGTATGGAGTTGGTAGTGCAGGTCCATAATCTCAGCACTTAGGAAGCTGAGGCAGGAGGATTATGATTTCATGGTCAGTCTGAGCTATAAAGTGAAATCATGATTGATTGATTGATTATCTAATTTTTTAAAGTTATGTGAAGGTGGGTATTTGCTTGTGAAAGCAAGTGCCTTTGGAGACCTGGGTCGTGGTGTGGGGGTGGGGTTGATCCCCTAGGAGCCGTTAGAGTTATAAGAGGTTGAGAACAGCCATACACTAATACTGGGACTGGGACTCAAATCCTCCCCAAGAGAGTGTGTGCCCCTCACTGCTAAACCATCTCTCCAGACTCTGAGTTATTTGTTCCGTATCTCACGGATCCCAGGCTGGTGTTGAACTTCCTAAGGACGACCATGAACTTTGGACCATCCTGAGTGCTGAACTTTTATGGGTAGGATCCCATGCCCAGTCCACTGAATGCTGGGAATCAAATCCAGTGCTTCTCAAATGCTGGTGAGCACTCTCCAATGAAGTGCATCCCAGGCAGAAGAGCTGTTGTTAAAATCATGCAAAGTGGACTGGGCCGAAGGCTCGGTGATAAAGTGTGGACTGTGCCTGCATGAGGAGCTGAGTTAGGATCCCAGCACCGACCGGTGTGAAAGCCACGAGTGGACAACAAACATCTGGGAGCCCTGTGTGGGGTGGAGGTAGGTGAAAACAGATGGATTCCAGGGCTTTCTGGCCAACTAGCCGAACTTAGTTAGCAAGCTCTAGGTCCAGTGAGAGACGCAGTGCCGGAAAAACACTGAGGAGGGTCTGGAGAGCTGGTTCATTGGTTAAGAGCAAGTACTGCTGGTGCATAGCACCCCAGTTCAGTTTCCAGCACCCACATCAGGCAGCTCATACCTGCCTGCAGCTCCAGCTCCAGGGATATGTCGCATCTGGCTTCTGGGAGCACACACACACACACACACACACACACACACACACACACACACACACACACAGAGTTAAGAGTAGAAAAAATCATTAAAAGGATTCAGCTTCTTTAGTAAAACAATAATAAAGTGGAGAAGATTGATGGAAAACCCTGACATCAAATTCTAGCCTCCACAGGAGTATTCACACAGAATACATGCAACACACACACACACACACACACACACACACACACAAAGATACACAGACAGACAGACAGACAGACAGACAGACACACACACACACACACACACACACACACACACACACACACACACACTCACTCCAAAACAAGCACTCCAGGGCTGAGGCGGTACTCAGTTACTAGAGTGCTTGCCTTGCATACAAGGAAGCCTTGGATTGGTCTCCCAGAACTTTAGAAACCAAGTTTAGTGATACACAGCTCTAATCTCAGCACTCAGGAAGAGAAGAATCAGAAGTTCAAAGTCATCCTCAGTTATTGGGTGACTTCAAGGCAGCCTGTGCACATAAGGTCTGTCTTTTAAAAAGTAGCAAACAAAACCAAAACCTTCAGGAGGTAAAGAGGTGACTCAACCATTCAGAGGACCTGGGTTCAGTCCCTGGCACCCGTAGGGTAACTCAGGATTGTCTCTAACTCTAGTCCCAGGGCATTCAACACCTTCTTTTGGCCTCTGGGGACACGGCACCCATGTATACACAGACATGCATGCAGACAAAACACCCATACACATATACATAAAAGTTTTTAGTGTCAAAGTCTCATCGACCTGTAACCAAATTTTACCTTCACATTCCGACTTCCTAGCAAAAACCTGTAAACAATAAATCTTAAATGAACATTGAAATGTTCTACTCACATTTTCTGAATATGAACAGTGTGGGTTTTTTGTTTTTCTTTTCTTTTTAATATTTTATTCATTTATTATGTATGCAGTGTTCTGTTTACAGACCAGAAGAGGGAACCAGACTTAATTATAGATGGTTGTGAGCCACCATATGGCTGGGAATTGAACTCAGGACCTCTGTAAGAACAGCCAGTGCTCTTTTAACCACTGATCCATCTCTCCAGCCCTGAGTGTGTTTTTTCTAGCATGAAAATGTGCACAAATACTTGTTTTCTGAAGGAAGGTGTGGTGGTTTGAATAGCTATGCCCCCATAGACTCATGTGTTTAAATGCTTGGCCCGTAGGGACTGGCACTATTAGGAAGTGTGGCCTTGTTGGAGGAAGTGTGGGGGCAGGCTGTGAGGTCTCATATAAGCTCAAGTTATGCCCAGTACTCAGATTCCTTTTGCTGCCTGTGGATCAAGATGGAGGACTCTCAGCTCCTTCTCCAGCACCATGTCTGTCTGCGTGCTGCCATGCTCCCTGCCATGGTGATAATGGACTGAACCTCTGAAGTGTAAGCCAACCCCAGAGAAATGTTTCTCCTTTGTAAGGGTTGCCATGGTCCTGGTGTCTCTTCCCTAACTAACATAGGAGGTTTATATTCCTGCAATGAATCCAGTTCAGTTAGGATTTTCCCCTCATGCCAAATCTGGTAGGATTCAGGTTGCCTCCAGTCTTTGGATGTTTTTTTCTGTATCATTAGTGTACATTGCTAGGGGCTTTTTTCTTTTAAACTGCCCTCACCCACATTCTGGATCCTGGTAATTCCCATCCGATAACTTGAGCTGGGGAGTGACCCCCCCCTCCAAGTGTCTCCAGCAGTTCGTACAAAGTGAACATATTTATTCCTAGGTCATATGTCAGAATTCAATGGAGAAAATTTCAATAGTTCCTAGAGGGTGTGTGTGTGTGTGTGTGTGTGTGTGTGTGTGTGTGTGTGTGTGTGTGTGCGCATATGAATGCCGATGCCTTCTCAGAGGCCAGAATTGTTGGACGATGGCCATGGAGCTGGAGTTACAGGCAATTGTGAGCCACCTGATGTGAGTGCTGGGAATTGACCTCTGGTCCTCTACAAGGGCAGTGTGTACTCTTAACCACTGAGCTAACACTCCAGCCACTACTTTTTGTTATTGTTTTAATTTTATCTAATTTTATCCTATTTGTTTTAGATTTGAGGATCTTACCTCAAACTCCTGGGCTGTACTGATGCTCTTCCCTCATCCTTCCAAGTAACTTTGTCTACAGGTAAATGCTGCTGTACCTAGTGTCCTCTCTGTCTCTCTGTCTCATCTCTCTCTCGGTCTCTCTCTCTCTCCCCCCCCCTGCCTCTGTGTGGGTGTGCACATTTAGTCATTCTATTGAGTTATTTTTGTTACTCCAGGACATTATGATACATCCTTCCTAAATGTGGCAGCATATATCTCCCAAGAAAAAGAATGCTTTCCCGTGAACTTCTGATGCAGGCATCACAGGGACTACTACTTAACATTGTGGCAGTCCAGTTGCCCCGTCTATCGCCACGGGAAACATTTTCTCATCATCTCAGTAATGCCCCTCATAGCAGCTTTCTAAAACTCCTCTTTCCAATTCAAGGCCATGCGTTTGGCCTGACCACCGGCCTCTTCAGGATCCTCTAAGCTAGAGAGCTGCCCATAACTTCTCTGCCTTGCAGCACTGGGACCCCAGTGCAGACGGATTGTGATTGTTTTGCAGGGAGCCTCTCCTGGGGTTAGTGTGACTGCTCTGTCATGAGCAGGGTTATGTTCTCGCCAGGCTTCCTATGTGCAGAACATGCTCTCCTCCAGCCTGCCTGACACCAGGATTTTGCCTGGTGCCTGGTATTCTCAACTTTTCCCATGTGGTCAGGGTGCATGGCCAGCTTACTCCATTGTGAAGGAACTGGTTTCCCTCTGTCTTCAGAAATGCATCGACTGCATTTGCACAGATACTGTGTGAACAAACATCCAGTTCTCTCATGATATCCTGTTGATTTCAATATCTGCAGGATTTGTGCTAATTATTTTTTTTGTGGCCATTGATATCCTAAACTGCCTTTGGCTCTGGTTTTCTTTTTCTTTTTAAATTGTATTTGTTTGTGTGTTTGTTTTGTTGTTGTTTTAAGACAGAGTCTCATGTAGCCTAAGCTGGCCTCAAAGTTGCTCTGGAGCCCAGACCATCCTTGACCTTTTGATGCCCTGCCCTCCCTCCCCTGTTCGGAGATACAGATGTGCTCTAAGATGCCCACCCATTTGCCTGTTTTCTTCCCGTGTCTCACCAAACCCTTTGCCAGTTTCATTCTTTGTCAAAGCAACCAGCTTCTCCTTTCTTACTTTGTATGTGTTCGGTGACCCAGTGTTTCACAGCAATCCTCCTGCCTCAGCCTCCCCAGTTCTGGGGTTACAGGCAGGAGCCACCATTCCAGACTTAAACACCAGCCAACACGTGCTCGAGTTCCTTTGTGTTTTGAACTTGTCTCCGGGTCACCGACAGTAACTTCCTCCCCGCCTGCTCCCCTACATGAGTTTCCGCTTTGGTTCTCTGCTCTCTTTTTTTTCTCTCTGTGTGGTAGTGTAACAGCGCCCCAGACCTTAGAAGGCCCTGAGTCCTTAGCTCAAGTGACTTAGCACACTTCCATGGTGGAAGGAGTGCCATTCAGGCTGTGCAAGTCAGCATGTGGACAGCACCACCTGCCAAAACTAAAATAAAGACCTAGTCCATCAAAGCCCGTAGTTCTGAGAAAGTCTCTAAATGTACCAACCTTGCTTTTTGGCTTCTGTAGTTCTGCTTCTGGCTAACTGTTCTTGTTAACTGAAGTATGTCTGCCCAGAACATGGTTTGTGTGCTTAAAAGCCCACCCTGAGAAAGGCTCAGGGCTACACTGGGATCCCAAACACCAAGTGTAATTGCCAGCCAGCTAATAAAGACTTCCTATAGGCTTAAACCACGTCCAAGTAGTCTTCTCTGGTGGACACCCCCACATTTCTGGAGGTCCCACCCAGACCCCAGAGATCAGACCTCGAGACACGGAGACTCTCAGAGCCCCTTGAGTGAGGAAGAGTGTGATGGTCAGGGGACTCTTAGGGGGTGTGCAGCATGAGATGGTCCAGGTCCCCAGGGTTCCCTTTGATCAGTTGCTGCCTAACGTTTCAGAGGGAGCTGACACCTCCACCCCAAAAGGAAACAGATTTGAAAGTCACCTGGTCTGTCACCTCCAGAGGTGAGTCTGGTTAAGGGGACTTCTGGTTGGACCCGTAGGAGAGGTGGGACATAGCTGTTGATCCAGTGTCTGGATCCATGTGAGGATCACTGGATCTCTCTGTCTGGTCAGGTGTGTGACTGTGTGGTGGCTGCCCCGGTTGTCTTCTCTCCCCCCCTCCACCTCTCTCTCTCTCTCTCTCTCTCTCTCTCTCTCTCTCTCTCTCTCTCTCTCTCTCTCACACACACACACACACACACACACACACAGTTTTGTTTCCTTGTGTTGACCAGTGGCTTTCTCTGGTGTGAGACCCTCCCCCCACTCAGCTTAGGACCTTTGTCCCCTCCTGCTGGGACTGGAAGTCAGGGATTTTTGAGCTCGTTTACAAATATCACCTGGCACCTTGCTGGAAGACACAGTGTCCTCTGATGGTCTAATCCAGTGAGTCCTAAGCTCCCCAATGCTGCAATCCTTTAATACAGTTCCTTAGGTTGTGGTGACCACCAACCATGTAATTATTTTCTTGCTCCTTCATAATGCATGTTGCTACTGCTATGAATCATAATGTAAATATCTGTGTTTTCTGATGGTCATAGTACACCCCTGTGAAAGGCCAAAGGGGTTGTGACCCGCAGGTTCAGATGTGCTGGTCTAATCCAAGATTTTGACATCTGCTGAGAGACAGGTGTCCATAAAATATTGTGTTGGTCATAATGGAATGTAAAGAATTTAATGAAGACTGTAAGAAGTTTGTGAATAAGGAACTAATGAACTAACTGAATAGTGCCGAGTCCTGCTTGACCTGTCGAACTGTTCTGAAGAGGGGAGTGTGGAATTGGGAAATGATAGCTATGAAATATAGATGGAGATCAATAAAAGGACAGAGACACAGGACAGCTTCGGGAGGGCTCTGGGTCAATACCACAGACCTCTGAGTTTATTACTCACAGCCTTTATATACCCAAAGCAAGGGGCAGGGGGCAAAAAGACCTCCGACTTTCAAGGGCATCACAGTTCAAGGTATAAAGTACAGTCAAGTGTAAACACCTCCTTAGTACTCAAGACATCTGGTGACCACTCCTTATGGCAAAGCATCCTGTAATTGGGCCTTGAAGTATAAGACACCTGGTAACCATGCCTTTGGCCAAAACATCCTATTATGCAGCCTTGCAGGGAAAACAAGCTTGGACACTCTAACCTTGAGCCAAGATGAAAACAAGCCACAAGCTTAGCTCTATGTGGGCCCCACAAGACAGTTCTTTTTTTTTTTAAACTTTCTCTATTTATTCTTTGTGTCTTTTACATCATGCATCTTGATCCCATTCATCTCCCTATCCCTTCGTATCTGCCCTCTGCCCTTCAACTTCACCCTCAAAATAAAATGAAATGAAATGAAACTTAGGAGAAAATTAAAAAAAATAGAGAGAGAAAAAAGAAAAATCTCACCACGGAAGCTATAATGTGATACAATATACCCTTTTGTCTATATAGCTTTACTTGCAAGTGTCCATTGCAAAGAGTCATTGGTCTGGTTTGAGGCCTCTGATTTCTGCTACACCATAGATAGATACTAGACCCTCATGGGGCTCCTGTTACTATTCCTAGCCTCTTCTGGAGTCAAATGACCATGTATTCGCCTCAGTAGTGAGGCAAAACGCTTAGTCACTTCAGGGCCTTATGTCCTACATAATCCATGCGCAGCATGGTCATGTAATCTGTGAGAAGTGTGGTCATGTAATCTGTGTGCATGTGTGGTGTAACTGCATAAGCCCATATGCGCATGCACGAGGTGACTTGTAAAAGCAGACCCCACTCCCTCCCCCTCCCTCTGCATGTTCCCCCTCCAGTAGGCCTACTCACCACTAGTCTTTCCCTTCCCTAATAAAATCTCTTGTAGTGGGTTCTGTTGTACCTTGTGTTCTTTCATGTCCAGTAAACAATGCTGACAAATAAATAATAATGGTTCCATGACCAAACAGGCTCTCCCAGCGCTCCCAAGCTAGGATCCTGAACCAAGGTTGCTTCATCTACAACTGCCCACTTTCCATTTGCCCAGCCACCAGATCACGTCACACAATACTGGCTACTTTGATTGGTGAGTTTTCCCTTTACCAGTCAGCTAAAACACTTCCCTGGATCCGTGGACACAGCTGTTGATCATCTGACATCCTTCTGGGGTCCTTGGGAGTGGGAGTGCCCCTGTTCATGGTCTTTATAAGCTACAGTTGGCCCCCATCACTGACTATCACCCCTGGCCATTCCCCACAACTGCAGTCTGAAGGCCCTCTCCGACCCTCATCCCTGGGCTACCACCCCAGCCCTCGCTCTTTGCTGGACGGAACACTGAGCGACTTCTGCCATTATTGATCCTCACTTCATCTCTGGGACACCTGAGATATTATGGCCATTAGATCTCATTTATTCTTTTATTTTTTCTTTTTCCTCTCTGCTGCAGCCATGGGAAATAAGACCTCCAATCCCATAAGCCCCACATCTCCTCTGAGATGCCTTTTAGAAACCCTCAAACCTTTCAGCTTAATGCCCTACTTACAGACTTCTAAGCTTCTCCACCTCTGCACTAAAAAATGGCCTAAATATCCCTTAGATAACAATAAAAATGGCCACATAATGGCTCCTTGGACCCTGATATTTTATAGGAGTTATCTAACTTCTGTCAGCAAGTGAGCAAATGGAAAGAGTTCCCTTATATCCAAGCCTTTTTCTATCTCCGCTCCAAATCCTCCCTCCTTGACTCCTACTCACCTGCCCACGAGCTCCTAGGTGTGCAACCCGAACCGGAGGGACCTCTCACTACTACTCTCGACCCTGCTAACGAACCCCTGCCTTTCCGACCTCCCGCTCCTTCTCCTCCAGCGACTCTTCCTTTGGCTCCTCCAGCCCCTTCCTCCTCTCTGCTACTGGGCCTCTCCAAGCACCTGACTCTGGCTTCCACCTTAACTCCTCCTGTCACATATTCTAGAGCTGCTAAGGAACCCCATCCCAGTCGAACCAACCCAGCAGTCATTCTCCTTTTGTGAGAGGTAGCCAGGGTGGATGGACTGGTTAAGGTACGTGTCCCTTTCTCACTGGCAGAACTCTCTCAGACAGAAAAGAAACTGGGTTCTTATACATCCAACTCACCTTTTTTTATTAAATAATTCCAATGTATCACCCAATCCTATAGTCTCACCTTTCATGGTGTGTGTGTGTGTGTGTGTGTGTGTGTGTGTGTGTGTGTGTGTGTATGTGTGTGTGTGTGTGTGTGTGTGTGTGTATGTGTGTGTGTGTGTGCATGATCCTAACTAACAGCCTCCTTCCTGAGGAGCACAGGCTAGAATACATGCAGATGAGGGCTATCAGACTAATGCAGCACATCCTCCCAGAGCTGAGGCAGTCCCCAATTGGGGCACACCATGGGATTAGAACACCCCAGGTGGCTCTCTAGCTAGGGATCAGTTTATGATCTGCCTCCTAGCCTCTCTTTGTAAGGCTGCCCTCAAGCCAGTAAACTATGAAAAGCTTCAAGACATAGTTCAGGACAAACAAGAAAATCGTCTCAATTTCTAGAACGACTTACAAAGGCCCTTTTACAGTATACTAATCTAGATCCTGAGAGCCCAGAGAGCAGACAGCTCCTTATGACTCATTTCTTTTCACACAGCTTCCCTGACATTAGGGCCAAACTTAGGCATCTGAAGAGAGGGACCCTGACCCCACAGGCAGAGGTCTTAGTGCTGACTCTTAAGGTGTACCATGGGAGAGATGAGAAAGCCCATAAATAAAAATGCCAAATGCTGGCCAAGGCCATCTGACCAGCTGCCTGAGGGCCCCCAGGTCCCTGTTTTAAATGTGGTCAAGAAGGCCATTAGGCTCATACTTGCCCTGCCCCATGTGGGCTGCCTGGACCATGTCCAAAGTGCCACCAAGAGGGACATTGGTCAGCTGACTGCCCCCATGCACCTTGTGGTATGGGGACATCAAACACAGACCACCCTCCATCCTATCTCCTAGGCTTGGCCATGGATAGTTGAAGGTGCCCAGGCTCTGACCCGACAACAGTCATCTCCCACAGGGAGCCTTGGGTAGCCATTACAGTATTGGGGCTATCCATTTCCTTCCTCATGGACAACGGGGCCACTTACTCGGTCCTGAGGGAGTTTTGGGGACACACCTCTATTCATCTTCCTATTGTTGGGATAGGGGGACAGCCTTACCTATCTCATTAGACCCCACAATTTAATTGTATTTTCAGGGGTATTTCTCTTATGCACACATTCTTGGTCGTGCCAACCTGCCCTGTGCCCCTAAAGGGAAGAGATTTCTTTAGCCAAGGTAGGAGCTTCTATTTCATTTGCTCCCCCCATTCACCTGACCCTAGACTTTTCAGAAGCTCCTCTCCTCCTCCTAGCTACCCACCCCACTAGCTCTAACATGTCATTTCCCTTGCCAGCATCTCAGGTGGACCCCCAAGTCTGGGACTCTCAAAACCCTTCTGTTGCTAGGCACCATTTCCCCATTGTTATTCAGTTACAGGACCCTATCTGGTACATCACCCAAGCTCAGTACTTTCTCTCACTCCAGAGCCTTAGGAGACTTAAACCTATCATCTCTGACCTTCTAAGAAAAAACTACTTCACCCAACCTCTTCTTCTAACACTTCTATACTTGCAGTTAAGAAGTCTAATGGAGCCACCTGGCTCAAGACCTCCAAGCCAGTAATTTTGCAGTGGTCCCCCTCTATCCTGTGGTTCCCCAATCCTTATACACTCCTTTCCACTATCCCTTCAGGAACCTCCCATTTCTCAGTTCTGGATCTCAAGGAGGCTTTCTTCTCTATTCCTCTTAGCCCTCAGTCTCAAAATATCTTCACTTCCATCTGGACTGACCCTGACTCACCTGTCTACACAGCTAACCTGGGCTGTCTTGCCACAGGGATTCAGGGAGAGCCCATGCCTATTTGGTCAGGCTCTGGCCTCTGACTTACTCTCTTTGTCCTCCCTGACTCTAAACTCATACAGTATGTAGATGACATTCTGCTCTGCATCCTGTCAGTACAAGTTAGCCAAACTAACACCTCTGCTCTCCTAAATTTCTTATCCAGCTGAGGTTACAGGGTATCCCCTTCTGAAGTTCAGCTGTCCACTCCCCAGGTCACCTATTTGGGTCTAAACATTACCCCAACCCAGAAGGCTATTACTGTAGACAGAAAGCATCTAATGCAGTCTCTTGTAGCCCCTCTACTAAATAGGAGATTCTGTCCTTTCTAGGAATAGCTGGCTTCTTGCGGTCCTGGGTTCCATCTTTTTCTCTCCTTGCTCGCCCCTTTTATGAGGCAGCTCTGGGCTCCCCACATGAACCCCTCATTCACCCCATTATTAAACCTTTCCAGAATCTACAACAGGCTCTTCATAAGGCCCCAGCACTTCACCTCCCAGACCTAACCTGTCCCTTCTCCCTCTATGTAATAGAAAGAGAGGGATATGCCCTTGGAACCCTAGGGCACCAGCTGGGACCCTCCTTTACATCTGTAGCATACCTCTCAAAAAAAAAAAACCTACACCTCACCACTCAGGGAGGGCACCTTGCATACATGCTTTAGCAGCTGCTGAGCTCCTTGTTCATGAATCAAAGCAGCTAACCTTGGGGTCACCCACCACTATCTTCTCCCACCACAACCTGCCCCATCTCTTAACTTACAAAGGCTTACAGACTCCACCTCCTTCCCGAGTTCTTTCTCTCCAGGTGACATTCCTGGAATATGGCACATGTACTTTCCAGTCTTGTCCACCTCTTAATATTTCAAGCCTCCTTCCTTGACCTAACGCTGACTATTCTCCATCTCTTTCCTGCACTGAAACCTTAGAGGAACTATTGCCTCATCCTTCACACATACAGGAGGGCACATCGCCTCAGACCACTCATACCTGGTACACAGATGGCAGCTCCTTCTTACATGAAGGGACCCGTAAAGCGGGTTATGCCATAGTGTCAGATACTGAGGTGATAGAAGCACAGGCATTACCCACACACACCACTAACCAACAGGCTGAGCTGATAGCTCTCACCCGTGCCTTCCAATTGGCACAGGGACAATCCCTAAAAGTTTATACAGACTCCAAAAATGCTTTCCATATCCTCCTGTCCCATGCTGCTATTTGGAGAGAGTGTGGGCTCCTTTAGCAAAGGGAGGATCCATATCTAACTCAGGCCAAATAATGGCCATGTTAAAAGCTTCCCACATCTCCAAGGCTATAGCAAACATGCACTGCCAGTCTAATCAGACCAACAGCTCCATCATCTCTAAGGGAAATAACTAGGCCGACCAGGCAGTCAGGACAGCGTCCCTCCAGGGCCCAGACTCACCGCACCCACCACAGGGAATCTATACAGTATAACCCACATCCTCGCAGTCACCCCTTAACACTCTGTAAGTTCTGTCTTATCTACACCAGCTCTTTCACCCTAATAGTCAGGCTCTGTCTCAGTTTGTCAAAGCCCACCTATAGCCTACCTCTGAGGACTTACAGTTCTTAAAAACTATTACTGCCTCTTGTAAAATTTGTCAAAAGTCAGACCCTAATTCCAAATATCAGAGCCAACCTTTTCCCACCCATCAGGCTAAGGGCTCCCTTCCAGGGACTGACTGGCAACTCAATTTTACCCATGTGCCCATCAGAAGATGAGTTAAATATTTTCTCGTGCTTGTGGATTTTTTCTCAAGCTTTCTTATAAACTTTCCCGGTTTCTTATAAATGGGCTCAGACAGGCTCTGACCTTCTCCAGGAGATCATCCCACGATTTGGAATCCCTGCCTTTCTCTGGTCTGATAATGGCCCGGAGTTTACCTCCCAGGTTTTCCAAACCCTATCTAAAGCTCTTAACGTCCCTTGGCATTTCCATATCCCTTACCATCTTCAGTTCTTAGGGAAGGTAGATCGGACTGATGCTCCTTAAAAAAACATTCTTATTAAGATGTCACAGGAACTTCACCCTGACTGGGTAAAACTATAGCCTCTGGCTCTTTTCAGGCTCCAGGCTCTTCCCAAGCAACCCTTTTCAATCTCACTGTTTGAACTCATGTATGGGAGGCCAGTTCTAACTCCCAGCCTTCCATCCAAACTTTCACCTCTCCCTGACCACCTGCTCACCCCCCCCTCTATTACCTCAGTTATCTTCTATGGAATTTTGCTGACCATTCCCTAGCCCAGCCATGTGACAACCCCTGGGTATCAGGTCATTCTTTCCCCTCCAGGCTAGCACCCCTCACCCCTTTCTCCTAAATGTCAGGGACCCTTCAAGGTAATTCTTGTAACCCCCACAGCTGCTAAGCTGGAGGGCTTTCCCCACTGGATTCATCTGTCTCACCTGAAGCCTTTTACCCCACCCCCACCTCAGGGTAATTGCTCCTCATACACAGTGATGCAAACAGGGCCCTGCTCTCTTAAGTTCCAGAGAACACCAAGATCAACTGCCTTGTCCCCAATTCCAGAGGAATGAGGTTTCATCCCACAACCTTACTCAGTTCCATATATTTTTCTTCCTGATTCCTTCTCCAAGTTCTCCTGTTGCTACTGATCACATTCTGCTTCATCAGTTTCTCTATGTGTCTCTAATAACATATTCAAATCTCCAGTTAACTACTCAGTTGACTATCACAGGACCACCGCTGGAGGCACAAGGACCAACAAATATACCCAGGCGGTAAGAAACAGTAAGACTCCAGAGGTATTCAAACCCCCAGACTCAAAAGGGTCTGGACTCTGCAAAAACAGATTTTAATATAGCAGTTTATTACTGATAAATTCCCTGTGTCTCCTGGATGCTGAAATGATACCATGGTAATGAAAGGAAATAGGTACCTTAAGGTTTGTCTCAGGTGAAGATAGGAAGCATAACTGATAATAATAGAAAAAAAGAAGGCATGTTCCAGATTTCTCACTCTCCCTCTCTTGCTATATGACTTGATAACTTTAACACTAACCAATAAAATTCTGATAGCAGAGTACTAAACACTATAATATCATAGCTACCAGCTCAGGATTTTAAATTCCCGTTGGTTGCTTCTTAATATGTCTAAAACTTGTCTCCTTCGTAAACTTAAAAATTCTTCTGAGCTCCAGGGAGTCAGCTTAGACCTATCCGAACAGGTCAGATCCACTTCAGATAGTATCATTCAAACTCTCCTGGTCCTGGGACCCCCCTCTTTCATCCTGGGATCCCTGGGGGACCGCCCCCATCTCATCTCCCCCTTCCTCCCAAAAGTACCAGGATCTGAGAATTTTTTTTTCTAAATTTCATCTTCTGCCTTGCCAGCACCTTGTCGGGACCAAGCTGGACGATCCAAACAGCACTGGACGATTCCACAGGGCTCAAAATAGCAGCAGAGACAACCAGTTACCTCAGAGGACTGTCTACCTCAGGAAAAGCCCCCTTCCCCCCCAATTAACTGATGCCCACCAAGTCAGCTAGAAGCAGTTCTGAGAGACGCAGCACCCATTCCATTCACCCACCATCCCTAACCCCTTACTTTTTATAATAACGAAAAGAGTGGAACGTTATTATTCCTGGTCACTTCTGGAGTCACATGACCGTGCATGCACTGTCAGCAGTCAGGCAAAATGCTTAGTCACTCCAGGGCCTCACGTCCTATGTAATCTGTGCACAGCATGGTTATATAACCTATGTGCATGGAGTAGCTACATAAGCCCATATGCACATGTGAGGGGTGACTTATAAAAGCAGACTCCACCTGCTCCCCCTTTCTCTCTGCACGTTCCCCCTCCAGTAGGCCTACTTATGCCTAGTCTTTCCCTTCCCTAATAAAAACTCTTATAGTGGGTTCTGTTGTACTTCGTGTTCTCTCACTCCTGGTAAACAACCGACAAATAAATAACAGCTCCCCTTGGATATCCTGTTGTTGCCCTGTGTCATGGAAATTCTGTAGCTTTAGATCTGCAGGACCGGCCCCTTCATGTGCTCCAGCAAATCATAGATGGGATGGATGCTGGGGTGGGCCAACTCATAACCTGGGTAGTTGCAGGGTTGGTCAGCCCACCAGCTCTTCCCTGTCCTCACCACCAGGGTGAGCTCTCCAGAGTTGCTCTGGCTAGTTCACCCTATGCAGCAATGAGCAAGGGGAGGGGCCAGTTCTCCTGCTTTCATGCCCTCAGGGCTGGCGCCCATGTGCACACCACCAGGGCCAGCTCTACTGTGTCACCCAGGTGAAGTGCAGGACCCGCTCTCTTGAGTGCAGCAGTTTGTGAGAGGCAGGGACAGCTTTCCTGCTCTTATGACCTTAGAGCCAACTCTCCCAACTGCTACAGGTACTGAGGGGTGTGGGTGGGTGTATATCTCTTCCTTGCCACCATATGGCAGATGAAGGTCAGGACCAGATCTCCCATGCTCATATTCTTGGGGCTGGCTCACCCATGCCCCTACCAATAGGGTCAGCTCTGTAGCTGGAGAGTTTCTCTCCAGGTCCCGCCAAGCCCCACAGTCCTGCAGCCCAGTTATAAAATAATCACCCAGACTCTTATATTACTTATAAACTGAATGGCCATGGCAGGCTTCTTGCTATCTGTTCTTATATCTTAAAATAACCCATTTCCATAAATCTATACCTTGCCATGTGGCTTGTGGCTTACCGGTATCTTACATCATGCTTCTCCTCAGGGTGGCTGGCCAAGTCTCTCTGACTCCACCTTCTTGATCCCCCAATTCTCTCTGCTAGTCCTGCCTATCCTTCCTGCCTGGCCACTGGCCAATCAGTGTTTTATTTATCAGTCAATCATAGCAACATATATTTACAGCATACAGGACATCCCACAGCACAGCTCTACTGTGCTGCCTAGGCAAGGTGCAGGGCCTGCTCTCCTGAGTGCTGCAGCTGGTGAGGGGGAGGGCCAGCTCCCTTGACTGCTGCAGGTGGCAGGACGAGGGGAAGAGGGCATCTTTCCCTTGCCCTCACCACCACATGGCAGATGAAGGAGGTGGCAGAAGGGAAGTCACATCATACAACAGAACTCACATGAGAGGTTTACTGGGGGAGGGGAAGGGACACAGAAGTACCTCTGGGGGTGAGAGTGGAGGAGAGAGAGGGGAGACAGAGAGGGAGGGAAAGGGAGACAGAGAGAGAGGAGGGGCTTGCCTTTTATAAGGGGATGTAGTACATGTGCACAGGGTGTAGCTGTAGCTGATGAGGTATCCTGACAAGAGCAGGCCAGTGCAAATGCCTGAATACTAACAGATGGTACCAACTACCCTACTTCACGCCCTTAGGGCTGGCTCACTCATGCCCCCACCAACAGGGCCAGCTCTACTGCACTACCCAGGCGAGTTGCAGGGCCTGCTCTCCTGAGGGATGCAGCTAGTGGGGGGCAGAGCCAACTCTCCCACTCTCATGACCTCAGGGCCAGCTCTTCCACCTGCCACAGGTGACAAGGTGTCAGAGGGAGGGCATCTTTCCCTCGCCCAAGCCATCATATGGCAGATGAGGGGTGGGACCAGATCTCCCATGCTTACATTCTCTGGGCCAACTCACCTGTGCCTCTGTCTACAGAGTCAGCTCTATTGAGCTGCCCAAGTGAGGTGTAGGACCTGCTCTTCCAAGTGCTGCAGCCAGTGAGGGGCAGGGCCAGTTCTCCCCAGTGTTGAGGCCACTGAGGGGTGGGGCCCACTCCATGCAGTCCTATCCTATCTGCCTTCAGTGGTATTAGGAGCCATGGACATCAACACAGACCACTGCTGCTGCAGGGCCATCGACCCAGACACAGGCTTTGGCAGCAGCCCGGGCCTGCACATCACCATGGCCCTGGCTGGCAGGAAGCCACCCACCTCAGCCACTCCTCACCTCCTTCACCTCTTCAGATCGGCCTCTGTCCACAGGACAGGAACCATTCTGTCTCTCTGTCTCCCACACTACACCATACATTTGCTCACCATAAAAGTGCCTGATCATGTTTTTCCCTCGGTGTCCAGGGCGCCCTGGACATGTGTGTGGGTCTCCTTGTCTGAATGGACAGTTCTTAAGAGATATAAATGGTTGATATGAAAAAATGTTCAACATCCTTACCTCTCAGACAAATGTAAACTAAGTTGATTTGAGAGTTCATCTCACCCCTCTCAGAATGAATGGGTGATATAAGAAAACATTCTGGCAGGTATGTATGGAAGATCACTTATGCATTGTTGGTGGGAGTCAGCTGGTACAGCCACTGTGGAAGTCAGCACAGAGTTCCCCTCAAACAGCTCTGCTAAAACTAGAACTACCGCATGAGCTAGCCATACAACTCCTTGATACATGCCCCAACGATTCTAAGTGAACATACGCCAGAGACAATGGATCGTTTCTTTGGTGTTGTTGGTGTTGGTTGTTTTTACCTTTTGACTCGGGTCTTCCTATCTATCCCTGGCTGGCCTGGGTCTCACTATGTAGGCCACGCTGGCCTAGAACTTGTGGCAATCCTCCTGCTTCTGACTCTTGAGTGCTGAAATTACAGGTGTGTTTTACTACAGCAGCACACAAAATAGATCTTGTTTTGTTTTAAGACAGGGTCTCCTGTAGCCCAGGCTAGCCTTGGCTTTGCAATGATGTTGAACTTCCAATGCTTCTGTCTTTGCCTCCCAAGTGATGAATCCTAGGCATGTGTCAGTAGACTCAGCTTCACACACAATCAAATTTTATTCAGCCATACAAATGGGAGTAAAATGCTGTCACTTGAAGGAAAATGGATAGAATTTAGGATTCTTAAATTGATTGAAGGAAGCCAGGGCCATATGAAGAACCTGTATTTAAATGTGTGTGCGTGTGTATGTAGGACAAGAAGTACAGAGAGGACTACTAGAGAAAAGGAAAAGTTCTTGGGGTGGGCAAGAGAGGGTAATGGCGTATATATGTTGTAATGAAAACTGAAAACAGAAGGGATATTTTGGGAGAAGGGACCAGCGAAAGGAGGAGAAGGGGAATGGGGGAAGGCAGTAGTGTGGTTGTAAGAACACTGTGTAATGATCTATATGAATGAAAATGTTACAACCAAAGCCATTTGTTTGTAGGCTAAATGAAAATTTGTTAAAACCAAAGAATTATCATCTTAACCATTTTTCCATGTTCAGTAATGTTAAGTATATTCAGATTCTGTATCTAATCTCTAGAGTATCTTCATTTGAAAAAGTAAAATTTATAACCATTAGGTCACTCCAGCCAGGCAAGCAGGTAGACTAACTGCAGACCTTTACCTCTCCCTCCTCTCATCCAAATCCAGTCTCCAATCTTACCCTAAGCTCTGTAGCAGACCACCTGCTGTGGTCTCCTCTCTCCCTTCCCCCCAGCTCCAGTGGACTGCACAGATCTTCCCTTCCAACCTTCTTAGCCCACCCCATCGCCTTATCCCAGCCCCCAACTCCAGCAGGCATTCCCTGGGAACCCACCAGCCAAGGCTGCCAGAGAAGCAAGTAGGCTGGTGAAGTAGGTAGACAAGCTTTAGATTTTCACTCTCCCTCCTCTCTCCCAATTCAATCCTCCAGTCTCATCCCCAGCTCTGTAGCACATTGTTTGGTCTTCTCCTCATTCTCTGTCCCCATTCCCAGAGGACCAGGCATTTCCTTGTGGAATACCCTGCTTTCCTCCCTCCTGGACCCCATCAGTACCTTCAATCAAATCCCATTCCTAAGTTTCAGATCCCAATACCTAGAACACATTCTACCTGGAACCCCCAGTGGCCACACCTATCAGGATCCCAGAAGAATTCCATACCAGGCAACACACAGCCAAAACACCATACTAACAACCAGAGAGAGCAACAGAAATCAAGGAACAAAACACCCATCCAGTGAAGTCAAGACCAGAGATCAGCACCTACAATTACAGTCTTCCCAAACCCAAATGCCTAGATGGCAGCATAAAAATACAATCAATGACAGTAGGACAATGTGTCTCCACTAGAGCCCAGCAACCCTGACTGGGGCAGGTCCTGAGAATTGCAACATAGCTGAAGTACAGGTTAAAGATCTTAAAAAAGCTTTTATGAATATAATGGAAGTCCTTAAAGAGGATATGAACAAATCCCTTAAAGAAATCTATGAAAACACAAACAAACAATAGAAGGAAATGAATAAAACAGTCCAAGACCTGAAAGTAGAAATAAAATCAATCACGGTGACCCAAACTGAGGGAAATCTGGAAATGAAAACTTTAGGAACTTGAACAGGAACTGTTAATCCCACTGAATGAGAGTAAACTGTTACCCAAATTCTCGAGTCAAATTAAGCAAGCTTTATTCTGTTAGACAGGACTATCTCCCTAAAGTGGGGCTTGGAAAAAAATAGCCTCGAACACAGGAGAAGGTAGGGTTTATATTATTTAAAAAAAAAAAAAACAACAACCCTGCAAGACTAGGGGCTTTTCAAGGGTTGGGGATTTCCAGAGGAATTTTTCATTATGTAGGAACTTGGGTGAACACTTTACAATTATTTGACAAAACACCTTATCTTATCAAGGTATATTCAAGGTGTGAGTCAAACTCCATTAAGTGGGGAGCATGTTAAATTCCAGAAACAGATTAAAGCAAACAGAAATGAACTAGTTCTGACCTTGTAAGAAAATAGCTTTCATCCTTAAGATGGAGTTAGGCTGGTTCATCAGAACCTCAGTTGCAAGCCTGCTGTGGGATGTCTTTCTGTATGCTGTGAATATGTGTTGCTCTGATTGGTTGATAAATAAAGCTGCATTGGCCTATGGCAGGGCAGGATAAGGTTAGGAGGTACATTCAAACTAAAGACAAGATGAAGAAGGGTGGAGTCAGGGAGATGCCAGCCTGCCGCCGAAGGAACAAGATGCCAGCATATTGGTAATGCCATGGCCATATAACAACATATAGATTAATAGAAATGGGTGGGGTTAAGTTATAAGAACCAGCTAGCAAGAAGTGTGACTGATAGGCTATACAATTTGCAATTAATATTAAGCTTTTGAATGATTTATTTTATTTTATTTTATTTTTTGTTTTTTTTCGAGACAGGGTTTCTCTGTATAGCTTTGCACCTTTCCTGGAACTCTCTCTGTAGCCCAGGTTGGCCTCGAACTCACAGAGATCCACCTGGCTCTGCCTCCTGAGTGCTGGGATTAAAGGCGTGCGCCACCACCGCCCGGCATTGAATGATTATTTTATAAGCAGCTGAGGGACCGTGGGGCCGGTTGGGACTGGAGAAACACAGGACCATGAGGCCAGATAGGACTGGAGAAACTTATGGCTACACAAGCCTCACCAACAGAATACAAAAGATGGAAGAGAGAATCTCAGGCATTGAAGACACAATAGAAGAAATGGATATCTCAGTCAAAGAAAATGTTAAATCTATAAAAATCCTGGCACAAAATATCTTAAAGAAGGAGATGCCTATCAAGGTATAAGAAGCATACAAAACACCAAATAGACTGGCCTAGAAAAGAAATTCCGGGCTGGAGAGATGGCTCAGCAGTTGAGAACACTGGCTGTTCTTCCAGAGGTCCTGAGTTCAATTCCCAGCAACCACATGGTGGCTCACAATCATCTATAATGAGATCTGGTGCCCTCTTCCGGCCTGCAAGGATACATGCAGATATTACACTGTATATATAATAAATTAAAAAAAGATATTTTAAAAAAAAGAAAAGAAATTCCCCTCAAGACATAATAATTGAAACACTAAATGTACAAGGCAAAGAAAGAATATCAAAATCTACAAGGGAAAAAGACAGTGTCTTAGGGTTTCTGTCACCATGAAGAGACATCATGACCATGGCAACTTTTATAAAGGAAAACACTTTTTTAAAAAAGATTTATTATTTATTGTATATACAGTATTCTGCCTGCATGTATGCCTGCGTACCAGAAGAGGGCACCAGATCTCATTACATAAGGTTGTGAACCACCACGTGGTTGCTGGCAATTGAACTCAGGTCCTTTGGAAGAGCAGCTAGTGCTCTTAATCTCTAAGCCATCTCTCTAGTCCAAAGGAAAACATTTCATTGGGGCTGGCTTACAGTTCAGAGGTTCAGTCCATTATCATCATGGCAGGAAACATGGCAGCACGCAGGCAGGCAGGGTGTTGGAGAGGTAGTTGAAAGTTTTACATCTGGATCTGCAGGCAGCAGGAAGTGACAATGATACCCTGGCCAGGCTTGAGCTTCTGAGACCTCAAAGCCTATTCCCTAGTTACACACCTACTCCAACAAAACCACACCTATTCCAACAAGGTTATGCCTCCTAATAGTGCCACTTTCTATGGGCCTATGGGGGGCATTTTTATTCAAACCACCACACCAAGTAACATATAAAAGCAGGCCTATTAAAATAACAACTGACTTCTCAATGGTGACTCCAAAAGCCAGAGGGTCTGGACAGATGTTCTGCAAACTCTAAGAGACCACAGATGCCAGCCCAGACTAATAAAACCAGAAAAACTTTCACTCATAACAGATGGAGAAAGTAGACATTCTTGAAAAGTTTCTGCACTCTGAAAAGCCTCTCCATTGATGCAGCAATCCAAATCAGACTGAATCAAACCAAATTAAGAAAAAACCCAGGTTTAATGGGTAAAACACTCCTAGATGATTTTTTGCCCCCCCCCCCAAAAGAGACGGGGAAGAGAGACCAAAAAACCACATGTCTGTTTCCGGGTGGGGAGAGGCAGATTAAATACCCTGTGGGAGTGATCTTGAGCATCCCTCGGGGAGGACACATGTTTGGCGGGCTCTGAGATGAGGCAGGGTTTGGGGAGAGAGAGATGGGGGAGGGGAATTGAGGTGGGGCTTCCACCAGAACATTCCAGACTCTTTGGGTATATGGATGCTGGGGGTGGGGGTGGGGTTTGAGATGGACCTTCCAGAAGAACATTGCTTCTGGGACTTCTGTCCCCCAAAGATGATGGAGAGACTTGGGATAACAGCCTAGGTGGCTGAAAGCTGTCTCACTTCTGCTCACTCAGGTAAAAACTCATCCTTCTCAGATCTGATGATATTTGATGACTAGGGTACTGTTGGATTTACCAGTTTAACAGCTCTCCTCTGACCCCCAAGGCTACAAGCACCTCGGTAGCTCATTAACTAAGTTTCCTGTTAAAAAAGTACAGACAGGTGTACCTTGTTCATAGACTTCAGAGTCCAGGATAAACAGGTTTCATATGTAACTTCGGAGGTTTAGTGTTTCAAATTTCCTCTGGTTGTCTTCTAAAAATGTTCATGCCTTTTAACCCAAAGCCATAGTCTTTTGCTATGGCACAGGATGTAAATCTATTCCAGCTGTCTTACAGATACCTGCAGGTTCCTGGGAAAAGAGCTCTGCTACTGTGTCAAGAAATCCGGCCTGATGGAAACTATTATCAGTCTCCAGAGCCCTCATTTGTTCCCACCCATTTTCAAGTGTATTTTGCAGTTCAGTCCTCCTGCCAGACACATGTGCCAAGGCCAACCCACAGGGGGCCCTCCAGATATGCCAGCCACTGCACCAGCTTTGAGGACATCAACCTCAACTGGCAGCTTGATTTCACCCACATGCCCACTAATAGAAAGGCTCTGTTATTTCTTAACTCTTATTGACAACTTTACAGGATGGATGCATTCTCCACCTCCAAAGAGACAGTAGATGTGGTGGCTCAGGTACTCCTGAAGAACACATTATTCCTCAATTTGGTGTGCCATCACCCCAAGCTCCTGGGACATCAGTGCTGGTGCCATCTTTCCAGGCTCGAGCGGGCACCTATTGTTAATGTTGTGAAAAGGTGGGTTTGGACCAAGGTGCCCCAGGGCAGGTGAGATATGCCATGCAGTGCCAAGTTACTCACATGGCAGAAGCAACATCTGTGTGGCAAGTTTTGTTATTAAAGGGAAAGGAGTGAGGGAGAAGGGGAGAGAGAGAGAGAGGAGAGAGAGGGGGGGAGAGAGAGAGAGCTCAACGGGTTTTTTTTTCCTTTTAAGGGGCCTTTAATGTAAGATGACATCAGAATGCTGGGCGGGTCCCAAGGGGCGGGGCAGAATACTAACAGTCCTCCATTTTGATTTTTTTTTTGGGGGGGGGGTTCGAGACAGGGTTTCTCTGTGTAGCTTTGCGCCTTTCCTGGAACTCACTTGGTAGCCCAGGCTGGCCTCGAACTCATAGAGATCCGCCTGCCTCTGCCTCCCGAGTGCTGGGATTAAAGGCGTGTGCCACTACCGCCCAGCAGCCCATTTTGATTATTATAAAAAGGTGAGTTATGGATAGCAAGTGGGGAGGATGAGGGCTCTGAATTCTCAAGACTGCTTCCTACTGATGAGGGGCAAAGTGAGGAGGGGAGAAGTTGTGAGTCAGGCATGGTGGGAGGTGTGAGTGAAGAAGCATTCAGTTAGCTGTCATCATGGAGAGCTCAAGTGTGGAGCTGTCAGGCGTCTGTTCCTTGAGGGAGCTGAGAGGACAGGTTGCAGCAGTGATGTTCCAGGAGCTTGGGGGAACGGCATGCCATATCAGGAGTACAGGATTCATCACCTTTGCTGTTTCTCTGGAGGTGGAAATGCCTCCATTCATCCTGTAGAAAGTGTCAACAAATTAGGAGATAACAAATTTTATGAGTGGGCATGTGGGCGAAGTTAATCTCAGTATTTGACTGGTTGGCATCCTCTGTTGGTGGTTGGCATCCTCAGAGCTGGTGCAGGAGCTGGCATATCTGGAGGACCCCCTGGGGATTGGCCTTGGCAGGAGTCTGTCAGGAGGAGTGAAACTGCAAAATATGCTCAAAAATGGGTGGGGTCAAAACGGGCTCTGGAGACGTCAGTTTTCATCAGGCCAGATTTCTGGATATGTAGCAGAACTTTTCCCAGGAACCTGCAGGTATCTGTAAGACAGTTGGAACAGATTTACATTTTGGTGTCATAGCAAAAGGCTATGGCTTTGGGTTAAAAGGTATGAACATTTCCTGGTTTGAGCCCGATTTAAATCTACAACCAGAGGAAATTTACTGAATGGAAGTGGTTGGGTGAGTGAAGCAGGAAGGCTTCCCTAAACATCCTCAGATCTGAGAAGGATGTGTATGTGAACAGAAGTGAGACAGCTTTTCATTCTTCATATAAACAAACCTTAAAGCTGTTTCTTTTATCCAATTCTCCAGGAGTTACTGAGAACAATCTATAGTAAAAAGTTACATTGAAATCTGTTCTGTGAGTTTATCTGATGTGGTAACAAGCTAAATCGTGTCTAGACCTAGTAGGAGCCCTAGGAGAGGGAGACTTGTGAATTTTATATGGAGAACTGAGAAGGCAGCTGAAGCAAAGCCTGGTCGTCAAATGGAATCAGAGATTCAAGAAGGATAAATCATATCTGAGTGCAGACCAAGCAGCTTTTGAATCTATTAAAAATGACAGGGACCAGTCATTAAAATGTAATTTTAATCTTAGTAAAAGATGGCTGCCAGCCACTTGGCCATCTGCATCATGATGAGGTAACCAGCCAAGATGGAGGAGAGCCATGTGGTTGCTACTCAAAACATGTTTTTTCCCCCCAAATACGTAAATCTAAGTTATAAGGAAGAGAGAAGGAAGAAAGTGGACACTTTTTTCTTGGTTCCTCAACTGTCTGGCTTTAACATAAGATGACGTCAGGATGCTGGGCAGGTCCCAAGGGGCAGGTCAGAATACTAACACCTATCCAGAACTGGGACCTGTTTCTCTAGGATGTCCCAATGAAGGGCACATCTGCTCTTGTGTTTTGCTCATTCACCCTTGTCTCTTTTGTACAACCAGGACACCTCTCCATTCTATTCTTGCTGACATTCTCCACTCTTTTCATAACAGAGATGCCTGGGACCATGCCTACAGGCTGTTTAAGATGCAGTCTCCCAACCTGCCACATAATTTTCCCTCATGGTTTCTCTTCCCCTGGGACCACTTGAGAATGCTTTGTTCAGATTAAACCTGGACTTATTAGTTTGGCCTGATCTGATTTATTGCATTGGTAGAAAGACTTAATATTGGGGTATAGAAATTATATCTTATCTATTCCATGATAAAATCAAATTTAAACAATATCTATCTATAAATCCAGCCCTAGAGAAGGCACTAGAAGGAAAACTTCAACATAAAGAAGTTAACCACGCCCAAGAAAACATAAGGAATGAATAATCCCAACCAATAAATCAAACCATGGGAAACACACACACACACACACACACACACACACACACACACACAAACACACACACACACAATTTCACCACCACCACCACTACCACCACCACCACCACCACCACCACCACCACCACCACCACCACCACCACCACCACCACCACCACCACCACCAAAACAACAGTAACAACAACAACAACAACATAACAGGAATCAACCAATATGCTCACTGATTATTGGGGACCTTGCAAGCATCATGGTTGGCAGGAAAACAATCAGCATGAGCTGAAGAATGCAGTTCAGGCCAGCACCACTTTAGCAGGGTTTTACCTCATGGTTTATTTTTCTTACACATTTAAGCAGAGTAAAACTCTGGAAAAAAGTCTCCATGTGACAGTTATCACAACAAAGCTTCAGAGATGGCTACACTGAAACTTTCTTGCAAAGTAGCAAAGCAACCATGATCTTTTCAATTCTATTGACTGATAAACAGTGCTCAGGGCTGGGGCCTAAGGAGGAAGATTTGTAAAAAGCATAAGGATGGATTGTATTAATGGCAGATGCAAAATGCATGGGACCTCTTTCATAAGACAGGCTCTATTCACTGGGAGACAAAGCTCAGGAAAAGGGCCTAAATTATGCTCAGGGTTTTGGGGGGATTCAGAAAGGCTGGCTCCATAGACCAGCAAAAGGATCACCAGGTTGTCTGACAACATCCACTCCAGCCTTCCAGATGACCAGGCATCAATCATTTTCTTCCTTTGGAGAAAATAGGCCAGCTTGTTTTCCATGTAAGCATGAAAGTTTTTTATTCAGCTGATACTATATGAAACAAAAACATGAGCAATATCAAAGCAGGACAGTTTCATAGAGGAAAAACTTGTACAGGATGGCTCTAATTTGTATTACATTTTGCAGACAGTCTGATGTAACAGATTTTTAGGCTGTATCAAAAATAATTTTAGGTGAAAACTTTTAAATAGTTTACTTTCATTGACTGTACTTTTGGTTTAACCCTTTTTGGACTCAAAGCAAATTTGAGAAACATAATTATGTTTGAATTTCTCAGCCACCATACAGAAGAAATATATGTGTGTATGAATATATATTATGTACATACAATATATATTACATTTGTACTTATCATGACTACAAGCATAATGTTGAGCATATTAAAGAATTTGATCATTTATAAGATGACTGACCATTAACTTGTATGTTTTAATTATTTTAAACAGCTTATAAGTTAGTAGCTTTTATAAGATTAGAATTTTATAGTTTTTAATCTGTTAAGTTTGAACCTTAAAAGTTTGAATTGAAGATTCCTTAGCATTAAAATAAAACTTTAAACCATAAATATAGTTGCAAAGACAGAGAGACTTTTTAAACTGACATATATCTTTGTCAGTTTCTGCCAGCTTGAATAGACATTAGAAATTTATAGGCCTTATTTATCAAATATATGTTGTTACTTATGTAAAAATTTTAGAAGCCTGGTGTTAGCAAAGACATAAGTGGTTAGATGTACATCTCTAAGTCAGTTTTTATTAACCTGAGTATATATTTATAACCTTAGGAATTTATCATACAAAAACCCACCCTAAATCCAAAATATCTTGGAGACCTGTTGTTATCTCCTTGCTCTAAAAGGAAGATACAATAATAAACAGAGCTTTGGTAAGACTAAGTTTTATGAGTGTTGCCTTAGTTGGTTTCTACCCCATGGCCATCTTAATGCAGAGGGTGGTGAAGTTACAAGTCATGTACTCTTCAATCGTGGTAAAGACACCTGCCACTGCATGGTCACTTCTATCCTGATGAGGCCATTAGCCAAGATGGAGGCAAGGTGTGCGGTTGTTATTCAAAACCATTTATTTTATCCAGTATTGCCGAGGGCCGTGGGAGTATACAGCTGGTGACTAGTATTTAGGTTGATCCACCAGACGGGGAGCCCCACTTGGCAAAGCCGTGGAGTTACTGACTGTAAAATGACTGGTTGCTCCTGTCTGTAATTTCTCTCATGTGCCACTACATTTCTTCCCTAAGAACTGTTATGGGTGCTTTCCCGCTGCTTGTGTGTCTATTTCATGAAAATATTCCATCTTTGGACACACATATAGCTGTGGATGGTCAGGAATATGATTTCTGCTTAGCTGTAAATTTCCGATGAGTAGAAATAATACTAGAATATTTTTCATAACTGACAGGAAAGTAACAGTATTCTTGCTCACAAAGACAGCTAATTTTAGACTTCAGAATAAATTCAAAACAGACTAGCTGCTCCTGCACAGAATTCACAAAGACAAATTCTCAGGTGTTTATTGATAATTCAAGGTCAGACGTGAAGCAACTTTGGTATACATAACCCCCTGCAGTAATTCTCTTTCTGCACGTACCCCTACCGCTCAAGGTTCAGCCAACTCACTGTTATTAAGTCCTGAATTTCAATGTCATTCTCTGTCTGGGAAAGAGCTATGTGCATGGCCAAGCATTACTCACTGGTCAGTCAATGTGACCTTCCTAGCCTGAGAGAAACTGTGATTCCTTACATGTATCAGTTTTGCTCTGTCTCTGATCTTTTACTCAAGAAATGCTTTGTGACCCTGAAAATGTAACTCATATTTGTTCAGAGTTTGGCTGTGAGAGGAGGGATGTGAAGGAACTGTAAAGAGCTGTGCAGTGGATGTCACTGTGTGTGTGTGTGTGTGTGCGTGTGTGTGTGTGTGTGTGTGTGTGTGTGTGTGTGTGTGTGCGCGCGCGCGCGCGCGCGCGCGCGTGCAGAGGGAACTGAGGAGAGAGGATTGCTAGGGAGGAGCAAGAGGGATATTCAGAGAGGATTTTTTAAAGATGAAGTAAAGAGAAAGTTACCATCAGAAAGTTTGTGTTTCCTTATTTACCCCTCAGATAGAAACTTATTTCTAAAGACCTTTGGATAAAAAAGTTTCCTAAACTCCTGCTACTCTGAGGTCTTCTATTCACTACCCTGGAGCAGTTCTGGGAGCTGGCCTCTCAGACTGTGTTACAGTATGATGTAGTAGACTTATTTTTTTAAAACGAGAGTTGAATCATATATGTAGTATGCTAAAGCAAATTAAAATGACCTATGTACAGATATTTTGTAATATATATAGCCTATTGTTACAAGTTTTAAGTTAAATTTTTGTTACAGATTTTTTAATCATGCCCAAGGAATTTATAAATCTTGAGATAAAGAGTTCACATAGAACAGAGGGATATCTTCATCCTCCATGTATTATTTTATACAGGAGATCAGTTAAAATATTCAGTGGCTGAGAAATATCTAATAAAAGCTGATTGATTATAGCAAGTTTAGTTTGTTGAGCTGTACAAGCAGAGACGGGTACAATCTTTTTTTGTGGAGCACATGGAGTTTGTATATAAAATATATGCTCCTTGCCCTTTTGAAGAGCCGTCTATAAAAGCATTAAAAGCAATCTTTATAGAATTTTAGATGTAATTTTAGGCAATACCCATGGTGTATCTTTAAAAAGATCTTAAAATGAGATCTTTTGGATGATTATCTGTAGATCCCACAGAACATGCTAATGCATCCTGCCAATTATTGCCTGTGTGGATAAACAGTCAATCTACCTTTTATTTAGTGGCCCAGTAATTTCTGTAGGTCTTTATCAGTAAGGGATTAATTCTATGAGCTAACATTTTAGTAGCAGCATTATTTAATAAGCTAATAACTGGCTTGCTCTAGGTGTTATATTTTCTTATAGAATTTAATCAAGAGTCTCCAGAAAACAACTTACAGAGCAGAACCAAATGCTCAGTAGTGGTAGGCAGATACAACCCGAAATTTTAAAGTTTGCTTTTTCAGTTTTTTTTTTTTAAATCGTGAAAGTATTTTCACGAAATCATTTAAGTATTGACTAGACAAGCAGGAGAAGAAAATGCCATCCATGTAGTAAATGACCAAAACCTCAGGAATTTTTTTTTAATTTTTAGATATATTTATTTTGTTATATATCTAAATATATATATTTATTTACACAAGTTTCTTTTTAAGCTTTTTTTTAACCTGGGCTATTTTTCCATTTATTTTTATTTTTTAATTTTATAATTAATTTAATTTTATATATCAGCCACGGATTCCCCTGTCTCTGGCTTTTTGGAATCTAGGGCCTATGCTGAGACACTTTGCTCAGCCTTGGTGTAGGGAGGAGGGAACTGGACCTGCCTCAACTAAATCTACCAGGCTGTGCTGAATGCCCAGGGTAGACCTTGCCTTGGAGGAGGTGGGAATGGGGGGTGGACTAGGGGGGAAGGATGAGGGCGGGAAGAGGAAGGACAGGGGAATCCGTGGCTGATATGCACAACCTCAGGAAATTTAAACAGCACTGTCTTAGGTGCTTTATGTCCTGGTTGCAATTGTTCCTGTACTAGAAGTTGTGCTTGTATTAATTTTCCCCATGAAGGGATCATTGATCCATCTACATTGAGTTATTACTACTATGAGGGGAAAAAAACAAAATCAATCAATCGATCAATCAATCAATCAATCAATCAATCAAACAACAACAACAACAACAACAAAAATCTCAGTTCTGAGGTAGCTGAGGTAGCTGAGCTAGCTCAGGCTGCAGTAGTGGAGCCCTGCCTCCATTTCTTGGAACTCAGGTGTTGTGGAGGTTGCTCTTTGCATCCTGACTGGGGAGGGGACTCTGGGCTAGAGGTCTTTGAGTTCCAGTCAGATTTCTTGGGAGGGTGAGCCCTAAACTCATGTGACTGGCTTGGAAGCCAAGTGGCTGTGGAGTCTATTTGGCCAGCCCTGCCTAAACCTGTCAAGAGTATCCAGCAAGGATGGGTTCTATTCAATGAGTGACAAAGACCAGGATTAGAGCCTAAACAATGCTCAGGATTTGGCGGGACTCAGAAAGGCTAGCTCCATAGGATAGCAAAAAGATCACCAGGTTGTTAAACAACTTCCACTCTAGCCTTCTGGGTGACCAGGAGTCAGTCATGTTCTTCCTTTGAAGACAAAAGACCCATGTGTTTAACAATTCTGGATTATCTAATGCTTTCTGTGAGCTGTATCTCCTACAGTTGGTAACTCCTATCATCAATGGACTCAATTCCCCAGTAAAAAGACAAAGACTAACAGAATGGATAAGAAAACAGGATCCATCCTTTTGCTGCATCTAAGAAACACACCTTAACATCAAGGATAGACATCACCTCAGGGTAAAAGGATGGAAAAAGATATTCCAAGGAAATGGACCTTAGAAGCAAGCTGGTGTAGCCACTATTTTAACATCTAACAAACCAAAACAATCAGAAGAGATCGGGAAGGATACTACATACTCATCAAAGGAAAAATCCAAGAGGACATCATAATTCTTAATATCTATGTGCCAAACACAAAGGACACCACACAAATTTATTAAAAAACCTCAAAACACTACTACATCTTAAATCACATATTGACCCTCACACACTGATAGTGGAAGACTTCAATATCCCACTCTCACCAATAGATAGGTCATCCAGACAAAATTAAATGCTGGAGCTAATAGATGTTATATGTGGGGGTCTCTGTGACCATCACAGCCAGCAGAGTAATGATCCACAGGAAGCAAGAAGGTAGTTTGGCTCAACATGACTCAGTAGCCAGTGTTGTTTCAAACTTCAGGAGTCTGACCCAGAATAGTTTATTTTAGGCATATTTAAGCACAGCACAATTTGGTGAAAACTTTTCTGGTGATAATTAACTCAATCCCATGTGCACAAATTAAACTTAAGTTATGACTACACAGAAACTCTTTGTAAAGTGCAAGTGACCTCTTCCACAAAGATGGGTTCCATAGATTGGCTACATGTGACACTTCCCATAAAGATTGACCAATTCATGATAAGTGTCTGGGAGAGGATCCCATGTGGTCTTGGTCATACACTGCAAGGGTCACCAGGCTATTAACCATGTCCGCTTCCAGCCTTATGGGCAAATAACAGGTTATGTATCCCTCCACTTGAAGGGACAACCCTGTATGTTTCACATTCTTGGTTTCCCTAGTGCTTATCTGTGAGCACAGGATCTCCATACCTCCCATAACCCCCAACCTCAAATTGTATTATAGAGCTATAGTTATAAAAACAACATGGCACAAAAACAGACATATTGATCAATGAAAGAGAACTGAAGACCCAGACACAAATCCACACACCTATGGGCACATGATCTTTGATAAAGAAGGCAGAAATACAGACTGGGAAAAAAAAGAGCATCTTCGACAAATGATGCTGGTCATTCTGGGTGGCTGCATGTAGAAGAATCCAAATAGATTTATACTTATCACCTTGCACAAAACTCAACTCCAAATGGATAAGAGACCACAACATAAGGCCAGATACACTGAACCTTTTAGAAGAGAAATTGGGAACAGCCTTGAACTCATAGGCACAGGAAAAGACTTTCTGAACAGAACACTGTTAGCACAGGCACTAAGATCAACAATTAATAGATGGGACCTCATGAAACTGAAAAACCTCTGCATGACAAGACACAGTAGTAGCCTACAGAATGGAAAAAGATTTTTTTTTACCAACTGCTTATCAAATAGAGGGCTTATATCCAAAATATATAAAGAACTAAAAAAACCTAGATATCAGGAAATTAAATTATACAAATAAAAATATGATACAGATCTAAACAGAATTCTCAAAAGAGGAAATTCAAATGACTGAGAAACACCTAAAGAAATAGAACTGAAGACCCACACATAAATCCACACACCTATGTGCATCAGGGAAATGCAAATCAAAACTATTTTGAGATTTTATCTTACACCAGTCAGAATGGCCAAGATCAATAAAACAAATTATAGCTCATGCTGGTGAGGATATGGAGTAAGGGGAACACTCATCCATTGCTGGTGCAAGTGCCTACTTCTACAGTCACTATGGAAATCAGTGTGGCAATTCCTCAGGAAGCTGGGAATCTATCTACCTCAAGATCCAGCTATACAACTTTTGGGCATCTACAGAGATACTTGCTCAACTATATTCATCATTGCTCTATTCATAATAGCTAGAAACTGGAAAGAACCTAGGTATCCCTCAACAGATGAATGGATAAAGATAATGTGGTACATTTGCACAATTGAATATTACTCAGCTGTTACAAAAAGAAATCACGAAATTAGCAGGTAAATGGATGGAAATTGTGGTGGTTTGGAAGAAAATGACCCCCAAAGGGAGGAGCACTATTAGGAGATGTGGCCTTGTTGGAGGAAATGTGTCACTGTGGGGGTTGGCTTTGAGGTCTCGTTTGCTCAAGCTTCCCTCAGTGTGACACTCAGTAGACTTTCTGTTGCATGCAAGATGTATGACTCTCAGCTGCTCCAGCACCACATCTGCCAGCACACCACCATACTCCTGTCATGGACTGAACCTCTGAAACTGTAAGCAAGCTACCCTACTTAAATGTTTTCTTTTTAAGAGTTGCCATGGTCATGGTGTCTCTTCATAGCAGTGAAAACCTTAACTAAGACAGAACTAGAAAAAAAATAACCTGAGTGAGGTAACCCAGACCTAGAAAGACAAATATAGTATGTATTTGCTTATATGTGGATATTAGATGTTAAGTCGATGATAACCAAGCTACAATCCATAGAACCACAGAGTGTGGATATAGAGTAAGGGACTATGGGGGACAGATAGATCTCCCTAGGAGAGGGAAATAGAAAAATAGTTTTGAATGGATGATGTGGGGGGGGGGGCTGAAACGGGAGGATCAAGAATATAGTGAAGACAGCTAAAAGTAAGGGCCATTTGAGGAGTAGTATGGAAAACTAATAGAGTAGAAGCTTCCTAAAATATAGATGTATGTGTGTATGTATGACCATATGTATATGGCTATCTACATGAAACCATCAAATAATGGGAGAGACAGAGCCCCAGCTGGACATCTCTTGTCACCAAATGAAGTTTCCAGTACTGGGATTGGGTTACTTCTAATTGAGTTGTTAGCCAAAGGGGTCTCATGGGACCCCCCCCCCCAAGAAAACCAACTCATACTGTTGCCAAGACTACAGGTTGCTCTCCACAAACTGACAGGAAAGCTCTATTGCTGAAGACAACACCTACACAACTCATTGAACATGGAGCTGTCAAGCTGGTGCCCACACAGAACCCCCGTCCCTATCTTCTAGAGCCTTTGGTACAGGAAGGTACTCTGAATGCTACCAAAGGAGGAACATAAACACCAGCCCAGCCACAAACCCTTTGATCTACAGTGCTGTGCTGCCTGCAAGATGTGCTAATGCAATGGTGGCACAAAGCTTGTGGGAGTAACCAATCAATATCTGATTTAATTTAAGGCCCACTCCATGAGATGGAATCTATATCAAACATGGCTTAGGTGACCAAGAACCTGAGACTAGACGGCCCAGGGACCTAGGGTAAGACCAAATACTACTGTTCTACTAAAAGAACATAGCAATAAAATGACTCCTAATGACATCCTGCTACATTCATAGATCAGTGTCTTGCTCAGCCACTATCAGAGAAGCTTCCTCCTGCAGCAGATGAGAACAAATGCAGAGACCCACAGTCAGACATTATGCAGAGAGTTAGAGATCTCAGAACACTGAATCCTAAATGGGATGTCTCCGTCAAATCTCTCCCTTCAGGACTCAGGGAACACTACAAAAGAGGAGGAAGAAAGAGTGTCAGAGCCAGAGGGGATGGAGGACACCAAGAGAACAAGGCCCTCTGAATCAACATGGTAGATGCACATATGATCTCACAGAGACTGAGGCCGCATGCACAGGGCCTGCATGGGTCTGCACCAGATGGAGTTCTAGAGCTGAAAGGAGAAATGGACACATGCCCCCATCCCTAGCCCAGAAGCAATCCAATTGAAAATCACCTGTAAATGACAAACTAATTTTCTCCAAGGGGAAACTAACTGCTCTTAAGGGTAGACTGCATGCCCAGCAGTAGATGCCAACAGACAACAAATTCAGTGGCATCTTTGGAGGTTCCTTGTCTCAATGTCATGTCAGGGCTTTTCCTTTGTTAAACATTTTATCTTATTTTATACATATACATACATACATGCATACATACATACATACATACATGCATACATACATACATACACATACAGACACAGACACACACATATATTTTACTCTACAGGTCCTTTGTGTATATATCATGGCTTCCAGTTTAGTATTTTTATGAGATTCCTGAGTATGTGAATGAGTGAGTCTCTGTGTCAACATCTGTTTTTCATGCCTTTTCTTGGGCTCTTTTCCTTTTGTTTATTTTGTCCTATTCTGATATGTTAGTTTTTGTTCTATCTTATTTTTTTAAAATTATACCTTAGGATCCTGTCTGTTTTCTACTGAGAGACAGAAAGGGAGTAGAGGCAGATGGGAGGGGAAGTGGGGAGGAACTGGGAGGAGTAGAGGGAGGGAAAACCATAATCAGGATAATATTATGTGAGGGGGAAAAGCTATTTTCAATCAGAGGAAAATAATGTACAAACCATTAAAAACCAACTCCAATTCTCTTCCTCCTCTAGCTTTGGAAACTATCATCCCATCTTCAGTTTCTCTGAGTTTGACTCTTTGGGATCCTTCATGCAAGTGAAATCATGCAGCATGTGATGTTTTAAAAGATTTATGTGTGTGTGCATCTGTGCACATGTGTGTAGATTCACATGCTTATGTGTGCATGGGAGCCATAGAGGGAATTGTATCCCTTGGAGCTGGAGATACATGCCTTTGTGGGATGCCTGGCTTGTAGCATAGGTGTTGGGATCCAAACTCCAGTCTTCGTGACTGCACAGCAAGTGTCCTTAACCACTGAGCAATCTCTCCAGCATTAGGAGTTGACATTTTGGGTGACTAAGTCCCTAGCATAATGTCCCCAAGGTTCATCCATGTATATAGCGTTGTAAGAAATTTTCTTTCTTAAGTACAAATAAGATTTTATCCTAAGACAAAAGAATAGATCTCATTTTGTTTCCTTGCTCACCCATGGATGCTTGGCTTACTTTCCTCTCTCAGACCTTTCAAAAATGCTATTAGAAACGTGGCCATACAAATAACTAATAACATTGAAACTCTGTTTTTTAAAGGGTCTATTTTTATTTTCATTTATGTGTGTAGCTTTTTAACAAAACCTCAATTGTTTGATTTTACCAATAAAGACTCAGGAGCCAGATGCTGGGGTGAAAGCCTGCTAGCTTAGAGAGGCAGAGAAAGCACCCAGCTGACCTTCCTCCTAAACCAACATCCCAGAAGCCTCCTTCTTCTACACTGTCTCAAACTCAATGTTCCTTCCTTCTATTTCCTGTGGGTCTCTCTATCTGTCCTCCTGCCTCCCTCTTACTCTCTATGTTTTTTCTTAATAACCCTATGTTCACTTCCTGTCAACTGGTTGTTTGCTCCACCTCTTGACCTGTGGTTGACTATATTTTACCCTGTTTACAATATTCAAGCAGAAAGCTCTTGGATTAATGGTGTGTGTTAGGGCTGAGCCACACCACAATGAAAAACAGGTTTTTCCAGTAAATAATGCAATCTCACAGTTCACAGTGTGATCAAATATCCTGCAACATATGTGTACACATTATGTCTCCCTATGTGTATGCCACATGTGTTCAGGTGCCCGTGGAGGCCAGAAGGGGATGGTGACTCCATTAGAATTGTAATTACAGGTGTTTGTGAGCTGCCATGTGGGTGCTGGGAAACAAACTCTGGTCCTCTGGAAAATTAGCAAGTGCTCATATTCACTGAGTCATCTCTCCAGCTCAGATACTCTGATTTTTAAAAGTAGACACTTAAAAGCAGAATCCTGAAGGCAGGAGTTGATGCCGAGTCCATGGAGGATGCTGCTACTGGCTTGCTCCCCATGGCTTGTTCAGCCTGCTTTCTTATAGAATCCGGGACCACCTGCCCAGGGATGACACCACCCACAGTGGCCTGGCCCTCCCCCCTCAATCACTAACCAAGAACATTCCCTACATGCTTGCTTATAGCCTGATTGTATGGAGGCATTTTCTCAACTGAGGCTCTCTCCTCTCAGATAACTCTAACTTGTTGTGGAAAAATCGTTTTGTATACTGTGAAGATGTGTTGCTTTCATTGCTAATAGATAAGCAGGAGGAGGTACAGGCAGGAGAGCTAGACAGAGAGAAAGAACTCTGGGGAGAAGAAGGATGGAGTCACCAGCCAGACAGAGAGGGAGCAAGACATGTAAAAGGACAGGTAAATGCCATTATTCATGTGGCAACATATAGATTGATTAAAAAATGGGTTAATTTTAGTTGTAAGAGTTAGTTAGTAACAAGTCTAAGTTATCAGCCAAACTTTTATAACTAATAAGAAGTCTCTGTGTGGTTATTTGGGAGTTGGCTGGCAGGACAGAATAATACGTCCACACTAACTTGTGTCAAGTTGACATAAAATTAGCCAGCACAATGCCTGGTCCTCTGTAACTGGAGTTACAGATGGTTGTAATCCACCATGTACATTCTCTGCAAGATGGACAAGTGCTCTTAACCACTGAGCAGTCCCTCTATCCCCTTTGTTTTATTTTTCAATGGTGTGGAGCACATGCTTGGCAAACTTCCAACATTTTGACTTTGTGGACACATTTCTCCAGCACCCTTTTACTTTCATTTTAATGATTCTCACTATGTGTTGTGGGAGTTCCTTTATGCCTTTTCCTTTTGGAAATTTTGTTTCAGCTTTGGAGGATAAAATGTATACAATGGCAGTCACTTTAAACAAAATAATTCTTTGAAAAAAAATCTCCATCACCATGGAAACATATAACATGATGATTCCACACAGGACTCCCCATTGTGCCCTCCTGATTATTCCAAGAACAGGAAAGTTAGCGACTTACTAACCGGACACACCTGACCCCAAGGAGGAAACACCTGCAATCTAGATCCAGAGCCTGAGGCCATTAAGGGCAAGAGTTCAGGTAACAAATGTAGAGAAATCAGAATGGGGGCTGGAGAGATGGCTCAGCTGTTAAAGGCTAGGCTCACAACCAAAAATATGAGAGAAATCAGAATGGTACAGTATAATGGGAAAAGAGTAAGACATCAGGACCTTCCCTTTCGGGAGCCTTATGAGGGGAACAGGCCCATACAGTAAGACTAAGACACAAAGGAACACAATTAGGAAACAGCTCAACCTTTATTATGCTACATGGCACTTATGATACATCATGTCCCTTGATGAATGAAAATTGCTCTTAAATTGTAGTGGAGTGTCTGGTCCCCAAAAGAAGTCCTTTTCCAAGGCCAGGCATTTGGATAAGGGCCTCCATTCCATCAAGGGCTTGAGGAAAGTTTCTGCTTGCTAAAGCAGTCTTTTCCTTATCTTTGGCTGGAGGAACTGTGGCCCTTCCATTGATGTAAGAGGGCACCTGGTGGAGTTACTGAACCTTTGAGAACAATAGGCATTTAGATAGTTGCTGAACTTACCACTTTTGTCTCAGGAAAAATGGTGTAATGAAGTTAGTGTCCGCTTTTGTCCCTGAATCATTGAGTCTGCTTTCAATCTTGCCTGTGGCCAAACTATTTGGTATAAAAGGTGTAGCCTTTTTTCAATAAATGCTGTGGGCAGCCATCTTGATTCACCCTCAGATTGTGTCCATTTCCTCCTTCCGCCTGCAGACTCCACACTTCCTCTTTGGGACCTGAACCTCACCAGAGCAGGTTTCTGACATTTTCAACCCTTAAATTTTCTAAAAAAAAAACCCACATTATTCTGTGTTTGTACATGACATGTATGTTTGTGTGTGTATGTGTGTGTGCTCATATGCATGCCAGGTCATTTGTGTGGTGGTTAGAGGACACTTTGTAGAGTCAGTTCTGCCCTTCACCTCTATGTGAGTGCTGAGGATCTGACTCAAGTCACCAGGTCCCTGTTGTTTTTCTATTTCTACCAACATGGTACACGGCTTTGACTTTCCTCATCAACATGACACCATTATTTTTTATTTTGTTGTATTTATCTATTTTGCATGTGTATGGTGTGAATATGCATGCTTTTTGCATGTGTGTGGGTGCTCAGGCATGTATGTGCACATACATGTGGTGACTGGAGGTTGGTGTCAGGAATAATTCTTTTGTTTTGTTTTGTTTTGTTTTGTTTTGTTTTTTTGAGACAGGGTTTCTCCGTGTAACAGCCCTGGTTGTCCTGGAACTCACTCTGTAGACCAGGCTGGCCTCAAACTCAGATCTGCCTACTTTTGCCTCTCAAGTTCTGGGATAAAAGGCATGGGCCGCCACCACCACACAGCAGGAATAATTCTTTATTGAGATTCCCCTTTCTTCACGGAGGCAGTATGGTGGGTAATTTTGGTTATCAATTTGACTGGATCTGGGATCAGCTGAAAAACACAAGCCGGTGGGCACTCCTGTGAGGGAGTTCCTTGATCAGCTTATCTGAATTGGGAAGACTCACCCTAAATGTGGGCAGCACCTTTTGGTGGCTTCTCAGAAAAAAGGACGTGGAAGAGGGAGACTTTGGCTTTGTGCCTGCTTGCCTTCACTCTTGCTGGCACGTTTCTCTATCCTGTTGCTGCTGCATTCTTTTACTGTTACTAGAATAATCTTCTTTGGGTTTCCATCATAGATTGAACACAGGGCTTCGGGGCTTTCAGCACCAGATTGGGTCTGCTGAAACAGCCAGCCTTGTGAACTGAGCAAGTACTATGTTCTCAGCCTCCCCAGTGTGAGGCAGCCATTGTTGGGCTACTCAGACCACATCCTGTGAGCCAATCTAATAAATCCTCTTTTAAGTTCATTCTGTCCGTTTAGTTTCTCTAGAGTAGCTTGGCTAATTCAGGCAGAGTCTCTCAGTCGAACCCACAGCTCACTGATGTGGCCAGTCTTGCTAGCCAGCTTCCTCCGGGGGGTCCTCTACTCTATCTCTGCCTTGTCAGGTTCGGATTAGAGGCCTGACAAGGCAGAGATACCGCTACCGCGCCCACTCAGCACTTATGTGGGTTCAGGTGATCCGAGCTCCAGTCCTCAAGCTTGTGTGGCGGGCACTTCAACCACGGAGCCATCTCCCCAGCTCTTCTACTTTGCTGTATTTGTTTTTATTTGTGTGTATTAACATGCATGTTAATGTGTGTGCATGCATGTGCACATGCAAATAGAGGCCAGAGGTTGATACTGGGTATCTTCCTTAGTCACCTTGGGTCTTATTTTTTGAGACAGGGCCACTCACTGAACCCTTTCCTCACCAGTTACCTAGACTGGCTGGCCACTAAGCCTCACAAATGCTGTCCCTGTCCAGCGCCACAACTCTGGGATTACAGGTATAAAGCATGCCAGGCTTGCCCTGTGGTGCAGGGGATTAAACCTAGGTCCTCATGGAAGCACTTTTAATAACTGAGCCATCTCCCCAACCCCTCACACCAATATTTAAAAATTTTACTTATTTTAGTAGTTCATGTGCATGAGTGTTTTACACATATGCCTGTGGAGCACATGTGTGCCTGGTGCCTGCAGAGGTCAGAAGAAGGCTTCAGATCCCCTGGGACTGGGCTTACAGACAGTTGTGAGCCATTATGTGGGTGCTGGGAAGTGAACTCTGGTCTTCTGTAAGAGCAACAAGTGCTGTTAACCACTGAGCCAACTCTCCAGCCCTTCACACCAATATTTTTGAACAAAGTTTATGTTATTTTATGGTTTTGGTTTTCAGACACCTGCCTCACTCTCATCCATATTAACCTGAATCTCACTATGTAGCCCAGGCTGGCCTCAAACATATGGGAATCCTCTTGACTCAGCTTTCTGAGTGCTTGGATTAGCACCACCACATTCAGCCCACTTACCTTTTTTTTTTTTTTTTCTCGAGACAGGGTCTCACTGTGTAGCCTGCCTGGCTGGCCTGGAACCCACAGAGGCCTGATGGCTGGCCTATGCCTCCAGAGTGCTGAGCTTAAAGACATGTGCCACCATGCCTACCATATTTCATTTATTTTGAATAAAAAAAAATTGTGTATAGGTGGTTTACTTGCATTATGTCTGTGCACCATGTGTATGCTTGGTGCTTGTAATGACCAGAAGAGGGCAGCAGATCCCCTGTAATTGGAGTTACAGACAATTGTGAGCCACCATGAGGGTGCTGGGAATTGAACCTGGGTCCCCTGGAAGAGCAGTCAGTCGTCTTAACCACTGGGCCATCTCTCCAGTCCCTATTTTCTAAAATTGGTTTTTAATGTGTTTGTGTGTGAACTTGTATGAGTTTTTGTACACACATTTAGGACCCTGCAGAGGCCAGAAGAGGGCATCAGATCCCTTGGAAATGGGTGTGGTACTGGGAACTGAACGCTGGCCTCTGAAAGGGTAGAGAGTGCCTCCACCACTGAGTCATCTCTCTAGCCCCCACATTTTACTTTTTTTTTTTTTTTTTTTTTTTTTTTTTTTTTTTTTTTTTTTTTTGCTTTTTCGAGACAGGGTTTCTCTGTGTAGCTTTGCGCCTTTCCTGGAACTCACTTAGTAGCCCAGGCTGGCCTCGAACTCACAGAGATCCGCCTGCCTCTGCCTCCTGAGTGCTGGGATTAAAGGCATGCGCCACCATTGCCCGGCCACATTTTACTTATTAATTGCAAATATTGTAATATTATGTGTAATATAAGTTCTGAAATATGTACACCCTGTGGAATTGCTAAATCGAGCTATTTGACATAAATTAACTTATAGATTTATCATTTTATGGTGGGATAACTTAAAATCTCTCTTAATAATTTTCCTTTGTGATTAAAAATTTAAACTGATACACAAAACATAAAAATTATACATATTAATGAGATACCACGTGATATTTCAATACATATATACATTTTGTAATATGTGAATCAGATTACAAATGCTGATTTACTAAAACATTTTTCATTTTCTCATGATGAAAATAGTCAAAATCCTTTCCTTTAGCTTTTTAAATCCCACATGCCAATGTCTTTTATTATGAATAGGGTTTTGAGATTATTTCCTCAACATCTCCCTACAGAGGCAAAAAGAAATGTGTTATTTAACACACTGGGAGTTGAAAAGTTGATCACCGGCCAGAAAAGGGAAAATTGTCTTGAAAATATACTTCCCCAGGAGGCCGATTCATCACAGACCTCCAGTCACGCGGGCACGAACATGAGAGCTGGGCTGCCCTCCATCTGAACTTTCATTCACTGCCATTTGATAACCACCTTCAGGGCTAGATCTGTGCACATTTCTCACGGGCAATCATTAACTGTCCAAGAAGACTTTCATCAGCACCTCCTGCAATTGCAGGAGTCCACAGTGTGTGTTTCTTGGGTATCACCAGAAAAAGTGCTGCTACTTGAGGGGAAAGGTCGTGGAAAGCAAGACACTTCTCATCCTCAAAAATGGTTTTGCTTGGGCATTCATTGCAGACGAACTTAACCAAACACTGTGATGTCACCCAGGCGAGGCAACCTGACCCTTGATATTATCACCTGTCATCTCAGGCTTCCTTCTTTGCAGGGCCAGGAGAGAAGTCCTCCTTTAGCTGTTGAGATAGACCTCACATAATGGTAGTCAGTAGTCACCTTACTGTGCAACAACACACTAGAACTTTCCACTTCTAAGTGTAGCTCAACCCACACTTGTGCTAGTCAGTGATTTTATTTTATCAGACAAATACCTTCAATCATTTGCAGGAGGGAAGACTTATTTTGGCTTATGATTTCCGAAGTTCCCCCCACCAGTGACTAGCTCTATTGTTTCTGGGCCTGTGGTGAGCCAGAACATTGTAGTGGAAGGGAGCAGTAGAGCAGAACTGCTTACCTAACAGCGGCCAGCAAGCTGGGGAGGGGAGGCACAAGGAAAAAGAGGTTGACAAGGTATAGTCCCAAAGAACAGGACCCCAACCACCTCCCTTCTCTAACTATGGACCGCTTCTGTCGTGATAATCTAATTGTACTGAATTATTATTTTGATTGTATGTTAATAAATAAAGTTGTCTGGGAGTCAGAGCTATTAGAGCCATAGCAAGAGTGTGGCGGTGGTGGCACACGCCTTTAATCCCATAGATATCTGTGTGTTCAGGGTCAGAGCTATTAGAGCCATAGCAAGAGTGTGGCGGTGGTGGCACACGCCTTTAATCCCATAAGATCTCTGTGTGTTCAGGGATACAGCCAGCATTGGAGACATATGCCTTTAAGACCTAGGGGGCTGTACATTCAGACAGTGACGAGGCAGTCATGTGTTTGGGTTTACAACCAATGAGAAGGCAGAACAACATACTTTAAAAAAACGAACCGACAGGAAGTAGGTCTCTTTTCGCGAAGCTGGGACAGCAGGAGGAAGGGTGAGATTTTAGCTCTGAGCTCTGACTTCTCGGCTTTCTCTTTTACATTGTTTCTGTGTTTCTTATTTAATAAGACGGTTGGTTACATCTACATCTGGCGCCCGAACAGGGACAAGAATCCATTAAAAACCGCTTGGCTTGACGGCAGGTCCGCTTTCCCGCAAGGGCGGCAGGCGGTGGCAGGCGGCGGAGGAAGCGGCAGAAAGCGGCCGGCGTCTTAGTCCGAGCTACCGGAGTCCTAGTCCGAGCTGCCGGCTTCCTAGTCTGAGCTGCCAGCTTCCTAGTCCGGGTAGCAACTTCTAGCCCGGGCCTAGGTCTGTGAGCAGCTTGCCTAAAGCCGGTGCTACAAACAACTCAGACCTGCCCTGCCGAACAGGACCCTGCCTGTAAAGCCAACGCACGTGGTCGGAGCTTAAGGAAGCCAGACCCAAGCCTTGACTCGGCACAAGAGGGAACACGTGGCTGCATTTAAGCTTTAGCCGGCTACGCTTTCTTGTGCGTTCTCTCCCCCCCCCCTCTCTCTCTCTCTGGATTTACACCTGGGACACTAGGTGGCTGCTTTGAAAATCCCCTCGGATTTCTACTGTTCTACGCAGATTTGGTAAGTCATAATATATCAGATATTTTAAAGGAAACTATCTAAAAGAGAATTTTTTTCACATTAAAAAACAAATGGGTTTTATGTGTACATTGGAAGAAAATTGGTTTTTGTTCGAAATTTTAGGCAGTCTGGCAATGGAACAACTATATAATATTAGTATTGGTGGAATTATGCACCTTATCACTATAATTATCCACATTTTAATATTTAAAAAGATAGTCAATTTAAGTGCCAGGATAACAGCTTTAGAAGAACTTGTTAAACCTGTAAAAATTCAGACAGAAGAAATTAACAGTGAAGTTGTTTCAAGTCGGGATCATAAGGATGCAGAAAGAAAGCCTGTTTTCACACAGTCACCCTTAATTTATCCTGTAACAGTACAGCAGATGCCTGATCAAATGGCTACACAAAATACTTGGGCTCCAATTGAAATGTTGGATTTAAAAAGGTTTAAGGAGGCAATAGTATCTTATGGCATGCATTCCCCATATGTAAAGCAAATGTTAAACACTTGGTCAACATATAATAGGATAGTACCACAGGACTGGCGGGACCTCGCACAAGGTGTTCTGGAACCCAGCCAGAGACTTCAATTTCTGACTTGGTTTAAGGAGGAGGCTAAAAACATAGAAAAACAATGGAGGGATAAAGGAGTACAAGTTTGCCAGGATCAGCTTATGGGTGAAGGCCAATATGCTTCAGCACAAGCACAATGTTTATATGATGTCCAAACCCTAATTTTATGTCGAACGGCAGCCTTGAATGCATGGGACAAAGTTGAGGAACCAGGAAAAAAATCTGAGTCATTTACAAAGGTGAAGCAAGGCCCAAAAGAGTCTTTTACAGATTTTTTACAAAGACTGGCTTCAGCAGTAAAGAGAATGGTCTCGGATTCAGAAGCTGGTAAGGCAATAATTGAATCTTTGGCCTTTGAGAATGCGAATGCAGCATGCAAAAGAATAATCAGGCCATTAAGGGCAAGATCTGCACCTATGGAAGATTGGATTAGAGAAACAATTAATGTTGAAGCTGATGAGCATGATGATATGTGGGTAGGAGAAGTAATTTCAAAAGGTTTGAGGAGTGTTAGATGTTTTAGATGTGGAAAGCAAGGACATTTGAAAAGGGACTGTAGACAGGTCATTTCCAGAAACAATGTTTCTTCAAGGAACAATGGCAACAGAATGCCCCTTCCTTCTGGAGTATGCAGAAGGTGTGGTAAGGGAAAACACTGGACCAACGAATGTAGATCAACAAAGGACAGACAGGGTAATCCTTTGCCTCAGTCCTCGGGAAACTCCCAGAGGGGCCTCAGGCAGGCCCCCAGTGCAAATCCAGTTCAAACCTTTCCGGCAGCCATAGAGGAAATGCCTGCTCTGGAGAGCGATTAAATAACCAAATGCCTATTGGAATAAATCATGCTGGTCAGGATGATGAAACAGAGAGAATAGAAAATTCAGGAGAAAACATAAAGAAAATTTTTTGGCAAACTTCTATTAATGAACAAAGACCAAAATTAACGATAAAAATAAATGGTGTTTTGTTGTCTGGTCTGGTAGACACAGGTGCGGACGTTACCATAATAGCACCAGAATTTTGGCATCCAACTTGGCCTCTTCAGGAGGTAAACGTTCAACTGTTAGGAATTGGGACATTATCTCAGGTGAAACAGAGTGCAAGATGGCTCGAATGTATAGGTCCAGAAGGACAGAGAGGAAAATTAAAACCATATGTGGCTAACATAACTATGAACCTGTGGGGTCGAGACTTGTTGCAACAATGGGATACTCAGATTAACATCCCTCCAATCTCAGAAACAAATCATAAACTAGCACATGTTACTGAGAGAAATATTAGAAGATATTGTTCTAATGAGTGGTCACCAGCCATCCATATTATACAAGAACAGGGCACAATAACTGATGATCTTCCAAAGACACCAACAGCTCTACCTTTAAAATGGTTAACAGACAAGCCTGTATGGGTCCAGCAATGGCCTTTAACAACAGAGAAACTCCAGGCTTTAGAAGAGCTGGTAGAAGAACAGTTAAATGCTCAGCATATTGAAGAATCAACCAGCCCTTGGAATTCTCCTGTATTTGTTATTAAAAAGAAATCTGGTAAATGGAGAATGGTAACAGACCTTAGGGCAATTAACAAAGTAATTCAGCCAATGGGTTCTCTACAATCTGGGATGCCTTTGCCTACTCTGTTACCAAAAGGATGGCCTCTCATAGTTATTGATTTAAAAGACTGTTTCTTTTCAATACCCTTACAAGAAAAAGACAAAGAAAGATTTGCTTTTACAGTGCCTACTTATAATAATTCTCAACCGGTTAAAAGATTTCAATGGAGGGTCCTCCCACAGGGAATGTTGAATAGCCCAACTCTGTGCCAATATTTTGTACAACAGCCATTGGAAGTGATACGTAAAAAATTTCCTAAATCTATAATTTATCATTATATGGACGATATTTTACTAGCTGACTCAAATGCAGATACTTTAGAAATAATGTTTGAAGAAGTAAAGAAAATTTTGCCTCGCTGGGGATTACAAATTGCTCCTGAAAAGATACAAAGAGGAGATTCTATTAATTATTTAGGATATAAAATAGAGCTACAAAAAAATTAGACCCCAAAAGGTGCAAATTCGGAGAGATAGACTACAGACTCTTAATGACTTTCAAAGATTATTTGGAGATATTTCTCATCTACAAACTATTGTTGGGGTAAAAAATGATGAACTGACTAATTTGTTCAAAACCTTAGAAGGTGACAAGGACTTAAATAGTCCAAGAGAATTATCACCTGAAGCTGAGAAAGAATTAGCCTTGGTAGAAAAGAAAGTGCATGAAGGACACGTGAATCGTATTGATCCAAAGCTGGATTGCATTTTGGTTATCTTACCTTCTAGGCGTTCTCCTACTGGAATATTAATGCAGAGGGAAGATATTATATTGGAATGGATATTTTTACCAAATAAACCAAATAAAAAATTAAAAACTTATGTGGAAAAAATCTCTGACTTGATTTACAAAGGAAAAATGAGACTTCGTCAATTAGCAGGCATAGACCCAGCAGAAATTGTCGTACCATTAACTAAGGAGGACATTGAAAAATTATGGACAGAAAGTGAACCTTGGCAAAGAGCTTGCAGTAATTTTTTGGGAGAAATTAACAGCAAATATCCCAAAAGCAATAGAATTGATCTTATAAAGAGAGCTGATTGGATCTTGCCTCGAATTGTACGGCAAAAACCCATATCTGGAGTTCGTACATTTTATACAGATGCCAACAAAGAAGGAAAGGCAGGTTACAAATCAGAAAATTTAAGTAAAGTGGTTCAAAGTCCGTATAATTCAGTTCAAAAATCAGAATTGTATGCTATTCTGTTGGTATTAATGGATTTTTCAGAACCTCTCAACATAGTAACTGACTCTCAGTATGCTGAAAGAGTGGTGTTACATATTGAGACTGCAGAATTTATCCCTGATGCTTCAGAATTAACTTCACTATTTATTCAATTACAAGATACAATCAGGAAAAGGAATCATCCTTTATATATAACTCACATTCGATCCCATACTGGTCTGCCAGGCCCTCTATCACAAGGCAATGATGAAATTGATAAATTATTGATAGGAAATGTGCTGGAGGCCTCAGAATTTCATAAAAAACATCACGTTAATAGTAAAGGTTTAAAAAAGGATTTTTCCATAACCTGGCAACAAGCCAAAGAAATAGTAAAGAAATGTCCTACTTGTTCCTTCTACAATCAAACGCCATTACCAGCAGGATGTAACCCAAAGGGTACTCAGAGAAATGAGATCTGGCAGATGGACGTGTTTCACTTTGCAGAATCTGGAAAATTGAAATATGTACACCACACTATCGATACTTATTCAGGATTTCAATGGGCAACTGCTTTGAGTTCTGAAAAAGCTGATTCTGTAATCACTCATTTGCTAGAAGTTATGGCCATCATGGGTATACCTGCACAAATCAAAACTGACAATGCTCCATCATATGTCTCTGTTAAAATGAAACAGTTTTTTTGCTTATTACAATATAAAGCATATTACAGGCATACCACATAATCCTACAGGTCAAGCAGTTATAGAAAGGTCAAACAGAACTCTAAAGGATATGCTAAATAAACAGAAATGGGTAACAAAAACCCCCAGAAATAGACTGCATAATGCTCTTCTAACTTTGAATTTTCTGAATGCCAATGAGAAAGGAACAACAGCTGCAGAGAGACATTGGATAATAGAAAAAACTACAGAATTAAATCAGCCTATATACTTTAAGGATGTGCTGACCTCAGAATGGAAACCAGGGTATGTATTACATTGGGGACGAGGTTTTGCTTTTGTTTCTACAGGAGAAGATAAGCTGTGGGTACCGTCAAAATTGATAAAGGTTCGATTTGAACAAGAGAGACCTCTTAATTGAGGAGGTGATAGTTCATCAACCAGCATGAACATCCAATTTAAACTAACTTGTATCAATAAAACATGCCTTTTCATTTCATCAGATAATAACTTGCCAAAAAGGAACATCCCCAAAATTAGTCTTGGGGAAAGGTTTTTGTTTTTGTCTTTTAGGAGAATGAAGGTTAAGGAATCTGAAGAACACTGGACAAATGAGACAACTGAAGAAAAGGGACATATCATCTATCCCAAGAAACAGAGTGAAACGGTGTATGGGTATATATTATCTAAAAAAATTTTATGTCTTCCTAAATGTTTGTTTCTGCTTTTCTCTAAAGATTCAACACTATTGGTTTTCTAATAGTCCCAGTTCAATTAAAATTTAAAGCTGACTTTGGAGTTGGAGAATGGCTCTCTCCTTCTTTAAAATCAAGCATGTTGTTAAAAGGTAAATGCAAACTCCCTGTATCATGCCAGAATAAGAGCCATCTTCTGCTATGGTACAGGACAAAAGCAAAATTAATTAAGGGACGATTCTATTACTAATCTCAACTCTTTGATTCTATTCTGATTCTTTAAACTTTTCTCAAATTATAAATTTTATATCAAAATTTACAAGATTAATATATATATACATTTTAAACTTTGTTAAGATATGAATGGTCACATAGAGTACTAATTCTAGAAAAAAAGGCTAGCTGCATATATATGTTTTTGTGTTCGAGTCTCTTATCAGTTTTCTGCAGGAAATCATGGCCAGGCCTAACATCAACTGAAGTCTCCAGAAAGAAGGTGGGGCCCCACAACAACAACAATTCCACGTGGACAATAATAATATCATTAAGCTGACAAACATCATCCATAGATCAGCTTTGAACTACAAGGTGCTCAGAGCAAATTTGAGATGACTAGCTGAGATGATGCAGTCTCAAAGACTACTTGAATAAGGACTTGAGATAAACCCTGAACTTTGGCATTATACACAGACTGGATAATGAAGGATATAGTTACCTCTCTTAGAATTTGACAATTAACCTAAAATTTTTCTTTCAGGATAAAGAAAACTTCGCCCATACCCAGCAGGAAGCAATTTTAAGAATACGACGCCCACATTCCCAAAGAGGTGGTGTGGGGCGGGTGGTTTTTTGGTCTTTTTAATGGGTTTTGGGTCTGGGATAATTTTCAGTATTTAGGGGGGTTGGTTACAAGTTACTGTCAAGGGTTAGGAAAAAGGCTAAGCAAAGGAGATTAGATTTAAGGTTCTTGTTTAAAAAAAAAAAAGAAGAAAGAAAGAAAGAAAAGAAAAAGACAATTACTAGTTTTAAATACTTTACATTGGATTGAATTGTTTTATATTGTACACAAATTTGAAACTGATATTGTTAGAAAATGCTATATGTATATTTCTAATTGTATTTATACCATTCATTTAACAATGTAATGCAAATTTCTGATCCTTGAATGTTATTATTATCAACTATTAGGATATAAAGAAATGAAAGTTAGTAGTTAGACATTACAATAGAACTTGTAGTCATATTAGATATGTTTTAAAAATTGAGCAGAGATGTTTTAGACAGGTCATCTTCAAACCCTTCAGAGATCTACAGAATATGGCATTTAAAATGTTTTAATAACTTAGAAAATTTTTCTTTTTTGAGACATGTCGGCTCCTGGCAGTACCAATCTACTTTAGAGAAAATATGGGCATTGAAGAAACTGCATATGGAGTCAACTTTCATTCTGGCAAAAGTTAGCCACTGGACAACAAAGTATCCTCGAATCAACAGGACAAAATGGACAGACAGATCACGAAACAAGGGACTACTGATTCTTGCCAAAACAAGTGTGGTTATGGCTTTATCAAAAGGCATCTTCTGAGGCCAGGACAATATGGCCCCATCCCTGAAGTGGCCTTCGCATCCGGAAAAGGTACGGTGCCCTTTTCTTCGAAGGCAGCTTAACAGGCAGAGGGCCGATGGATTCTGTTGTACAATGGAACAGCAGCTGAAAGCTCATGCCTCTCAAAAGTAGACTGGCATTTAATAGAGGTATGTGGAGAAGAAGGGGATGCTGAGATGAAGCCATATATACACAGCCAAGAAGAATGGAGAGCTGAATTAAAAAACTGTCAACAATTTCCAGAATTTAAAATCCTGAATCATGACAGGACACTAGTGGAATTCAGGTGTTTCTGGTACGTGGACTGCTCTCACCCAATGTGAGGTTGAACTGTTGACCTTGTGTACATCCTACTTCACAAATGAGTCTGTCAGATATACTAAGCCTATAGGCTGAAGATGATGCCCCAACACTGCGGAGAAACCTCAGGTGACTGCCCAGGCAGCTGGCTGTTTCTGTCAACTCACAAAATTTTTTGGAAGTTGCTTGCATGCACTTCCTGTTTTTATTTTTGTTAGCTAATATTATTCCCTTCTTGGGTCTCTGAGGGAGTTGAAGATTAGTTAGTTATGGTTGAAGATTAGTTAGTTATAGTTGAACATTAATTAGGATAGAAAGTACATTAGATACATCTTGGAATTACCAAAATAGGATAGATAATGGAATTATTTTCTCTGATTTGTCAAATACCTGTTTAGGTATTTATTACTTGTATATATTGTATATAGTTATTGTACTTTTGTATATAGTTTTTCTTTTGTTAGTTATAACCTTTTGCTTTCTTTTTCTTTTTATTAAAATAGAAAAGGGGAAATGTCGTGATAATCTAATTGTACTGAATTATTATTTTGATTGTATGTTAATAAATAAAGTTGTCTGGGAGTCAGAGCTATTAGAGCCATAGCAAGAGTGTGGCGGTGGTGGCACACGCCTTTAATCCCATAGATATCTGTGTGTTCAGGGTCAGAGCTATTAGAGCCATAGCAAGAGTGTGGCGGTGGTGGCACACGCCTTTAATCCCATAAGATCTCTGTGTGTTCAGGGATACAGCCAGCATTGGAGACATATGCCTTTAAGACCTAGGGGGCTGTACATTCAGACAGTGACGAGGCAGTCATGTGTTTGGGTTTACAACCAATGAGAAGGCAGAACAACATACTTTAAAAAAACGAACCGACAGGAAGTAGGTCTCTTTTCGCGAAGCTGGGACAGCAGGAGGAAGGGTGAGATTTTAGCTCTGAGCTCTGACTTCTCGGCTTTCTCTTTTACATTGTTTCTGTGTTTCTTATTTAATAAGACGGTTGGTTACATCTACACGCTTCCAAAGGATTCTACCACTTGCAATAAAGCCATCAAACTGTTAATTCACCAGTGGATTAATGCACTGATTACGTCACAGCACTCAGGGTCCACTTCAACTGATTAGCAGGGTGTCACGCTTTTAACATATGAACCTTTGAAGATGGGCACTGTGATGGCACATCTCGGTTGTCAACCTAACTACATTTGGAAGTGATGAAAACCCAAGTAGCTGGCACACCTGGGAAGTGTATTTTGGATTGGATAATTTGAGGTCAGAAGATTGCAGATATGAAAAAAAAGGAAGCTTTTGCGCTTTTTTTTTTTTTTGCCTGCTTATCCTCGATCTTGTTGGCAAGTTAATCTACCCTGCTGCTGAGGCATTCCTTCCCTGGAATCCCACTTCTTTGGGATTCCAATGTATACTGAAGACTGGCTAAGACATCCAACCTCCTGGACTGAAGAAATATTGCATTTTTGGCCTTTCCATTGGGTGAAAGACATTGTTGAAATAGTTGGACCAGAGCCTTTAAGCCACTCTATTAAATCCCATGTATATATACTACCAGTTCTGTTACTCTAAAGGACTCTTCTAATACAGGCACATCATACCCAAACCATAACACTATTAGTTTAAAATTACACACACACACACACACACACACACACACACACACACACACACACACTTTTTGAGACAGGGTTTCCCTATGTAGAACCTGGCTGTCTTGGAACTTGCTCTGTATACCAGGCTGGCCTCCAACTGCCTCTGACTCTCAAGGGCTGGGATTAAAGGTGTGTGCCATCACTCCCAGCTTAAATTATATTTTTAATTAGCTTATAAAGTAGTGGGTCTCCATATGGTTTTTTAGACATCCTTAGCTTTGGTTTACCCACCCCCACCCCCTGCTTTGCCCTGTCCCTCTGCTTCTATCCCCACTTAAACTTTGAACCCCTAGTATCCCACTTTCATATCACATGTGTTCTACTGTTTCCTCATCCCTTAAGCCTCTTCCCCTTCCCATCTCATGGGCTCTTTCTGGCTTCTGACTTCTACAGACATTCAAGATTACAGACGCAAATCCAAACATTTGAAACTAGGATTCACATATAAGAGAGAACATGAGATATTTGTATTGCCGGGCCTAGCTTACATCAGTATAATATTTTCCTGTTCCATCTATTTCCCCCCCAAAACTCATAATTTCATTTTTCTTTACAGATGGATAAAATTCTAGTGTGTACTACATTTTCATCACCCACTATCAGTGGTGGATATCTAGGCTGATCCCATATCCTAGCTATTGTGAATAGGGCAGTGTTGAAGAATATTAGTTGAAGATGTGTTACATTCATTTATGTTGTGGAACATTTTTTTTAATGATGCAAAGATGTGTTGCATTCTTTTATGTTGCATTTGTTTAACTCTGTGAAGCTGTGTTACTTTGCCTGTCTAAAACACCTAATTGGTCTAATAAAGAGCTGAACGGCCAATAGCTAGGCAGGAGAGAGAAATAGGTGGGGCTGGCAGGCAGAGAGGATAAATACAAGGAAAGATAAGAAGAGAGAGGAGCGAGAAAAGGAGAAAAGGAGGTGAGTAGGATGCCAGGGGCCAGCCATCCAGCCATACAGACAAACATGGAATAAGGAAAGAAAAGATATACAGAAATAGAGAAAGGTAAAAGCCTGGAGGCAAGAGGTAGACAGGATAATTTAAGTTAAGAAAGGCTGGCTAGAAACAAGCCAAGCTAAGGCTGGGCATTCATAAGAAAGAACAAGTCTCCATGTGATTATTTAGAGCTGGGTGACAGGCCCCCAAAGAGCTAAGGGTAAACAAAACAAAACAAAACAACAACAACAAAAAAAAAACGACAGGGCAACAATGATATGGACATGCAAGTGTCTCTGTAGGAGGATATGAGATCCTTTGGGTATATGCCTAGAAGTTGAATAGCTGGATCATATGGTAATTCTATTTTTAGCTTTGTTCCTAACATAATATTTTTATTGATTTTTTTTTAGAATTTCACATCATGTACCCCATCACACTCATTTCCCAGTCCTTCCATGTCTGTACTCAACCCTTGTGACCTCCCCCCAAAAAATAAAAAAATAGAAAAAAAAAGTCCAGTTTGCATTGCCCATATGCTCACTGAAGTGTGGTCAAACTCTTAGTGGTCTACCCCTTTAATACAACTGAGGCCTTCCCCTCCCACACTCCTGCCAGAAGCCATCAGTTGTGGAGAGCTACGTTTCAGTATCCTCATCACATTTTTAAGAGTTCTATCTGATGGCTTACTGCCTAGGCTGTTACTTTTTTAGGTGGGGGAACTGGGGTGGGGATAGGGGTTGTCACAAAAGCCTTTCATGTCTCTTTCTTAACTATGCTCTGCAGTCATCAATATCACTGCAAAAGTAGCTTTCTTGCTCTTTGAGGTGGTAACATGGGCCATGGATATCAACACAGACCCCAGCTACAGTAGGACCACAGTTCCAGACATGGCTCATGGCTCTGGACATTACTATGGCCTCAGGTGACAGCATAGGCCACTCAGATCAGCATGGTCCCCAGCAGCATGACCCACGGACATCCACATGGCTCTTGGTGGCAACATGGGCTGTGGACATCAACACAGACCCAGATACGGGCCCTTGGTGGTAGCATGGGGCCCGAACATCACCATGGCCTCAGGTGGTAGCACAGACCATGGACATTCTCATGGCCTTTGGTGGTAACATGTTCACAGACCTCAACACAACCCCCAGCTGCAGCAGGACCTTGGACCCAGACATAGCCTTTGACATCAGCATGGACATGGACATCCATGGCCTCAGGTGGCAACTCAGGCCACTCTCATGAATATGGCCGCTGGTGGCAGTATTGTCCATGGACATCTATATGGATTCAGGCTGCAGCACAGACTATGAATACCTGAATGGCCTTAGGTGGTATCACAGACCATGGACATCAAACCTTCTCCCCGCTTTTCTCCTGGTTGTATCAGGTCCACTGACTCACTCATGGCCCTCAGCAGCAGCATGGATCAGGGACATCAGTGTGGCCCCAGGCAGCTGCATGGGCCATTCACTTCAACATGGTCCCTGGAATGCAGCATGGCCCTTGGGCATCAACATGGCTCCTGACGATGGCACCAACCATGAGTATCTGCATGACTTTGCATGGTAACACAGGCCACAGACATCAGCATGCCCCCAGCGGCTGTATCAGGACCACTGACCCACCCATGGCCCTCAGCAGCAGTGCAGGCCTTGGGCCTCAACATGGCCTCAAGTGGCTACAAAGGCCACTTACATCCACATGACCCCCCCCCCCACACACACACACACAAGGCAGCAAAGCCTGAGGACATCACCAAGGCTTCACTCAGTGGCACAGATCAAATACATACACATGGATCTCGGGCTTTATCATAGCCTGGGGCAGCAGGATGGACCATAGATACCAACATGGCCTCTGGTGGCATCCAGAACCATAGTGGTCCTTTGAGGAGGTCCAATCCAGAAAGTGAACCATTCCTCATTTCAGGCCTCCATTGTTGCCCAGAGCCCGGATGTGTTCGGGTGCTGAGTCCGCATCTGCGTCAGCTCCAGGCTGCTGCACACCAACCCACCAACCCTGCTGGGCAATGCCAACATGTCGACCTCAGCCCTCTCTCACCTGTCACTGCTGTTGCATCTCCAGTTCCGCCTCTCTCCATAGCTCAATTACCACGCCATTTTTCTCTCTTCCCTGTGCCCCCATCACGTATTTGTTTGTCATAGTGCTGCCCACCACTCACGCTGGGAGGCAGGGCAGTCTGGCTGACTTCCTATTTTTAGCTTTTTAAGAAATCTTCACACTGATTTCCATAGCTACTGTACCAATTTATACTTCTACCAACAGGGGATAAGTTTTTTACTTTCCCCCTATCCTTTCCAGCATTTGTTGTCATTCTGACTGGGATGAGATGGAATTTCAAAGTCGCTTTAATTTACATTTCTCTTATAGTTAACGACATTGAATATTTAAAAACTGTTATTAGCCATTCATATTTCTTCTTTTGAGAACTCTGTTCAATTCCATGACCAATTTTTTATTGTGTTTTTTTTCTTGATGTTTAGTTTCTTGAGTTCTTTGTATATTCTAGATACTAATCCTGTCAGGTATATAGCTGGCAAAGAATTTCTCCCATTCTTTAGGTTACCCGTCCACTTGATTGACAATTTCCTTTGCCTTTTAATTTCACAAGATTCCATTGGTTGATTATTGACCCTATTTTCTAGCAATTAGTCTTAGTCAGAAATTCCTTCCCATTAAGCTTCATTCAGAAAGTCCTTACCTTGAAAGCATACTTTTTTTTTCTATTAGTCTCAGAGTTTCAAGTCTTATGTTGAGGTCCTTGATCCATTTGGAGTTGTTTTTTTTAAAGGGTAAGAAATAAGGATTTAGTTTCATTATTGTGCATGTAGATACTCAGTTTTCCCAGCACCAGTTATCCTTTAGGAAAGATGTATCTGCCCTGTTATATCTAGAAAACTGCTCTTTGATGTTGTCAACCATGTATAGCTCTTAGATCCCTGAGCCTTTGGGGGAGGGGTGTGAGATGAGGAATTGGGGTGTCTGTGAATATGTTCAAAATATATGCTTAAGTGATTAATAAAAACATTGCTTTAAAAAATCAGGTGGTGCCGGGCGGTGGTGGCGCACGCCTTTAATCCCAGCACTCGGGAGGCAGAGGCAGGCGGATCTCTGTGAGTTCGAGGCCAGCCTGGGCTACCAAGTGAGTTCCAGGAAAGGCGCAAAGCTACACAGAGAAACCCTGTCTCGAAAAACCAAAAAAAAAAAAAAAAAAAAAAAATCAGGTGGTGAGGCTGGAGAGATGGCTCAGTGGTTAAGAGCACTGACTGCTCTTCAAGGGGTCCTGAGTTCAATTCCCAGCAACCATGTGGTGGCTCACAGCCATGTATGATAGGATCTGATGCCCTCTTCTGACATGTAGTATACATGTAATATAAATAAATAAAATTTTAAAAAAATCAGGTGGCTGTAGTTGTGTGGCCTTCCTTATATCTGGATTCTGTACTCTACCCCATTAACCTCTGTATCTGTTTTTGTACTGGTCTGTTTTTATTACTATGGCTCTGTAGTATAATTTGAAATCAGGTATGATGACCTCTCCAGCACTATTCCTTTTTCTCAGGATTGCTTCTGCTATCCAGGGTCTCTTGTTCTTCCATATGGAGTTTAAATTTGTTTGTTTGTTTTGTGAAGAATGCCACTGGAATTTTTATTGGGGTTGCACTGAATTTGCACTGATTTTATTAAGATTGTTATTGTCACAATACTGATTCTTCCAATCCACAAGCATGGGAGGTTATTCCAGAAATCTGATAGTGTTGTCCTAAATTTCATTTTTCAGTGTTTTGAAGTTTTCATTATAGTGGTTTTTCTAATTCTTTGTTAGATTTATTCCAGGAATAATCACAACTTTATCACAGTGAACAATCTTTTGATGTGTTCTTGAATTCCATTTGTAAGTATTTTATTGAGAATTTCTTGCATCTGAATTTATTAGGGAAATTGGTCTGTAATTTTATTTTGTCCTGTAATTTTTATCTGCTTTTGGTATTGGTAACGTCAGCTTCAGAAAAGGGGGTTAGTAATGTCACTTCCTTTTCTGTTTTATGGAGTAGTTTCAGAAGCATTGGTGGCAGTTCTGTCTGGAAGGCCTGGTAAAATTCACCAATTAATCTCTTGGGACCTGACCTTTTTTTAGCTGGGTGTTTTTAAAATTACTGTTTCAATTTCACTGATTGTTATAGATCTGTTTAAAAATATTTATCTCATCTTGGTCTAATTTTGGCAGGTCATATACATCTAGAAATTGTTCCATTTCTTTTAGATTTTCCAGTTTAATGGAATTTATGTTTTCCAGGTAAAATGATTTTCTGAGTGTCCTTTGGTATCTGTTATAATGGCTCATTTTTCATTTCTATTTTTATTAATTTGAGTCTTCTCTTTCTTCTGGTTAGTTTGGCCAAGGGTTACTCCATTTTTACTAATTCTTTGAGAATTTAATACAGTATATTTTGATCGTAGCCACCCCTCCTGCTCCTCTCAGGTCTATCTCCTCTCTGTGCACCCAACTTGGTGTCCTCTTAAAGAAGTCCAGTACCGTTTGTGCTGCCTATGTGCCCTTGGATGTGCGGCCTTCCGCCGGAGCATGGTTGACCTCCTAGGAGCCACACCCTTAAAGAAACCACCTCTCCCTCTCCCATCAGCTGTCAGCTAGGAGTGGGACTTCATGTCCACCTCCGCTCCCCATGCTGGGTTTTGTTTGGCCTGAACTTGTATATTATGTGTATGCTATCACAATGGCTCTGAGGTCCTATATGCAGCTTCCTTCTGTCTTGTGTCCAGAAAACAGTTTCCGAGTAGTCTTCTACTGCCCTGGCTCTTCTAATCTTCCCACACCCTTTTCTACAATAATCTATAAGCCTTGGAAGGAGGGATGTGTGATACAGACATTCCACTTAGGACTGAGCACTCCACAATCTCTTAACCTCTACATGTTGGCTAATGTGTGTATGTCTGGGTTAATTGTCGTCTACTTCAAAAAGTGTGGAAAGAGAGGCCACTTCTCAAAACAATGTGAACAAAAACGTGCTATAAATCAACCTCACTATAATACAACCCCTTCTAATATATCCCCCAAATGTAAAAAGTGTTTTCACTGGGCCTGTCAGTGTCAATCTGGGACTAGGGAAAAATCTGATCCAGTTTTGGGAACTGGGAGAATGAGCGCAGCAGGCCCTCTTACACTCCTGGCTTGGAGTCTCAGTGTTTGGACCTCTGCAGTACTTCAGCAGGACACAGCCTGGTTTGCCAGACTCCGACTCTGCCCTGCAGCATGCCACCCAGATCCATTCCTAACCCCCACACAGTAAGAGATTTGATTACGACTGCTAAGAGCAAGTCAAGGTTCAACTCACCTATAATTAAATGTAATAGGAGAGGCAGAGAGGCTCCCCACAAACCTATAGCAATCCCCTCTACAAAGCTATTTTGGCATTGCTGGTTTTTGTTTGTTTGTTTTTGTTTGTTTTCAAATCTCCTTTCACCTCACTCCTGTAAAGACTCTGCAGAATTCTATTACTTCCCAGATAGGTCTCCCCCGTAAATACATGTCCTGCTTGTAATGGACTATGTTTTCAGATGGAGCCAATAGAGCAGGCAAAGGGGCTGTGACGCTGCTGGAATGTGGCACTCTTGTTACCCCCGCAGCAACCACTACCCAGAAAGCAGAACTTCTGGCTGTCCTTTCTGCCAGATTCAACCCTTCAGTTTATGAGCTCATTCTCACTATGTGGTTCAAGCCATCCCAATGTTGTTTCAAGCCACGCTGGCTCATGCCTCAGGCCCCTTCATGTAATCAGTGTTTACCTTCATTCAAAGCATGTCTTTATTCAACACACTTGATTCCACGCAGAATTACCTGGCCCCCCACGGAAAGAAATCGTCATGTTGTGTGACATCATGTCGTTTTTAAATAGGCTGCTTCTTCTTCTTCTTTCTTCAAAGAGCTAAAGCTTTACAAAAAGAACCCCAGTAATCATGGGCACAAGTTCAACAAATTACCCAGTCTTGTCCCAACTGCCAGTCGCTGGGTCCTACCGTCCCCAAGAGGAGTCAATCCTCATGGTCTTTATTCTAATGATCTTTGACAAATGGATGTAACTCACGTAGATGCCTTTGGTAATTTTAAATTTGCTCATGTTTGTGTTGATTCCCTTTCAGGCTTTGTCTACACTAGCGCTCAGACACATGAGCCTGCTTGTGCTGTTTGCCGACACATCCTGACTGTGTTCTCTGTAATGGGAGTCCCGAAATAGATGAAAACAGACGGTAGTCCTGATTACATGTCGAAAACATTTATCTCTTTTTGTCAGCGTTGGGAAATTCATATCACTTGTTGAGTTCTCTATAACCCCCAAGTACAAGCCTTAATTGAACAAGCTCATTACTCAAGAATCAAGTTCAAAAATAAAAAAGGAAGAAAAAGGGATTAACTGCTCAGGAGCAACCTGCCAAAGTAAATTGTACTTCCAAGTTTTTAAACTGTCCTTCTATATTCTACCCCACCCCACTCCCAACACCTGAAGAAAAACATGACAAGAAGCAAAAAGGTTTACCCCAACCCATGGTTTTATATAAACTTCCTCAAGAGCCCAACCAAGGGCTGGGTCCTGTTCCCTTCATTATTGGGCCAAGGCTTCACATCTGTGCTTTCTCCTACAGACCCTCTTTGGAACCCAGCATTACTCATAAAACTGTACCACGAGTTGGCCCCAAAAGGCAAAAACTGAGCAACAGAAAAGGGACTTACACCCTCTCTCGAAACTTCACACGTGTTGAAAACTCCATTGCTTGGGACGTGCTTCCGCAAAAGATAATGGGAATATTACCAATAATTTCAGTCTCCAACCCACCATCTGATATGGAGAGGCATCAAAAACCTGATCAATGCACCTGAATGTGTCCTTGAGAACACTGTGTCTGAAAAAACCCTGAAAAGTTCTTTCTTGCTATGATTGCTACACTCTCTCCCAATTCCATGATACTCTCTTTACTTCCTGTCTCCTCCTGCTTTAGCTCCACATATATACTGAGCTCTGTGGCTAAAATCCATTCACAGGGGGAGAGATAAGTAAAGTCTACTCCTTCCAAGGTCCCAACAACAAACCAAGGCTCGATTTCATCAAAGTTCACTCTGGGGAACTGTGGTGGTTTGAACAAGAATGGCCCCCATAGACTCATATATTTGAATACTTGGTCCTCAGTTGTTGGAACTGTTTGGGAAGGATTGGGAGGTGTGGCCTTGTTAGAGGAAGTATGTCCCTGGGGGCAGACTTGGAGGTTTTAAAAGATTCAGGCCATTTTCAGTGTGCCATGTTCTCTCTTTGCCTCTTATTTGTGCATCAAGATGTAGACTCTTAGCTGCTCCAGCCACCATGCCTTTGCTCCTCAATCGTGGACTGTAACCCTCTGAAATGGTAAGCCCCAAATAAACCCTTTCTTTTATCAGTTGACTTGGTCTTAGTGTATTACAGCAATAGAAAAGTAAATGAAAAACCTTATCCAACAGGGAGGAGGGCTTTCTCATAGCCACAAAGATGAAATTCTGGCCTCTGTACATTCTAGCCCCTCCCCTAGGCCATGTGCTGAGTTGCCAGTTGAGAGGGAACAGTTGGATACTGGGGGGTGGGTAAACTGTCAACAAACCAAGCTGGGGTGATCTTTTGCAAGGGTACACAGTTCAATGTCCCCAAATGACAGTTGTTCACCTCAGAGGACAGTCACCTATGACAGGCTCATGTTCTTCAACTCTCTCAACTTAGATCAGTGTTGTGGTCTGAACCTGAAACTCTGCTAAGCACCAATGACACGGTGGTCACTTGAGATACTTTCTCCACACGACCCATTTATCCACTTACAGGATTACAGATTCCTCTAAACAAGTTCCATGGATTCCCTTAGAAAATGCATGGACACTTTCCTCTACAGACGTCCCTATATGTCTATCTACCACGTCCAGTCCATTTTGTGGCTGCCGTGCAACCACGATGGGATATGAATAGCCGATATCAAATGACTCCCAAGACAAGTTGACAATTATAATCCATCTATTATTTAGTCAAGCAATTAGGTCCCCTGAGTACATAAACCCTGTAAAAAACCAAGCCACCTCTCTGTGTGCCTTCACCCACTTCCAAAAGGGCACTCCGACCCTATCCTTAATTTGGATATCTGGACTCACCTAACTATGAAGAAGAAACATTACCTAGTAAAGAAGTGTTAGGGCCAGGTGGTGGTGATGCACACTTTTAATCCCAGCACTCAGGAGGCAGAGGCTGGTGGATCTTTGTGAGTTCGAGGCCAGCCTGGTCTACAGAGAGAGATCCAGAACAACCAGAGAAAATAGTAAGACCCTGTCTCAAAAATAATCCTTCAAAGATTAGATGCCCTTGAAGCTGCTCTCTTGTGGCTTAGAGACCATCAGGCAGTCCTTTGGCTCCATCAGCATCTTCACTGTGACACACGTTCTCACAGTCTATGTGTCACTCCCATCCTTCCCTTTAACTATAGTCAGAAATGGAATAACATCTACAAACCACCTTGAAATGGTGTCTTACTGAGGGTTTTATCACTGTGAAGAGACACCAGGACCATGGCAACTCTTACAAAGGAAAACATTTCATTGGGGCTGGCTTACAGTTTCAGAGGTTTAGTCCATTGTCATCATGGCAGAAAGCATGGCAGCATACAGGTAGACATGGTGTTGGAGAAGGAGCTGAGAGTTCTACATTTTGATCCACAGGCAGCTGAAGGAAACTGTGTACTGTACTGGGCATAGTGTGAGTATCTGAGACCACAAAGCCCACCCCCACAGTGACACACTTCCTCCAACAAGGCCACACCTCCTAATAGTGCCACTCTCTATGGGTCAAGCATTCAAACACATGAGTCTATGGGGGCCATTCGTATTCGAACCACCACAAATGGTGTTTAGTCCTCCTTTAGAACAAGACAGTTCTACATTAAATAAGCACCTTTCCCTGTAAACTAAAACTCAAAGAACAAGCACAAAATTATCTTTATCCAGAAATAGCTAACTGACTCAGTTCGTCTAATTGGTTTTCACAATTAAATCTTAAGACGTGGTCTTTTAGCCTGATGTGGTGATATATACCTTTAGTCTCAGCACTCAGAAGGCAGATGCAGGCAGATCTCTGATTTCCAGACCAGTCTAGAAATCAGACTGAGTGAAATCCTAGAGTGAGTTCCAGGACAGCCAGGGCTACACAGAAACACCTTGTCTTGGAAAAGAAGAAGAAGAAGGAGGAGGAGGAGGAGGAGGAGGAGGAGGAGGAGGAGGAGAAGAAGAAGAAGAAGAAGAAGAAGAAGAAATGGTCTTTTAAAGGAATAGCTATTCTATTTATCTGCCTCTTCCTCAAAGCTCTATCATGCCTTGTTCAATTTTTCAAAAGGACCACCTGGAATGAAGTAATGCTGCCCTATGGTACACCATAATTTGTCCAGTTCTTCATCAGTGACCATCTCCATTGACATGCTTCTTCTTTAATAAAACAAAAAGGGAGGAGATATCTTTGCTGGGTGTAGTAATCTGGGTTGGCAGTTGTCTTTCAGAAATTGAAATACATTCGTCTAAGCCCTTCTGGATTTTCATTTTTTCAGTTACATAATCGATTGTTATTCTGATGGGCCCCTATTTATATGTGACTGGGTATGTTTTCTCTTGCTGTTTTCAATACACTCCTTGTTCTGTATATTTAGTGTTTTACTTATAATCCAACGAGAGGAGGTTCTTTTCTATTCTTATCCCAAATGCCTCCTGTAGGTGAACTAGCTTCTCTTTTCCCAACTCTGGGAAATTTTCTTTCATGATTCTTTGAAAAAATATTTTCTGCGCCTTTAGACTAGATTCTTTTTCTCTATCTGTTGGGGAATATTATTTTAAAGTGTGTTGTATTTTTTTCTTTTGTTAACAATTTAAAGATGTGTTTGCGGGCGGTGGTGGCACACGCCTTTAATCCCAGCACTCGGGAGGCAGAGGCAGGCGGATCTCTGTGAGTTCGAGGCCAGCCTGAGCTACAAAGTGAGTTCCAGGAAAGGCACAAAGGTACACAGAGAAACCCTGCCTCGAAAAACCAAAAAAAAAAAAAAAAGATGTGTTTGATTAAATAAAATTAACCTGCGAGCAGGAGGCTGAGTCAGTAAGTAGCTGACAGGAAGTGGTGGGGAGGAACCAGTGAGGGCTGAGAGAAGGACACAGGGGTTTTTGGAAGAAGCCAGCAAAGGGAGAAGGTTAGCTACTTGCTATTCAACCTCTCTGAGCCAGCAGAATTCCACCTAAGTGGTTGAATTATGAGTTCTTTAGATAAAGTTTCCCTTAGTAGCTGTGAAAGAGCCAGTGCCTGAGGGGATGAGGGAACAGAGTCCCCTCAGGCTGTGGCCGTGTGGCCTAACCTGCTGGGAGCAGCAGAGCTGCAGTCTCTGATTCGGACAGCTGTTGCCTAAGGGGCAGTGACTGCAGATAACAACAACAGTTAACAAATAGACCTATTAGTTTGGTCCTTTCAGAGTATCACATTTGTCTTGGAATTCACACCGGTATCTACTCAGTGTTTTATCTCTTCGGCCTTGTATTTCCAGTTCCTCCACCTTATCTTCAAACTCAGACATTCTGTCCTCTCATTGCTCCATTCTCTTTCTTCCTGAGGCTTTCCACAGAGCCTTTTTTTTTTTTGCTTTTTCTAGACAGGGTTTCTCTGTGTAGCCCTGGCTGTTCTGGGACTTTCTATGTAGACCAGGCTGGCCTCAAACTCAGATCAGCCTGTTTCTGCCTCCCAAGTACTGGGATTAAAGTCATGTGCCACCACCTCCCAACATCCACAGAGCTTTTTCTTTTCAAGTATTTCGAACCTTTTTCTTCAATATTTCTCTCGGTTGGATTCTGCTTTCATATCTTGTATCACCTCCCTTATTTTATTCAGCTGTTTGTGTTCTCAGTCAGGAGCTTATTTTCTTCTTTGAATATACTTACAATCGTTCTGAGTTCTCTGTCTGGAATTTCATTTAACTTACTTTCACTAGATGCCATTACTGTAGGATTAGCAATTTTTTAAAAAAAAACATTTTATGTGTTTGGGTGCTTTGCCTGGATATATGTCTGTATACCACTTGCATGCCTGGTGCCTTCAGAGGCCAGAAGAGGCCACCTGATCCCCTGGAACGGGCGTTACAGATTATTGTGAGCTGACATGTAAGTGCTGGGAACTGAATTTAGGTCCTCTGCAAGCTCAGCAAGTCCTTAACACAGGAGCCATTTTTCCAGCCTAATAAGTTATTGTTGTCCTGGTTTTTCATGTTTCTTGTGTTACTACATTGAAATTTGCGTATCTGTGTTATTTCTTCTCTTTGTTTATTTTTAATCAGCTATATTCTTTCAACTGAAGTATTTGCAGCATTCACATGGGACATGAGCTGTGTGTGCAGTTCAGAAAATAGTTCTTCAGCCCAGGAGGTCAAGGTGCCCTGCATAAACTCTGTATTATTCCCTGAGTAGGATATTAACTGTGAGAGCAACCACAGCTGTTGATATTATCATTATGCAAATATTGTAATAGCCAATTAATAGCAGTGGCCTCTTTAACTTCAATAACTGCTTGAGAATAAACAAACAGGGATCAGATTTTAGTTAATAAGATTAGGAGTAGGAGAGAAGTAAAGTGGGTAAGGATAAAGATTAAGCATTAGGGGTTGGAGAGATGGATCAGCAGTTAAGAGTGCTTACTATTCTTCCACATGATCTAAGTTTGGTTCCCAGCACCCATTTCAGGCAGCTCATAACCACCTGTGAGACCAGTTCCGTGGGATCCAATACTCTCTTTTGACCTCTGAGAGTACCAGCATACACATGGCATACACACACATACACATTGTCTTAGTTTCCTTTCTATTGCTGTGAAGAGACACCAAGACCAAGACAGCTTACAGAACAAAGTATTTCAGTGGGGCCTTGCTCACAGTTTCAGAGAGTGAGTCTGTGACTCTCATGGTGGGAAGCACGGCGGCAGGCAGGCAGGCATGGCGCTGGAGCAGTGGCTGAGAGCTCACATCTGATCTACAGTGGGAGGAGTCGGGTGGAGGTAGGCCTGGTTTGTGAAACCTCAAAGCCCACCCCCAGTGACACACCTCCTTTAACAAGACCACACTTTCAAATCCTTACCAAACAGTTTCACCAACTGGGGACCAAATATTCAAATATATGAGCCTATGGGGACTGTTCTCTTTCAATCCACTGCACACATAAAAGTAACCTTTAAATAAAGTTTCTGGTGTTATAGTGACTTTGAAAAGAAAAAAGCGGTGGTAGGTAAAGTAGCGTGGAGGGGAAAGTTGGGATACTGTTATAGCCAACCGATTTTAGAGATTATTAAAGCTATAGAAGGTTATAATTAAGAAGTAACATGAGGAGGAGCTAAAGACGAGAGAAAGAAAGATGTGGGAGTAAGAGGTAGCCTATGCAGGACATAACTGAAGAGTATAGCCAAGAATACCTTATAGTAAGCTGGACTGAGAAACAAATAATAGTTCTAAAGCTGAACTGAGCAACATGCAAAACCATCATGGGACATATGCAAGAGTGGAAATTAAATAATAGAAAGTAAACAATAATGCCGGGTCCCAGCACCCGGGAGGCAGAGGCAGGTGGATCTCTGAGTTGGAGGCCAGCCTGGTTTACAGAGTGAGTTCCAGGATAGCCAGACCTACGCAGAGAAACCCTATCTTGAAAAACCAAAATAAAAAAAATGTAAGCAATAAACAATACTTCTGTAATGACTTGCAGTACACTAGTGACAAGCTGAAAGGTCCCTGTGATTCTAGCAGGCTTCCACCTGGTGCTGTGTGAGAAGGTGAGTGGGGGCCCTGTCTCTGCAGCCTGTGTTCTTCCGAGTCTGGCAAGAGCGGTGGGCATTGTAAGTGGTTTCTTAGTGCTTCCCCAGGGCTCCTGCATCATCTGGGCTGCTTGTGGTGCTGCAGACTATATGAGGAGCAGTCTTAGCCCAGCAGTTTCTGCTGCTCTGCTGGACAGCTTTATTCAGCAGGCTGCCTTGGAAAGGGCTTCGGGCTGGGTTGTGATCCTCAGCTTTCCCGCCGACTTACCTGCAGAGGTCCAAGTGGGGGCGGCACACGCCTTTAATGCCAGCACTTGAGAGGCAGAGGCAGGCAGATCTCTGTGAGTTTGAGGCCAGTCTGATCTAGAGTGAGTTCCAGGACAGCCAAGGCTGTTACACAGAGAAACCCTGTCTCAAAAAACAAAAACAAAAAGAAAAACAAAAAAGGAGTGGAAGACCTATGTTCAAACATACATGCTAAAACAGTAAAAATTGGAAGCAGAAGGCTAGCAAACTGATCCCTGCAGGAAATAAACAGGAAAGCACAAAATAGAGGAAAACATGTGCTCATATTCAAAGTGAGGAGTACATGTCACCATCTTTTGAGATGCAGTGTTCACAATATTTCCAAAACTGTCTTGAGATACCATTTACACACAAGTGTATGGGTTACTTTAAAATGCTGTTAAGGACCCATCAATATGAGCTATCCAGCATTTAATTAGCTCCAAATTATTCATGCTTCCTGGAGTAGACCACCTCACTCCACCTTCAGACAGACCCACATAACAACCAATTCCTTTCTCTGTCGCTAAACTAGTCTTTCCCACGCCAGGTACCTGTGTCACAAAAAGGGTAGCCTTTCATATTTGGCTTCCTCCTCAGCAAGGGACACAGAGGGGACTTCTGAGGGGGCAATGCACTGTCACCGCACCTGTGACACAATTCCCCAGTCTGATCACTCAGTGTAGGCACGCCTGAGCAATCACAGGCTCGGGGTGCCTGCACTGGAAAATGGCATGTTCAACATGGCCTGGTTTAACCTTTCTATTGCGGTGAACCCCATATGTCACACCAGCCATTCATCCGCAAGTGGAAGTGAGTGATTCTTGGCAAAGGCAGAGGAGCTTTCAAAGTCAGGTGACCCCAGGAAAGCCAGGGAGGAGACAGTGGTTGGGGACAGTGGCAAACAGGGCTTCCAAGGCTGCCAGTGCTGTGCTGCTTGATCTGACCGATGGCCACAGGGACACTCTCATGCCCAGACACCAGGCTGCCCTTCTCGCTGTCCCCACGAGACCAGTGTGACAGGAACACTACAGGTATGACTCCCACGGTCCCACGATGGCCACTGCATCCAGGGGCACATGGCCACAGGTGGCCAACAGGAGTGTTTGCTTCCCCTTTGGAGGAAGTGGGTGATGAGGACATGTGGACAGGGAAAGAGCCATCAGAAACTGAGCACAACTGGATGTAAAGTGGGTAAGAGTCACCGAGGAGCTGAAGACAGCAAACTGGAATCTGTGCAGGGACTCGCCACAGTGACTCTTACACCATGCTGTCCCCTCACAGCCCCATATGCAGAGCACTGGGCCTCTGCACAGCTGACTGTGGCTTCCTGACTAGGGAGTGTCTGGCTGCTCTGGGTTTACTTGGACCTTGAGAAGAGGGCCATTTATTCTGTCACCAACATGCCAGGCCATGTTTGTAAAGGAACTCATGGGAGTCCTGGCTCCCAGTCCTGGTGGGATGTTGCTAGGGAATCCCTAGTGCCTGAGATTCAAGGACAGGCACACAGCTCAGCCACCATGCAAGGCCCTCCCTGAGCTGAGTAGCAGCAGGAGGCAGGACAGAGCCTGGGTGCTCTCTGGGGCACCCCTCTTCTGGCTGAGAAAGGGTGGGGGAAAGATCGAAGGGAACCATCCCACCTCCTCCTGTCCAATGGGGCCCTCGCTTATGTATTTTTCGGACCTGAGCCTGGGAATCTGCACTTCCTCCCTAGAGGCAGCAGGGTCAGCCCACCACACAACAGTATTGGGCAGCAGTAGGTCTGAATGCAGAGGAGAGAGGCTGTGTGCTCAGAGGACAGAGGCAGGGCTGGCAAGTCACTGTCCCAGGGCTGTTGGTGTCCTGCCATGGCTTCAGCATGCAGCTGCACTGGAGATAGCTGCCCGGGACATGCAAGAACAGTGCCTGGTGCTGGAATGCACCACAGCCAGGACGGGCTTGCTTGTGCAAGCTGCCAGAAGCCCAGCTGTGGAGTCTGCCAGCTGTCACTCAGGTCTTACCCCTGCCAGAAGTAGCCATGTGACTCAGGATGAGAGCCACATGGTGAGGAACATGGACCATCTTCTCAGGGAGGGGCTCTGAGTGGATGGTTTAAGTCCCCACTGTCCATTCAGGCTCTCAGGTCAATGGTTGTCCTATCACAGGTGATATGCATGGTCTCTGTAAGCTCAACCTGTGTGGTTTAGAGGGGACACCCCATTCCACTTTCCACAGGCATCCTCGCACTTTCTACTTTCACGCTAGTATTCCTACCTGGCTGTCCTTTAGCTTAGTATGTGCATGGTACCCATGAGCACTCTTGCTTGTAGGAAGACAGTCTGCACATTATTCTTTCCCTGAGACAAGACTTTCTTTTTGCTTAAAAAAAAAGTGTGTATTACTGTGTGATCATACTTGGGGCCAGAGGCCAACATACAGTGTTTTTCTCTATTGCTCTCCACCTCAGTTTTTGAGACATGGTCTCTCCTTGAGCTCAGAGCTCACCAATTGGCTAGAGTGGCTGGGAGCAAGCTCTGGGGCTAGGCCTTTCTCTCCCTGCTCCTCCCTGCCTCAGTTCTAGAGTGACAGATGTGAGCTACCAGACTCAGCTTTTAAGAGGATCCAGATTCAGGCCCCAATGCTTGTCAGGTGAGAACGTTACCAACTCAACAATCTCCCCCGACAAGACTTTTGAGAAGTGTCATCTCGGAGAAGGATGGAGAGCCTACTCCAACCATTCCAACCCTTTGACAGCTCTCCCCTTCCGGCAGTGGGTCTGCTGATTTCCACTTTTTCCTACTCCGTGCCCACCACGTTTTAGGGCTTGAAGGACCACTCTAGTGAAGACCATCTTTGCTTTGTGTGCATTTGATCCTGCCCCCTCCTACTTCCCACCCCCTTGAGTCAGATCTTTATTCCTCAAAGGTGATCGATCACATGCCATTCACAGATTCACAAGCACACACAGCTAGACCAGGAAATAGACTCAGTGGCCCTGAGATTTGTCTTCATTTGGATGAAATGAGCAGCCCCTTGTGAATGGGAGCTGACAGAAGCCGCACCTGCCTGACCTCACTCAACCATGGATCTGCCTCAGAGTCCTAAGCCTAACTCGGCGCTGGGGTCTGGTTCAAGGCACAGAAAGCTCCCAACTGTCTGTGATGGTAACTTCAGAGCATAGGTAGGGCTCAGGTAGAGGTCCTGTGGCCTAGGGGGCAGTCTGGAAGGCAGATCAGGGGTATATGAGCATCATATCCAGAAAAATGGTGCCATGCAGGTCAAAAGCTGCTGTTGCTGCCACCCTTGCATGTGTGGATGAATCATCTTAGCAGCCAACGAGAGCCGGAGAAAGGCAGTTGGCTGGTCAGGATGAGAGGATGTATTGGCTCTGGTCCCTGACCCTCCCTTCAGCTGCTAGGGTGCAGTTCCTCCAGGCTGGCTCAGAGGGGTCGCTCTAGACTCCCGCCACCATCTTCAGTTTTAGAGATGAGCAGGTGATGTTCTCTTTCCCCTCCAACCAATCTCCCCACAGTGAGTTCCTGCAGCTCTGCTCTGCTCCACTGCCCACCAGGGTGTGCTCTTGGTTTCTACCCCTCTACTGCTGTGGATCAGGGGTAAATCAGAGGACATGGAAACTGAGTTCCCAAGGTAAAGGCTGTGCAGCAGCCCAAGGATAATGTGCAAGTTTTGGGCAAGTCATCCCTGAGGGTGATGCCTCCAAAAGGAGAGAATGATCCAGAAAGGATGGAACCCAAGAGAGGCTCGAGAGATGGCTCAGCTGCTCCTCCAAAGGACCCGGGTTCAGTTCCCAGCACCCACATGGCAGCTCACAGCTTCACTTCCAGGGGATCCAATGTCTTCTCCTGGCTTCCACAGGTACAAGTCACACACGTGGTTCACCGACATGCATGCAGGCAAAACACCAATGCACTTAAAACAAAAAAAAAAAAAAAATGGAGCCCAGGAAAGGAGTTAGATTAGCTCAAAAGTTACCCTAGTGTCTGCTGAAATGATCCAGAAGAGAGGACCCCTTTAGTCCAAGGGAAGGGTTCACAGTTCCTGCTGAGTGAATGCAGGGGACAGCAGGCAATAGTGGGTTCTATGACTGTCACGGAAAAGGACAGAAGTCAGGGAAGGGACGGCAATATGGAAGGAAGGAATGCTGGCTGGGCAGAACCTAAACCCAGTGCACAGGGGTAAACTTGAGTGCAAGGCACCTGCTCAGAAACAGAAGTGCTTAGCCCAGGTTACCCCTCGGGCTACTGTTCTTAAAGGGCTGGAGAAAGAACAGCTCCCCATACTCTCTGAACCCACAAAAAGCAGAACACAGGACAAAACGACTTTAATTTGCAACAGCTGTCTCCAGGGGGCAGACGGGGCAAAACCAGGGGCACAAAGGTGGCTCTGGCTGGAGAATAAATAGAAGGAAGAAGCAGGGCCACAGCCCCAGGGCTCCATGGGTCTTGTCTCTCCTGCAGGGATGCTGGGTCCAACCTGTCAGGCAGAGCAGAGCCAGGCCAGCTCTGGCCACCTTAACAGTCAGGAGTGTGGGAAGGGCTGTGGACAGCAGAATGCTCACTTTAAAGGGCCTGGAACCTTTTGTTGAGGGCCCGCATCATGGCTGAAACAGAGAGGAACAAATGGGTACTCCAGACGCAGACACACAGGAATCAGCTCCCCTAATCACCTCCTTCCTCTTTCTATCCACAGGGAATCCTCAACTGGCAATCTGCCTCCCACCCCTTTCCAGAAAGCCCTGGGACTGACTCCTCCACCCATCACTTCGCTCCACGTGGAAATGTCCTCTACAGGAGAACAGCGTGGGCGGGCACTCGGCAGAGCACATGGGAGAGCAGGCATGCACCGCTCTTGTTGCGTGCCACAGCACTCAATGTGCAGAGGACTCATGGTCTGACCTGCTTGGTGTTACCTCCCCACAGGAGTAGCAGCTGGACAGCCTTCCCTAGGTCCCTGTACCCACATACCCAGCTCCCTCTTCCCCTCCTCTCACCCTTCCCTGCCCAGGGTCAGTCATACCTAGTTGTTTTCTCAGCCTGTGAGCTTCTTTCTCTAGCAAAGGACACTAGCCCAACAGACAAAGGAGAAAGATTATCATTCAATGTCCTGGCCTCCTCTCTGCTTCATTCACACTCCCTCCCAGTCCTTACACCTCCCACCCCCACAGTCCTGTGACAAGACTGGCACACAATCCTGAGCAGAAAGGAGGTGCCCTCTCTGGGGAGTGTGGGACGGTGGAGTGGGCACAAGAGCCAGGTTAACTTGGCTACCTACCTACTATCTAACACGGCTGTCATTTCTCGCGGCTAAGAAAAATTTACCTGCTGACATCCCAGTGTCCCTGGTGCTTGATGATGCTTCTCCCCAAGAGGGAGTGGGGGGACCACAGATGGACCTTGGTCACCTGAAAGAGAACACAGGATGCAGCAGCAGCCAGGCTTGGATCCAGGTGGGAAAGGCTTGGTGAGGTCTAAAATGGTGCAACATCACCCTCTGCTGGCAGCAACTTGTACCTCCTGGTTCCTCAGCTTCACCCAGCTCTGTGGCCCATCTTCTCTGCGGCCCAGAGAAAGTCCCCCTGAGGACTTTAGCCCTGGGCTGGTACTAGTAGGGCTACAGCCACAGGCAGGACCTGGGAAGAGCCCAGCAAATAGGGCTGACCAGAAAAGGCTCTGGAGTGCTGAAAGCCAGCATCGAGAGTTGGAGATGTGCTACTCTTTAAAGCTGTGTACACCACAGTCCCACTCATCTGACAACATGGCCTGCCTACACCCGGTCTCCGGTGGGCTGTCTGCCTAGACAGGAAAGTCCAGAAAGAAGGAGGCAATCCCCCCACTGGGGGGGAGAGCCTGACAAAGCCTGAAGTTTCCCTCCTCTGCCACACTTCTCTCAAACCCCAAAGACTCACCAGCGGGTGCAAGGGTTCTGGGGCTGATGCCTCTCTGGCTCAGGGCCATGAGCTGGGAATTGGCTGGAACTTGGGGTGCTCTGGTGTTGGGGTCTCCACTGCTCATTTCTCCATGATGCAGGCACATGCAAGGCTGCTCTGCCCTGTGTGTTGGAAGCTCACACAAAAATTCCTCACTAAGTACACGTTGTGGAGGGCTGAGGGGCCGCTGGGGGAACAAACTGGAGGCCTGTGAGGCCCATCCCATCTGTACTTTCTGTTCCTGGGTCAGCCTCAGGTCAGGAGGCAGAGCTCAGCCAGGAAGGGGCCCACAGGCACTGGAAAGGCTCAGGATCTGGCCTGGCTTCCTTGGGGAAGAGCCAGGAGGGAGGAATCAGGAGGCCCTTGAGGCTGACTACACGTCCAAGTTGTGCAGCCCACACTGTAAGGGCTCTGGACTCAAATCACCCCAACTGTCAGCCAGGCCCACTTCCCAGCCCAGCCTGGCTAGAGACAGGAAATGCACAGGGAGGGGAATAGTAACCAACACCTCACTGAGCCTCCTTCATATCCACCCTCACTTACTACAAGGACCCCACACTGCACATCCTAAGAGGATGAGTGTCCACTGACAAGCCCCAAGCCAAGGCAGGGGAAACAGGGCAATGTTATGTGCTGGGGAGGGAAAGGGCAGGGTGAGAGGAGACAGAGGATGCTCTCTCTACTCACTTGGGCACGGGGAATTTCCTTGATCTTGTAGGGCTCTGATGGGGTCATTGCTGTCAAATTCTTCACGGTATCTTTACACACGAGGCCTCTGTCCCCGAGCTTGGCCGCTGGCAGGACCTCCTTTGTATTCCTTACCACTGCTCTCTTTCTGGATGGACCATGTGCAGGCTCAATGGCTTCCAGGGGTGCTGTGGAGTGCTTCTTAGAACTCTCAAGTGTGGTGACGCAGCTTATTGGAGGAAAGGTGGCCGTCTCCACAGGAGCTGCCTTTGGTCTCTGCCCCCACAGTGGGACAGGTCTTCGCCCAGTGACTCTTGGGGCGTCCAGTAGGGATTTCTTCTCCTGGGCTGATTTCTTCTTAGAACTGGCCTTCCATAGCCCACCTGCAGCAGCTCCTGGGTAACGAGGCCTGCTTTGTTCCTTGCCTCTGAACACAGTTACTTTTCTGTTAGAACAAGAGGCTCCTAGCTTTCCCGCGCCCAACATATGGCCCCTGGGAGCAGACATCTGCAGAGAGCCAGTCATATGACGAAAATTGCCCCTCGGTTGGACATTCCTTTTTTTGTTTCTGTCTTCAGGATCCATGGTGTTGCTGGATATGATCCGCCCTCCATTCTTGAAGCAAATGGTCACCCTCATCACTTGCATTTCGTGATCTTCATCGGATGCTGAGTCGGGGTCAGGGAATTGATCTGGGATTTCCTCCGGGACTGTTTTCTTACTCTTGGTGCTTTTCTTTTTCTTTTTTGTCCTGCATGCCCTGCCTCCTTTGGGCCCCCTGTGGTGGAGAGGGGCCCCAGAGGCCCTCTTTGCATCCACCAGTCTCTTGCCCATCCTACCTTTTCTGCTGCGGTCTGCTTCTGCATCCACCCCAGGGGTAGACTGTTGGGTGGTGCAGCTTTTTGAGGATGCGCGGCTTCTAGCACCCTGGCTCATCTGATCGGTCGGCTGTTGCACCGTTTCCTCAACCTTGTCATTAACCAGAGGTAAGCAGTCCTTAAAGTCCCCTTTGTCACTGGCTGAGGAGACAGACTGCTCTCCATGATCCGGAAGAACCATCACTCCAGGCTCTAGCACCTGTAGCTTAGACCCTGAATCAAACTCAGAGTTGTCCTCAGTCTCAACCTCATCCTCACTTAGGCTACACTGTGAAGATCCCACGTCAGGGGCCAGGTTGAGATCCTGAAGTGAGCATGAACCATCCAGACAGATGTCAGTGGCTTCCCTGCCCTCAGGGTCCAAGCTTACTTCTTCAATTGCCACCTCTTTGTTAGAGCTCATGTCGCTAGTATTAGTCTATGTGGCCTGGCTTGTGAGGACAAGGGTATCCCTAGTCTTGGCTAGACCAGCTAGACACTCAGAGACACTGTCACCATGGACACCTCACACACTAGTGCTAAACTCAAACAAGGGTAACCTTCTAGTGACATCGTGTCTTCATTGTGGCCTTCTCATTGGCCTACCTTCTGCCAACCGGATGGAACCTTGTTAGATCATTGTCCAGTCCTAGCCAATAAGAATGAGGATGCTTGTTGTTTGGAATTCTTATCCCGGCTGCTCCCAGCCTATGGATGGGATGTGGGGATGGGAGGAGGGTTTTGGGGATGGGAAGTGTGGATGCATGGGGATGGGTGGGAGGTGTAGGTATGTGGGTGGAGTCTTGAGGTTATGGTGCAGTCTGCTTTGTCTGTCTTTTTCTCACCTCCTCTGGCCAGACACCCACCGTGGAAGGAGGCCTGCACCCTCTGAGGCTTTTTCCCCATGTAAAGTGGAGAAAGTAACCACACATAGGCCAGGCAGGGGCTTGTGGTGAGGCTCCAGGGTCCTGATGGCTGGGAAGTACTCAGCATAGAAATGATCAAGGAGCCCCTGTTCCACACACAGCCAGACCAACTGGTCAACAGGACAGTGGGCAAAGAAGCCCATAGCCAGCCACCAGTGCTCCACAGAAGGGTCAGATAGAAGATGGTTTTCGAGCCACAGGCTGTGGAGACAGCGACTCTGATTGCAAGCCACCATGTACCCATGACACTGTGTTGGCAGGCTGTAATTTTCCCGCTTCTTCCAGACCCCATCCCATTCCCAGACCCCATCCCATGCCCAAGGTAAAGCAAAGAGGAGGGAATCTCCTTGGATTAGGACAAAGACATTCAGTGTCACTGATCCTGAAGCCGCAAACCGAAATTAATGTTCACATAGCGGGTTTGCAGACACAAAATGACCTTTAACCCTATCAAGGGTAAGTGGGGTTCAAACTGGTAGTCTGCCCTATTCTGAGGTGGAAAGTGGAGCTAGTGGAGGGCACCCCCTTGGGTGGGTAAGCTGGCAGAATCAGCAGAACAGGAATCATGCCCCAATCACTATGTGCCTGGCAATTTTCTAAGCACTCAGATAAATCTTTACATCCCCTTTTGAGACATCTCCTAGGTTTGGGTAACTACTTACAGCTGCCCTTCTAGAGTAAAGAACCCACTACCACGAGGGCAAGGACATTGACAAGGGTGTTGATGAATGAAACCTTTGGGGGAATTCTCTGAATGTGCATGGGTAAGGGAGTGAATGAATGCAGATTTGGCCCATGTACCCAGCAGATTAAATGGAGGCAGTCCACACCCCAAGGTTGTGTTTAACATGTTTCAAAAGCAAGCATGACTGCGGAACACCCAGTTCTAGAATATTTCCTGGATTTGGATAGACATTTGTGAATTGAAAGCAGGCCTATGTGTTATTTGAGGTTACATATCAGCATATAGAGGAACATGCTTTCAAGGTCCAGAATGGACACACAAGGAAGGCCTTGCAGGGGTGATGAGGAACCAATGTTGTCATTATTTTCCTGGGGTTGTCTGAGGTTGTCTGTGCCCAGTTTTCCCCAGCTGAAATTGGGGAGTAGTTCCTTCCTTAGTTTCCAGAATGTTCTAGAGTGCTAGCATTTCCTTTGCTCTCCATTCAGTTATCCCAGTTTTCAAATTGCTCCCATGGGAAATAGAGCCAAGTTCCTACAATTCTCTCTGGTCTTAAGCGTTTATCAATCTACCGATCCACAGAGCTTGTTTCATATGCATTTTGTTAAAAGCATTCTTTGCTCATTCTACACTGTTGGCTTATGACCATTGGCTTTAAGGGAAACAGGCTTCTAACTCTTGTCTGAACACAGCTTATCTCACATGCCTGGGTCTGTGTAAGGCATCTCCGGCTGTCTGTCTTGTGTGGAAGAACTCCAGACTTCAGCACTTGGGGACGTGTTTAAGGGGAAATCACCAGTAAAGCACAAAAGTGGGAAATACGTGACACTAAGAAAAAGATACTTGATTGCAGCTTAAAAGGGTCTGCAATTGATAATGCACTTGGCCTTTGAGTGACTTTAATTTTTAATCTCATTTGCATACGGTCACTAATGGCCCTAAAAGTGCACCTGTATTGACATTGAGGTCGAAATAAAGTTTAGTAAATAGTTGAATTAGCAACCATGGACTTGGTGTGTTATACTGATTTAATCTCAATCTGTATGCCATTCCATGCCTTTGGTTTGTTTCTTAAATATCTATTTTTATTTGGTGTGTATGTATGTGTGCTTGCATGTATGTTGTACACTACATGTGTCTGGTACCTAAGAAGACCAGAAGAGGCGATGGATCCCCTGGAATTGGATCAGGAGATGACTGCTGTGGTAAAGAAACTTGAGGCCTGGGGGGGGGGCAGAGACGGCGGCGGCGGCGGCGGCGGCGGCGGCGGCAGCAGCAGCAGCAGCACACGCCTTTAATTCCAGTACTTGGGAAGCAGAGGCAGGCAGGTCTCTGTGAGTTTGAGGCCAGTCTGGTCTATAGAGCGAGTTCCAGGCCAGCCAGGGATTCACAGAGAATCCCTGTCTAAAAAAATAGGAAAGAAAGAAGGACACTTGAATCCTCTGTAAGAGCAACAAGTGCTCTTAGCTGCTGAGCCATCTCTCCAGCCTTCCCACCCTCATTTTTTTTTAAAGATGGGATCCGTGTTGCTGCATAGCCAGGGGAGGTGTTAGGCTCATGGTCCTCCTGCTTCCGCCTACATGTAGTCCCATGTGCTGGGAGTACAGGTAAGCACCACCCTGCCAGCATCCACTCTGCTGCCGAAGGCATTTTGGTTGTTTCCAGTTAGGAGCTATTACACCTAGGAGGTGCTACCTGTGTTCTGGGGCGTGTTTCATGGTATCCTTGGCAGAGCTTTACATCGTTTGAAACCCTTATCCCTAAGGGTTACCTCCTAGATTTGTTGGACCCGGCCCTGAACAGCCTTGTCATCTTACTCCTATGAGCCATACAAGCATTCTGTTTTGTGGGGTAAAATGGCTGGGAAGCTATGTTGATGTCTAGGAGTGTGACTGTTGACTTGAAGACAGGCCCGTGTCTAAAGTTCTCAGGTTTTCTCCAAGGGACTGTCCTTATCCACACTCCTGCAAGGGTGGGCCGCTGTCTCAGCTTTCCTGCAGCCTAACCAATATGTATTGCCATGCCACCACAGCATTTTGGCCTCTGGTGAATGTCAATTATGCATCTCATTTCGCTGTTGTTTTTACATTGAGTCACTGAGAAACGCAGTCTAGCCTCGAACTCTTGACCATCCTGCCTTTGCCTCCTGAGTGCTGGGGTTGTGTTGCTAGAGTTTTCCTGCTTTGCCCACAGTCAGGACAAATCTTTGTCACCCGCCAGTCCCACAGCTGCTCAGACCCAACCAAGTAAACACAGAGACTTATATTGCTTACAAACTGTATGGCCGTGGCAGGCTTCTTGCTAACTGTTCTTTTATCTTAAATTAACCATTTCCATAAATCTATACCTTGCCACGTGGCTGGTGGCTTACCGGCGTCTTCACATGCTGCTGGTCATGGCGGCGGCTGCAGTGTCTCTCCGCCTCAGCCTTCTGCCTCCCAGAATTCTCCTCTCTCCTTGTCCCACCTACTTCCTGCCTGGCCACTGGCCAACCAGTGTTTTATTTATTGACCAATCAGAGCAATTTGACATATAGACCGTCCCACAGCACTTCCCCTTTCTTTTTTTTAAAAGGAAGGTTTTAACTTTTACACATCTCCAAAGTCAGCTTGGTATATTTGGGAATTTGGGCGTAGCTTCTCTTACTACTTCCTGCTGGAGGGGGGTGCTGTATCTTATGGGGACACAAAGAAAATTTTAGGATCATGGAGTAGTCCGTGAGACCGTATCGTCTGAGCCAGTTGCCTTGAAACGATTCTGGATGTTGGATCATCTGGGCCATGGTGTCATCGGAGACCTTTCAGGTGGTCTTGGCTGGTCAAACCTGATGTATCTTAATCTGGAACAAATCCATAGCCTCTGGCTTTCTGTGGAAACAAAAGCAGAGCCTCCTTTCCAAAGCAACATATCCTTACATCCAAATTTTGAAGTTAAGGTACCTTTAAAACACACATTTTGGCATAACTCAACAGCTTTTGCAATCAAATGTTTCTCTTCAGTTACGAATATCAAAGAGAACATAATCCAGATTCTCTGTGTGGTAGCCATCTTTATGTGGCTTATGTTTTATATTACCTTGAGCCTATTGCTTTAAACTGCAGCCTTTTAAGCCTGAAACAGCGCTGTGGCTGCTGGCTCCGCCCACTTCAGCTTCCCAACATGGCAGTGGTACGTTTTCCACCAGCTCTGGGAGCTATCGTGGGTCTATGCTTTTATCCAAGCAGCGTGTAGCCCAGAAACCTCTTTTTGTTTTGTACTAGCAAAGGCTAAATCCACCACGCAGCTTAATGTGCCACTTGCAGAGGCCTCATTCCCGCCATACTGCAGATCGAGCACACACGCCAGGAACCCGCCAGTAACTCAAACCGGCAGCTGCTGCTCATTTGAGAGAGACAATTAGGAAGCTGTTTTTAGCTCCATTTTAGAATCTTTTCTCAGGTTTTAGGTGGAAACTCTTGCCCTCTCGTTGGGCGCCATTTGTAGCTAGGAGGGCTTCTCTCCAGGTTCCCCAAGCCCCGCAGTCCCACAATCCACTTATAAAATAATCACTCAGACGCTTATATCACTTGATTGGGGAAAGGTTTTTGTTTTTGTCTTTTAGGAGAATGAAGGTTAAGGAATCTGAAGAACACTGGACAAATGAGACAACTGAAGAAAAGGGACAAATCATCTATCCCAAGAAACAGAGTGAAACGGTGTATGGGTATATATTATCTAAAAAAATTTTATGTCTTCCTAAATGTTTGTTTCTGCTTTTCTCTAAAGATTTAACACTATTGGTCTTCTAACAGTCCCAGTTCAATTAAAATTTAAAGCTGACTTTGGAGTTGGAGAATGGCTCTCTCCTTCTTTAAAATCAAGCATGTTGTTAAAAGGAAAATGCAAACTCCCTGTATCATGCCAGAATAAGAGCCATCTTCTGCTATGGTACAGGACAAAAGCAAAATTAATTAAGGGACTATTCTATTACTAATCTCAACTCTTTGATTCTATTCTGATTCTTTAAACTTTTCTCAAAGTATAAATTTTATATCAAAATTTACAAGATTAATATATATATATATACATTTTAAACTTTGTTAAGATATGAATGGTCACATAGAGTACTAACTAATTCTAGAAAAAAGGCTAGCTGCATATATATGTTTTTGTGTTCGAGTCTCTTATCAGTTTTCTGCAGGAAATCACGGCCAGGCCTAACATCAACTGAAGTCTCCAGAAAGAAGATGGGGCCCCACAACAACAACAATTCCACGTGGACAATAATAATATCATTAAGCTGACAAACATCATCCACAGATCAGCTTTGAACTACAAGGTGCTCAGAGCAAATTTGAGATGACTAGCTGAGATGATCCAGTCTCAAAGACTACTTGAATAAGGACTTGAGATAAACCCTCAACTTTGGCATTATACACAGACTGGATAATGAAGGATATAGTTACCTCTCCTAGAATTTGACAATTAACCTAAAATTTTTCTTTCAGGATAAAGAAAACTTCGCCCATACCCAGCAGGAAGCAATTTTAAGAATACGACGCCCACATTCCCAAAGAGGTGGTGTGGGGCGGGTGGTTTTTTGGTCTTTTTAATGGGTTTTGGGTCTGGGATAATTTTCAGTATTTAGGGGGGTTGGTTACAAGTTATTGTCAAGGGTTGGGAAAAAGGCTAAGCAAAGGAGATTAGATTTAAGGTTCTTGTTTAAAAAAAAAAGAGAGAAAGAAAGAAAAGAAAAAGACAATTACTAGTTTTAAATACTTTACATTGGATTGAATTGTTTTATATTGTACACAAATTTGAAACTGATATTGTTAGAAAATGCTATATGTATATTTCTAATTGTATTTATTCCATCCATTTAACAATGTAATGCAAATTTCTGATCCTTGAATGTTATTATTATCAACTATTAGGATATAAAGAAATGAAAGCTAGTAGTTAGACATTATCATAGAACTTGTAGTCATATTGGATATGTTTTAAAAATTGAGCAGAGATGTTTTAGACAGGTCATCTTCAAACCCTTCAGAGATCTACAGAATATGGCATTTAAAATGTTTTAATAACTTAGAAAATTTTTCTTTTTTGAGACATGTCGGCTCCTGGCAGTACCAATCTACTTTAGAGAAAATATGGGCATTGAAGAAACTGCATATGGAGTCAACTTTCATTCTGGCAAAAGTTAGCCACTGGACAACAAAGTATCCTCGAATCAACAGGACAAAATGGACAGACAGATCACGAAACAAGGGACTACTGATTCTTGCCAAAACAAGTGTGGTTATGGCTTTATCAAAAGGCATCTTCTGAGGCCAGGACAATATGGCCCCATCCCTGAAGTGGCCTTCGCATCCGGAAAAGGTACGGTGCCCTTTTCTTCGAAGGCAGCTTAACAGGCAGAGGGCCGATGGATTCTGTTGTACAATGGAACAGCAGCTGAAAGCTCATGCCTCTCAAAAGTAGACTGGCATTTAATAGAGGGATGTGGAGAAGAAGGGGATGCTGAGATGAAGCCATATATACACAGCCAAGAAGAATGGACAGCTGAATTAAAAAACTGTCAACAATTTCCAGAATTTAAAATCCTGAATCATGACAGGACACTAGTGGAATTCAGGTGTTTCTGGTACGTGGACTGCTCTCACCCAATGTGAGGTTGAACTGTTGACCTTGTGTACATCCTACTTCACAAATGAGTCTGTCAGATACACTAAGCCTATAGGCTGAAGATGATGCCCCAACACTGCGGAGAAACCTCAGGTGACTGCCCAGGCAGCTGGCTGTTTCTGTCAACTCACAAAATTTTTTGGAAGTTGCTTGCATGCACTTCCTGTTTTTATTTTTGTTAGCTACTATTATTCCCTTCTTGGGTCTCTGAGGGAGTTGAAGATTAGTTAGTTATGGTTGAAGATTAGTTAGTTATAGTTGAAAATTAATTAGGATAGAAAGTGCATTAGATACATCTTGGATTTACCAAAATAGGATAGATAATGGAATTATTTTCTCTGATTTGTCAAATACCTGTTTAGGTATTTATTACTTGTATATATTGTATATAGTTATTGTACTTTTGTATATAGTTTTTCTTTTGTTAGTTATAACCTTTTGCTTTCTTTTTCTTTTTATTAAAATAGAAAAGGGGAAATGTGGTGATAATCTAATTGTACTGAATTATTATTTTGATTGTATGTTAATAAATAAAGTTGTCTGGGAGTCAGAGCTATTAGAGCCATAGCAAGAGTGTGGCGGTGGTGGCACACGCCTTTAATCCCATAGATATCTGTGTGTTCAGGGTCAGAGCTATTAGAGCCATAGCAAGAGTGTGGCGGTGGCGGCACACGCCTTTAATCCCATAAGATCTCTGTGTGTTCAGGGATACAGCCAGCATTGGAGACATATGCCTTTAAGACCTAGGGGGCTGTACATTCAGACAGTGACGAGGCAGTCATGTGTTTGGGTTTACAACCAATGAGAAGGCAGAACAACATACTTTAAAAATACGAACCGACAGGAAGTAGGTCTCTTTTCGCGAAGCTGGGACAGCAGGAGGAAGGGTGAGATTTTAGCTCTGAGCTCTGACTTCTCGGCTTTCTCTTTTACATTGTTTCTGTGTTTCTTATTTAATAAGACGGTTGGTTACATCTACAGGGTTGGGTTGGGGTTGCAGGCATGAGCCATTGCTCCCAGTACTGTCTTGGTTTTATTTTTAGCTTTAGTTTTTTTGCTGTCTCACCGTGTAGCCCTGGCTCGTCTGGAACTTGCTATAGAGACCAGACTGGCCTCAAACTCTCAGTCATCTGCCTTTTGCTGCCCTCCAAGTGCTGGTTTTAAAGGCATGTGCCACCACACCTGGCCTGTGTTTGAACGTAGAATTCCTTGATTAGTAGGCAGGTTGAGATAGTTTACAGATGCATTGGCCTTTGGGAGTCCTTTCTCTGTGATGTGTCTTGTGCCTCTTTGCTGTCCTCTGTGCATTTCCCTCTTGGTTGTGTCCCTGTTTATGTGTGGGAATTCTTCCTGTATTCTAGACTTCAATTATTTGATAATTTCCTATGATATAAATATCTCCTTGTGTGTAATTTGTCTTATTCTATTTAGTGTGTCGTTTTTGTTTTTGTTTTTTTGTTTTTCCAGACAGGGTTTCTCTGTGTAACAGCCCTGGATGTCCTGGAACTCGCTTTGTAGACCAGACTGACCTCAAACTCACAGAGATCTGCCTGCTCTGTCTCTTGAGTGCTGGGCTTAAAGGCGTGCGCCACCACACTTGGCCTAGTGTGACTTTTGATGAAAAGCAGTAACTGATATTGAACTCCAGTTGGAAGAGGTGAGTCTGGTCTCAAAATGGAGGGCCATGATCCAAAGGAACCAGAACAGTTGAGGAAGCTGTTTATTGGTGGTCTGAGCTTTGAAACCACAGATGATAGCTTAAGAGAACATTTTGAGAAATGGGGCACACTTACAGACTGTGTGGTAATGAGAGATCCCCAAACAAAACGTTCCAGGGGCTTTGGTTTTGTGACCTACTCTGTGTTGAAGAGGTGGATGCTGCAATGTGTGCTCGGCCACACGAGGTTGATGGGCCTGTGGTGGAACCAAAGAGAGCTGTTTCTAGGAGGATTCTGTAAAGCCTGGTGCCCATTTAACCGTGAAGAACATTTTTGTTGGTGGTATTAAAGAAGATACAGAAGAATATAATCTGAGAGACTACTTTGAAAAGTATGGCAAAATCGAAACCATAGAAGTTATGGAAGACAGGCAGAGTAGAAAAAAGAGAGGATTCGCTTTTGTAATTTTTGATGATCATGACACAGTTGATAAAATTGTTATTCACAAATACCACACTATTAATGGGCATAACTGTGAAGTGAAAAAGGCCCTTTCTAAACAAGAGATGCAGTCTGCTGGATCACAGAGGTCATGGACGTGGATCTGGCAAATTTAGGGGTGGTGGAGGAAACTTTGGAGGTGGTGGAGGTAATTTTGGTCGTGGTAGAAACTTTGGTGGAAGAGGAGGCTATGGTGGTGGAGGTGGTGGCAGCAGAGGTGGTTATGGAGGTGGTGATGGTGGATATAATGGATTTGTAGGTCATGGTGCCAACTCTACTGGTGGTCTTGGTTACAGTAGTAGAGGAGGCTATGGTGGTGGTAGACCAGGAGATGGAAAGCAAGGTGGTGAATATGGTGGTGGTTACAATGGAGGAGGAAATTTTGGTGGAGGTAACTATGGTGGTGGTGGTAACTATAATGACTTTGGAAATTATAGCGAACAACAGCAATCAAATTATGGGCTCATGAAAGGGGGCAGTTTTGGTGGAAGAAGCTCAGGCAGTCCCTATAGTGGTGGCTATGGATCTGGTGGTGGAAGTGGTGGATATGGTAGCAGAAGGTTTGAAAAAAAACAGAAAGGGGATCCCGTTCCTAGCAGGAGAGAGAGCGAGGAGTTGTCAGGAGAGCTGCAGGTTACCTTGAGACAGTCGTCCTAAATGCATTAGAGGAACTGTAAAAATCTGCCACAGAAGGAGCGATGATCCATAGTCAGAAAAGTTATTGCAGCTTAAACAGGAAACCCTTCTTGTTCAGGACTGTCATAGCCACAATTTGCAAAAAGTGCAGTTATTGATTCATGCAATGTAGTGTCAATTAGATGTACATTCCTGAGGTCTTTTATCTGTTGTAACTTTTTCTTTTTCTTAACATTACATCAGGTATATTGCCCTGTAAATTATGGTAGTGGTATCAGGAATAAAAAAATTAAGGAATTTTTAACTTAAAAAAAAGAAAAGAGAAGCAGTAACTTTTTGTTTTTCTTTTTAAATTCAAAATCTTTATTTTTTTATTTTATTTATTTATTGAGACAACTTATGAATTATGCATGGAAGGACCCCCAAGGGTATCCCGTGAGTGCAGGGAAACATGCTGGGCAGATAGATGCAGTGGCGAGCTGAGCATACCATGCGGGCATGGTGGCAGCAACAGCGGCCAGGAATTCACAACCCAGACACTGCGTCCATGTGGAGAGCTGATTTTAATAGAGAGATGAAGAGAAAGATAGGAGAAAGAGAGAGAGAGAGAAGTCAAGGGTGCCCGCCTTGTGGGAGGAAAAGCAGAAGAGAGAGAGGAAGGGGAGGGATTTCTCCTTAGAATGAGGTGTTTATATTAGGATACAGGGTGGCGCCAAGAGGTGGGATTTCAAGGGTTGAAATATTAACATTCCTCCATTTTGATTATTATAAAAAGAGGTGAGTTATGGAAGGAAGTGAGGGAACAAGGGCGTTGAGTTCTTGAGGCTACTTCAAGCTGACAGGGGGCGAAGTGGGGAGGGGAGAAGCAGGGAGTCACGCATGGCAGATGTCAGGAACGTTCCTTGAGGGAGCTGAGGAGGCAGGTTGCAGCAGTGGTGTTCAGGAGCCTGGGGGGAAATGGCATACCAAATCAGGAGTATAGAAGCCATGGCATCTGCTGTTTCTCTGGAGGTCAGGTGGGAACAATGAATCTGCAAAATATGCTCGAAAAATAGGTGGGGTCAGAAATGGGCTCTGGAGATGTTAGTTTTCATCAGACCAGATTTCTTGATGCAGTAGCAAAACTTTCCCCAGGAGCCTGTAGGTATCTGTAAGACAGCTGGAATGGATTTACATCATGGCAAAAGGGCTAAAAATCCATTTAAGGACTCTTGAGAACTCTTTGTAGTCAATGTTCTATCAGATTATCAAACCTGCATTTATCAGTATTAAAATTTTGAACCTCTGGAGTTATATCTGAAACTGGTCTATCCTGTACCATGAAGTCTATGAATGAATGAATGAGACATACCTATCTGTAATTGGAGAGAGTATATATATAAAATCTTGGGATTGGGGCTGTTAAACTGATACCCTAGTCATTAAACATTGTCAGATCTAAGAAGGATAAATTTAAGGAGAAGTGAGACAGCTTTCCAGCTACCTAGGCAACAATCCCAAGTCTGTCTGTGGTCTTTGGGGTGGGGGGCAGAAGCCCCAAAGGTAGCATGTGTTCAGGTGATAGGCCCAGAAGATCTGACAGATTTTTCTTTCTTTCTTTCTTTCTTTCTTTCTTTCTTTCTTTCTTTCTTTCTTTCTTTCTTTCTTTCTTTCTTTCTTTCTTCCTTCCTTCCTTCCTTCCTTCCTTCCTTCCTTCCTTCCTTCCTTCCTTCCTTCCTTCCTTCCTTCCTTCCTTTCTTTCTTTCTTTCTTTCTTTCTTTCTTTCTTTCTTTCTTTCTTTCTTGAGACAGGGTTTCTCTGTGTAGTTTTGGAGCCTGTCCTGGAACTTACTCCGTAGACCAGGCTGGCCTCGAACTCACAATTGTACGCTTGCCTCTGCCTCCTGAGTGCTGGGATTAAAGGCGTGCGCCACCACTGCCCAGCCTGACAGATTTTATCTGTGGAGCAGAAATTTGGGGAGACTGACCCACCTTGACTTTGCGGTATGAGGCAATCGGTCCTCCATTGTTCCACTTATTCACAGTCTGGACAGGATCAGTTTTTCACTGTGTGGTCAGCCCTGCCATAAGTGGAAGTTCTTCTGTGGCCACCTGTCTTCTTGGAGGGGATTCAGGATGCTGCCAGGAGCTGACATGTCTCTCTATCATAAAAAGGCTTTTATATTAAATGCCATATTCTCAGATCTCTACAGGTGTTTGAGGACTGGGGGAACAAATCTGTTAGATGTATTTATAACTTTGAGAGCATATATATGACTTAAATCTGAATATACAGGTTTCCCAGTTAGTCACAGCTTAATGAAGTCAGCAAGGACAGGGACATTCACATTCTTAAGCCTGAATAGACCTTGAGTAAGGAGAGACATTCTTTAAGCTGTTGGCAGTGATATCTGAATCTATTACCATTTTCAAGGTCCTGTAGCTGTAGTTCTGATCTTTGAGTACCGCCAGGTTATAAACCTGAATGACTTATATAGAAATAATTATTTCTTAAGCTGTCTCCTGAGAGGGCAAAGAAGAGTGACAGGGAAAGATCCCAAGGCTGAATGTGAACAGGAGAAAAGGGGCTTATGAGTCAGGGTGCAGCCTAACTCTGAGACAAGGACCCTCTGAGAAAAGGAAAAGGACCTTCTTGGTGGACTTTATGCCAGGGTTTCCATCCCTAACCTAGCCCTCCAGCCTGTCCTGGGAACAGGGAGCATAGGATGATGTATTCTCCATAGCTGCTTCAAGCTGAAACAGGGTGTAAATGGTCAGGAGGACTCTGGCTAGTTAAAGGTAAGGAGGGAACCCAGGCATGTGGTCATCTGACCTGGCTGTAGAGGCAGGGAACAATTACGATTGGCTGGGCTGGTTCACATCACATAGATAAGAATCTCTGTTGGCATCCATAGCAGGGAAAGCAGTGCAGGTTGTGGTTCAGCTGCTGCTCCAATGTGTCTGCCATCCTGCTGAGATATAGACTAGAGATGGGAGTTAAAATTCATGAACTTATTTGGAATCTTTTGGCCCGTGGTCTTAATAATTGGGAAGAACAGGAGTCCCAAGACCAGGAGAGAGAAAAAAATACCATCCTTAGGTATAGACAAGTGAAGAAAAAATAAAAGTTTTAAATAAATTAGTATTATCAATCAGTACTGAAATCCAAATCATGGAAAAGCAGATAATGAGTAACCAAGAAAAATTTAAAATACTGAGCTTGTGACCCAAAGTGTATCAGAATTGTATTAATGTTAAGATATGAAATTTAAAATCATAGTGATACCACCTGCACATGGTTCCACTGATGTCCGGGAAGGGAGCGCATACATCTCTGGGCCCCACCCACATGAGCGGCTTCAGAGGAAAGAGCAGGCTGAGACTGGTCTTCCACCCAGCCGAGAGCCTGAGAAAGGCATCTGGGGAACGCCAGGCCAATGCTGGAGGACTTTTCCTCAGCCTATAAAACAATGGCAAAACAATGCACAGTGGGAGGCGATTCCCTAACCTCCCTCCATACTGACAGCCTGAGTGCTGGATGCCCTGCCCATGCTGCCCTTAGTAAAGATGGCAGTGAGGTCATATGACCTGCCTGTTTTGACCTTAGCCAAGATGGCAGCTAGACCATGTGGTTGCCCTTATTTAAGATGCTGCCTTGATCACATGATTGCCCTTATTTAAGATCGAACCTCCTGATCACCTGATCACCCTTATCAAATATCACGCCTGACCACATGTTCATGTGGGTTTTTTTTCTTTATAAAATAAACTGAAAAGATAAGGTACATATAAAGTGAGGCATTTGAAAGTCAGTCAGAAAGAAATATAGATGGTTATATCAATCATACATTTCCATTTGCACATAGGACATAGACTTGTTAAAGAAAGAGGGAGAAAGATTTTTCTGGGAAACTTTTACAGTTAATGAATTGGAGCTCGGAGATGGTGCTGCGGAGAAGACTGGGACATGGAGTAGCAATGCAGCTGGGAAGGAGAGAGGGACCTAAGAAAGGTTGAAAGTAGGGTACCCCCTTCCATCTATCAGGCTGCTGGCAGGAGTTGCAAGGGCCTGTAAAATGCCAGGCTATGGAGTGCTGGTGAGCAGCCATTTTGATTGGTATATGGGACCAAGTCTGACTGCAAAGGTGGATAAGTTAGGCACTTATGGAGGTGGTGGTAGTGGGGACTCCCAAGGGCATCCTGTGCGTGCAAGGGAAACATGTTGGGCAGATGCAGTGGTGGGCTGGGCAGAAGCATGCATGTGGGCATGGCAGTGGTGGCAGCAGCCAGTAGTAATTCACAACCTAGATGCTGCATCCATGTGGAGAGTTTATTCTAACAGAGAGATGAAGGAAAGAGATGATAGGAAAGAGAGAGACAGAGAGAAAGAGAAGAAGAGAGGGAGGGAGAGAGAGAGAGAGAGAGAGAGAGAGAGAGAGAGAGAGAGAGAGAGAGAGAGAGAGAGAGGGAGGAAGGGGAGGAGTTTATCCTTAGAGTGAGGCTTTTGCATCAGGAGGAAGGGCGGGCGGTGCCAAGGGGGTGGGATTTCAAGGGGCGGGCCAGAATACAATAGGGTCTCTCTATGTAGCTCTGGCTGTCCTGGAACTATGTAAACCGAGTTGGCTTCGAACTCACAGCTATCCACCTGTCTCTGCCTCTCAAGTGCTGGGATTAATGGTGTGCAGCACCATACCTGGTTTTTATGAGAATTTTATGCTGGAGTACTGAATTTACATCATTTCCACCCCTCCCTCTCTTTTCCAGTTCCTTCTGTGTTCCTTCATTCCCTTTGAAACTCATGACTTCTTTTTGAATTGTTACTGTTACATAATACTGGATACATTGCTCATATGCATGTGTTTGGGGTTGGAGTCTTTTTCAGAATCTATTTCTAATTGCTCCTTTATATCCCATATTGTTTGCCTTAATTCATTCAGCGATTTATTTGTCTCTTTTTGAATTCACTGATGCTTTTAAGTCAATCTTTGAATCTTTGTCTAGCATTTCATCCACTTCAGTATCTTTGGATTCAATTACTGGAATCAGAAACCCTTGAAGGAGTCATATTGGCTTTGTTTCTGCGTTGAGCTCTCTCTGTGTGATGGAATGCAAGTCTCCTCCACGTTCATGCATCTTCCTAATGAGCAGCTTCCTCTTAGGGGCTTGATCATGAAGACTGCTCGAAGAGGAGAAATGAAACGACAGCACCCACAAGGACAGCACCCGAACAAGCCAGCTGTCCAGCCACGGTGCTGCACGGCTGCACCCCTACTGCTTGGGAGACTGAGGCAGGAGATGACGGGGTTCAGGCTCCTGTGGGTTACGTAGCAAGACCCTATTTCAAAAACTAAAACAATAATTATAAAAGTGCTAAGGATGTAGTTCAGTGGAGAAACAATTTGCTTAGCAGTCACAAGCCTTGGGTTTGATCTTCAGTATTACAAAACAAAACCGATAAAATAAAATACGCCCCCCCCAAACTTATTTAAAAACAACTACACCACCAATAGCAATAGAAAAGGAAGGGGAAATCACACAGATCAAACTTAAAGGCTAAAACTGATGAGGGTAAGTGAATAATAAAGAATAGAAAAGGGAGCAGGGAAAAGGAAAAAAGAAGCTAGGTTTTTAAAAAATGGAAAAACGTGGAAGAAAGAAGTAAAAGAATCCAATTAAAGAATAAAATAAGTAAATAAAATTAGATACCTAGAGAAAATAGGGAGAAAGAAAAAATGAGAAAAGAATCCTGATTCTAAAATTTGTCCTTGCTGAGACACTCAGACTGGCAGTCTCTCTCCAGGTCTTCTGTTGGAAATCTGCAGAAGGCTGGCTCAGGGCTGGCTGGGGTCAGGGGAACACAGCTGAGACATATTGTAATTAGTCTCTACTCCCATTAAAGAGGTTGGTGCTGCTCTAGTCTGAGCCCTGCCTCACTTTACCCACTAGTTCTGTTAAGTGTGACTTGTCTGTGGCAGAGTAGATTTGTTCTAGTAGGTACGCGTGCGTGTACAAATCTGGGGATCACTGGATAATCTCAAGTTTCATCTCTCAGATGCTATTGCCATATCTATGTTTTGAGATAGTCTGCCACTGGTCTGCGACTTGTCAACTAGGCTAAGCCAGCCGACCAGTGAGTTCCAGGGATCCTTTTCTTTCCACCTCTTCAGTGCTGGAATTACATGCATGGAATTCCATACAGGCCTTTTTTCTCTTTAGCTTTTTTTTTCTCTTGAGACAGGGTCTCAATGTGCAACCCTGACTGTCCTGGAACTAACTATGTAGACCAGGACAGTCTTGAACTCACAGAAATCCACCTGCCTTTGCCTTCCAAGTGCTAGGATTATATAGGCATGCACCATACCTGGCTTTTGTTTGTTTGTTTTCTGACATGGACTCAGCTTGTCCTGCTTGGAAGGGAAGTGCTTTACCAATGGAACTATCTCTTCAGAAACTTTTACATATGCACCTAGAGCCACCAGTGGCCTCCACAAAAATCAGTTAGTGTGGTGTAGGTGGCATGGACACTCCAAATTTCCAAAAAACACTGTAAAGGGTCAACAAAGTTTGGATCCCCAATAAGGCCCCCACTCTGTGTGCCCAGAGCAAATGTCTAAGCAGTGATGTTGTGGTTTCAATGTGAAATGTCCCTCATAGGCTCATGTGTTTGAACACTTAGTCCCCAGGTGGTAGCACTGCTTGGGAAAGTCGTAGAACCTTTAGGAGGCAGAGCCTTGCTAGAGGAAGTGTGTCACTAGGGGTGGGCCTTGGGGTTTCACGGCCCAGCTCCACTTCCTGCTCACTCTCTACTTCCTGACTGAGATGTACTTCACAGCCTGCCACCTCCACCACTTAAAGTTCTCAGTTTGTGACAGACTTCCCTTCCCCATGACTGCTTTTCCTCCAATCATTCTCCTGTTCAGCACTTACAACAGAGTTTCTGTTGATTGTGATTGATCTGTTGTCTGAGCCCTAAAGTAGTTTAGTTCTTAACAAGAGAACACTTCTCAAGATAGCTCTTGGTTATAGCACTCAGAGAAGGTGGGCAATACAATAGATTTCTACTCCAAAGCTAGCTTATTATGCAAGAGGATACATTAAATGTGGAAATAAAGACAGATTTTCCATGAAACATTAAGTCAAAGCAGCCATAACCAAAGGCAGCCATAGCAATATTTGAGAAGATAGATGGAGTGGTTTGAAAGAAGATGTCCCCGAAAGGGAGTGGCACTATTAGGAGGTGTGGCTTGTTGGAGTAGGTGTGGTCTTGTTGGGGGAAGTGTGTCACTGTGGAGGTGGGCTTTGTGGTCTCATCTATACTCAAGCCACACTCAGTGACTCACACCACTTCTTGTTTCCTTTGTAAGATGTAGGACTCTCAGCTCCAGCACCATGTCTGCCTGCATGCTGCCTTGCTTCCCACCATGACGATAATAGACTAAACCTCTGAACTGTAAGGCAGCCACCACAATTAAATGTTTTCCTTAGTAAGAGTTGCCATAGTCATGTTATCTCTTTAAAGCAAAAGAAACTGTAACTAAGGCAGTAGACTTTAAAAAATATTGCATGGGATTGAAACAAAAAGAATATTACAAAGGCTTAAAGAGAGTTCACCAGGAAAACATTAAAATTCAAAATTAGTGTGAACTTAACAATAGATCTTCAAAATGCTTAAAGCCATGCCTTTGATAAAATTTTCATACAAGATTTAGTACTTATAAAAACCATGGGTTTCTCTTGTGGATAAAACTGTAAGTTATTGTTATTGGGGCTGCCTGTACTTCCTGGTCTTCTCTTGTTGTATGGGGTTGAATTTTGCTTGTCGAACCCCTGAGTCTGGATTGTGGATTCTTTGTACTGCTTCTGAGTGGCCCCTTCGCTCTTCAGTCACCTTGTTCTTGATTCCTAAAGCTCTTCTTTGCTTTCCCTTATTGTCTCCCCGATTCTTCTCATTTGTATAGAGTCAGTCAGTCCGGGAAGGATGGTTCTTCCACCCTGGAGGTCTTCTTTTAAAATAGAAGCATTTACGGGCTGAAGAGATGTCTAAGTGTTTAAGAGCACTGGCTGCTCTTCCAGAGGACCTGAGTTTGGTTCCCAGCAACCACAGCTCACAAACATCTGTAACTCTAGTCTCAACAGATCTGACCCTCTCTTCTGGCTTCAGTGAGCACCAGGCACTTGTGTGGTAGACAGACATACATGCCAGTAAAGCACCCATACAAATTAAAAATACATAAGCAATGTAAGCATTTAATCCTATAAATTCCTGAGTATGCCTCTAACTATGATCTAACAAATGTTTTTGTTTTCATTCATGAAAAATAATTTCTCTTTTCCTCACCATGTCTGCTTTTACTCATTGTTTGTTAAGGAGTATATTGTATAACTTATAACTATTTCAGGATTATACCAGATGTTATTCTGTTATTGATTTGTACTTTAATTCCACTGTGGTCCAAAAACATACTTTGTATGACTTAAATTATTTTTAAAATTTGAGGTTAGTTTTGTGGTCCAGACATAGACATCCTAAATGACTTATCTTTGCAAAGAATTCTTATCCTGCTATTGACAGTCAGGGAGTTCTATCAATGTCAAAAGACATAAAGTTGGTTGACAGTGCTGTTCTGATTCCCTATCCCTTACTGATTTTTCTGTCTACTTATTTTATTGGTCACTGAGAGAAAAATGCTGACATTTCCAAGTATTATTGCAGAATTGACAGTCAATTCCTTTCAAGTATATTAGCTTGACTTGTTCAAGCATTTGAAACTCTGCTACTAGGTTCACATTAAATTTGAATTTGAATGTTTTGTTGGTGATCCAACTCCTTGAATATAATGTAACAACCCAGGGAATATTCCTGGAATCTCCTTTTTCAAATAATTACCATAGCTTTATTGGTTTGCTTTGGGTTAGTGCTGTCATGGTAAAGCTTTTCTTTGCTTCTAGATTTAATCCACTCATATTATACTTAAAGTATGTTTCCTATAGACAGATTAGAGTTTGGCTTGATTTTTATCAGTTAACAAATTCTGTCTTTTAATTGATATATTTTTCATTTAATATGGTTATTGAGAGGGAGCCATTGAGTGCTGTTCTTGTAGAGGACAGGTTCCCAGAACCCATATCAGGCAGCTAATCACCACCTGAAACTCCAGCTGCAGGGTGGGTCTGACGCCCTCTTCTGGCCTTTGTGGGTATCTGTGAAGCATTTATCTAATTATTCTTTATCAGTAAAAACTTGGGAGTCAGATATCGGGGTAAGAACCTAAATGATCAGAGAAGCAACAGAGAAGAAACCAGCGACCTCCCCCCTCTCTTTCATTCCTCAATCCAAAAAGGCCAAGACTCTCTCTAAGCCCTGCCCTAATATTTCCTGTCTCTCTCTCTCTCTGTGCCTTCATCCTCTGAAACCTCTATGGTTAAATCTGGTCAGCTAGTAGTTAGCTCTGCCCTCTGATTTAAAGCAAATTTTATTGCCAGTCTCAGGAGCATCAGAATGCAATCAAAATATCACACAACATTTCCCCCTTTTTGTCTGCATAAAAAGGGAATGTTTTAACTGTGACACAGAAAAATATAAACAATAAGAAAATTTTCAGGTAAGAATTACATTCACAATGTGCAGTCCATTTGCATTTGGCAAATTCAGAGTAAACACTCCATTATCTATCTTATCCTGGTGAGTCCAAAGTTTTGTACCTAATTCACTTTCTATCCTAACTTGTATTATCAACCCAAACATTTTTTAGACCTCAAAACATTTTCTTAGATAAACAATTTAAGCTTTTATGTTTCTCAACCTTATACACATTACACCTCTTTTATGAGTTTCTTTTCTGAATTTGGTAACAAGGAAAATTGTAACTGTAACTATGTAGTCTTTAACTCTATCAGAGACCTGAGGAAGATATAATATAACCTGAGTAAATAGGAAGTGCAGAGCAAACAACTTCCAAAACTATAGAAATGACAGAAACAGCTAGCTTCCTGGACAGTCATGCAAGGTTCCTCTGTAATATTGGGGCATCCATCTTTGGCCTACAGGCCAGGAATATTTTCTGTGAAGCAGGAATTTTGAAGGATTGTCCCATCCTGTCTTGGCAGAGTTCAGCAGTTACTTTCTTTTCTGTCCTGCTTGTCCAATTTGGACAGCATACTGTCAGCAGTTGAGGCAAGGACACTTTCTTGCCCAGTGGCTAACTTTTGCCACAAAGAAAGTAAACTCCATATAGAGTTTTTTCAATGGCCATAATCTTCTCTGAAGTATATTGGTGCTGCCAGGAAGAGACATGTCTCACTGCTGTGAAAAGGCTTATGTTATTAAAATATCTTAAATGCCATATTCTGTAGATCACTGAAGTGTTTGAAAACCACCTGTCTATCTAAAACACATCTGTTTGACCCTGAAAACATAGCTAACATGAGTATAAGTTTGATTGTTATAGGTGACTAACTACTAATATGCATTTCTTTATTATTCTAAATAGTTTATAATAATAACTTTCAAAGACCAAAAATTTGCATTACATTGTTAAATGAGCTGTATAGGTATGATACCTTAAATAAGAGTAGAAATGTATGTAAAGTATGTTCTAACAAAAACAAACCTTAAATTTGTATCAATATTCAAAAATACCTGAAACAAGAGTAGAAACATATATACAATATAACAAATATAACCTTAAATTTGTATCAGTGTACAAAAATCCATACCAATATTTAATATTTTTAGTTTAAAAGTAGATTCAATAATCTACTCTTTTATCCTATCATTCTATATCCCCCCTTTTTTCTTTTCAGAATGAGATCCCTGAATCTAATTTCCTTTGTTAACCTTTTTTCCTGACCATTACCCATAACAACTTGTAACCAACACCCTCTGATTCAAAGCACATTTTATTGCCAGTCTTGGGGGCATCAGCATCCAATCAAAATATCACACAAAATATCTCCACTTGCCTTTGTGGGCACCTGCACTTACATGCACATCCTAACTTTTCTTCTATAATAGGGGACAAGATGATACAGCCATTATGACTAGTTCTATTCAGTACAGTATCATATGTCTTAGCTGTACCACGAGGCATGAAAAAATAAAAAATTCTCCCAGATAAGCAGCAAAATTGACTGGGTGGTAGTGGTGGCGCACACCTTTAATCCCAGCACTCAGGAGGCAGAGGCAGGCAGATCTCGGTGAGTTCAAGGCCAGCCTGGTCTACGGAGCGAGTTCCAGGTCAGCCAGGGCTACACGGAGAAATCCTGTCTTGAAGAAAACAAACAAATGTACAAACAAAAAGAAGTTACACTGTCTCTCCTTGCAGATCATATAATAGTGTGTAGAAAATCTCAGAAGTTTGGTGGCTCATGACTGTAACCCCCATACTTGAGAGGCTGAGGCAGGAGGATTACTGAAAGTTTGAAGCCACCCTGGCCTATATAGTGAGTTACAGACAAGCCTGTCAAAAGAAAGAACAGAAAATTTCAAAGATTCTACAAAACAAACTAGGTCCATGAGTCAGCTTAGTAAGTTCTCAAGATGCAAAAGACAGCTATATTCTAGCAGGGAACAAATGGACACAGAAATAAAAGTTAACAGTGTTCAATAGCCAAAATAATATAAAATAATTTAATTAATAAAATATGTACAAGATCCATATGGTCAAAATTTGCAAAATGCTAATAAGAAAAATTAATACAGCTGGGTGTGGTGGCACATGCCTTTAATCCCAGCACTTGGGAGGCAGAGGCAGGCGGATCTCTGTGAGTTCAAGGCCAGCCTGGGCTACAGAGTGAGTTCTAGGAAAGGCGCAAAGCTACACAGAAAAACCCTGTCTCAAAAAACAAAAACAAACAAACAAAAAAAATCAATACACATCAAAATGAGTGGAGAGATAGAATACATATATTAGAAGTCTCGATGTTGTTATTAAGTTAGTTTTTCTTGAATTGGTTTATAAAATAATGTATGTTACTAAATTGTACACTTGAAATGGTTAGAGTGCAAATTGTATGCTGTAAAATTCTGCCACACTCAAAAGGTGGAAAAAATTCCAATGAAATGGGGCTGGAGAGATGGTTCAGCAGTTAAGAGCAAGTGTTGCTCTGTCAGTGGACCTGGGCTCAGTTCCCCAGCACCCACAACCAGCTAGCTGCCTGGGACTCGACCTCCAGGGGATCTGACACCTTCTGGCCTTTTGGGCACCCACACACATGTAGTACACATACATAAAGACACACTCATGAATAAAAATAAATTAATTTAAATATATTTAAAAATTCCAATGTAATTTCAGTAATAATTGATGAGCTGATTTCAAATTTACATGGAAAAAATCAGTGAAAGTTGAAAAGCCAGAATAGTTTGAAAAAAAGAACTGGAGGAATGTTGTTATCTGATTTTCGGGCCTATAATACAACTGTAACCAAGATAGTTTGGACTTGGCCGAAAGATAGATACACAGATTACTGGAACAGAATTGGAAAACTGAGAACTCTCTTCATACTTATCGTTGAATTTTCACCGAGGCCAAAAAATTCCCTGCAACTCAGTGGAGAAACAGCATCCTTTCAATGAATGGTGTTGGTATAATTAGACACTCAGCTAGAACAAAATGATGACTTATGCCTGCATTAGTCAGCTTTCTGTTACATAACGAATACCTGTGACAGTCGTCTTAGAAATGGAAAAGCTTTATTTTGGTTTACAGTTTTTGACGTTTCCTCCATGACTGTTGGCCTTGTTGCCTTGGATCTGTAGTGGTACAGGATGGTAGGAACACATGACTGAGCAAAACATCGAGGGTTGAGATATGAAATAGAAAAGGAATGTGTTGGAGGGGGTGTCCCACAATCCCATCTGATAGCATGGCTGCATGAAGCCCCTCCTTTTAAAGTTTCAGTGATGTCCTATATTAGTTACTTTTCCACTGCTGTGAGCAAATACCTGACAAGAGGAATTGCCCTTGCTTCTTGGTTTGAGAGGATACAGTCCAACATGTTGGGGAAGGCATGGCCACAGGAGAGGCTCGCAGCTGTGGCAGAAGAAGTTTGACGTAGTCAGCAGTCAGAAAGCAGAGAGCTTGGGTAGTGAGTTGGGACCCACTTCCTCTAGCTAGGCTCAACCTCTCAAAAGACCCACAGCCTCCCGAAACATCGCCACTACCTGGAGACCAAGCGTTTGAAAATGTGAGCCTATGGAGGACATTTCACATTCAAACATAACACTTCCCAAAAGCACCAAGCTGGGGACCAAGCCCTGAACAAGAAGAATAGACTTCTTGAGATACTAAAGATCCAAAGTGTAACAATATCCTGAATATGACACAGAAATTCATTTAAAATGCACAGTAGATCCTCTCAAAAGAAGAATGAGTAATATAATTAAGTAGAGGTTCACTTGATGCTTATCCAGTAGCATCCCCCATACCTAGAGACCTCCCAGTTAGAGAAGTGGCAGAGTGTGTACAGGCCAGAGAAACACCCAGTCCCCATATCTGCTGCTTGAGTGTGTGCAGTATTTTGAATTTTTAAATTGTTCTTTTCATTTAGGATGTTTCGCCTTTAAGTACAACTCAGCATTGGGACTGTTTCTGCATTTATGCTCCTGTTTGGGAGAAAAATACAATCCCAATAACCTCAACAGTCACTGACTTCTATCCCAGGTTCGCAATGAAGACTGAGAGGTGATACATAGAAAGAAAGGGAGGGAGGAAGGGAGGAAGACAGACAGACAGACAGACTAGGGAGGAGAAGAGAGGAGGGGGAGGGGAGGAGGAGGAGGGAGGATAGAAGCTGGGAGAACAGAAAGATGGAGGGAAAGAGAGAGGGAGGGAGGAAAGAGAAAGAAATGGAGGGAAGAAGGAAAGAAGGATGGGTGGGAACTAACAGGGAAGAATGGGGACTGGGGATATCCCAACACATCTGTATTAGGCCTTTTATATCCCAAATGTAAAACCTAAAACCATAGCACTTACAAGAGGTAATAAACCACTGGAAAATCTTAGTGAGTTTGTTAGGCAACTATTTCCAAGTAGACTACCAAAACACATTTCCAAAAGGGAAAAGAAAATGCATTTCAACACAATGAGAATCATCTGTTTTTGAAAAAAGTTGTTACTAAGAATATGAAGGTGGAGACGATACTTCCAGATTGGAAAATCATGATACAAAGTCTCCCTTTGAAAAAAGCATCAGTGTGGGTATAGGTCAGTGGTAGAGCATGCTTTCAGTGGGGGTGAAGCCATTGGCTCATACACAGGGCCACAGAAAATTAACTACAAAGAAAAGCTCTAATAAAAGTGGGAAATTATCAAGGAGTAACCAATTTTAGAACTGTGAATTAGCAAAAAATGTGCAACAAATTGAAAATAGTTTTCAGGCCAATACTGTTAGTAGGAGTAGTGAGGCCCATAACCTATTAAGTCAGAGATGATCTGATCCGAGCTTCTAGCTATGTGCTACAGTAGCCAAACAGACAGTGCTGTTTCCAGATAGGCCTGGAGGATTGCCGACATGTCCTAACCCTAGGCTGCTGAAGAAAACAATGATGATATTTTGGCAAAACAAACAAAACCCAGAGAATACCGTCATTGCCCTTTGTGGGGCTGGAACACTAACTGGAACAGCTCAAAAACAGCCAAAGATTTAAAAGGAAGTCTGTGGGGTGAACACACAGGGACCTCTGACAGCCTGCATGCTCCAGGGATCTGCAAAGCAATACACAGGGTTTTGTGCATGCTCAGAAGGAAGGAGAGGGTCCAGGTACTCACTACTTTATATCAAGGGTAAGAATCCAGAGCAGATTACAACGTTGTATAAAAACCCAATTCTCAACATCCAATTCTCAACTAGAATTACAAGACAAGCAAAGAATCAGGGAAGTATAAAATGGAAAAGATTTTTTTTTAAAGCAGTCAGGAGAGGGGTTGGAGAAATGGCTCAGCGGTTAAGAGCACTGACTGCTCTTCTAGAGGACCTGGGTTCAATTCCCAGAACCCACATGGTAGCTCACAACTGCCTGTAACTCCAGTTCCAGGGGATCCGTCTGACACCTTCACACCAATGCACATAAAGTGAATTTAAATAAATTATTTTTAAAAAGCAGTCAGGAGAAATTAATACCTATTAGGGCAGTAAATAGTGGGTACAGTAGAGGCTTCAAGTGATCTATTGAAAGTATTTTCAAGGAACTAAAGGAAACATGTTCAAAGAATTAGAAGTATTATGAAAAGAAGAATCAATAAAGGGATAAAATATGAGAATCAACAAAGAAAAACAATAAAAATATAAAATTAATTAAATTTTTTAAAAAATGTTCTGGAGGTCAAAGTGCAATAAATTTGGGTGTGGTGGTGCACACCTGTAATCCCACCAGAGGCAGACAGAGCTCTGTGAGGTCCAGACCAGCTAGGTGTTGGCTTTTGAAACTTCAAAGCCCCCCCACCATGACACACCTCCTCCAACAAGGCCACATCTCCTAATCTTTTCCAAATAGTTCTACCAACTGGATACCAAGCATTCAAACACATGAGTCTATAGGGACCATTCTCATTCAAACTATCACACATGTATTGTTTAATTCTGGATTCTCTCTCTCTCTCTCTCTCTCTCTCTCTCTCCTCTCTCTCTTCCCTCCCTCTCTCTCCCCTCCTTGATTTTTAAACTTTTGGTTTTGAAAAGTTCTGTAGATACAGACGAACACTCCATATAAACCGAACACAACCAGTTTTCAGGTGCTTCTCAAATTGCTCATTTTCACCTTTAGTGCAAGTCCTGATTATCCTTTTATGACAATCACTTCTTTGTTTCTCATTAGAGTCTTAACATGAATGAGGTGCACTCTGAAACAGTATAGTAGCTCTAAGCTTGGAATCTTACAGCATGATATGATTGTGTGATAGGCAGAGTGATGGCTCCTTTATGTATTCACATTTCCACCTTTGAATTACTGTATTTGCATAATTGATTCAATAACTTTTAAAATACAATAAAAGAAAATATAATAAGGTAAAACAAAAACTATCACATCAAAGTTGGACAAGACGAAGCAACAGAAGGAAAAGAGCCCAAGAGAAGGCACAAGATTTAGAGACCCATTCATTCATACACCCAAGAGTCCCATAAAAACACTAAACTAGAAGCCATAATGTATACTCAGAAGACCCAAGCGGGCCCTGTGCATGCTACCTCAGTCTCTGTGAGATCATATGTTCATTGATCATGTTGATTTTAGAGGGGCTTGTTTTTTTGGTGATCTCCATCCCTTCTGGCTCTTCCACTCTTTCTACCTCCTCTTCTGAGGGGTTCTCTGAACTCTAAGGGGAGGGATTTGATGGAAACATCTCATTTAGAATTGAGTGTTCCAAGGTCTCTCACTTTCTGCATAATGTCTGGCTGTGGGTCTCTATATTTGTTCTCATTTGCTACAGGAGGAATCTTCTCAGATGATGGCTGAGCAAGGGACTGATCATATTTGTCTTTCTAGATCTGGGTTACCTCACTCGTGATATTTTCTAGTTCCATCCATTTGCCTGCAAATTTCATGATGTCATTGTTTTTTGTCGGCACTGTAGTGGGGACTAGAACCTACTCTTTTTTTCTTGGTTGCATTTTGCTTTCAGAGTTCTTACATGCAAAGTAGTCTGTTCTGGTATTGGTTTTTCTATGGCTTATGGGATGAAAATGGTTTTGCATTTTTAAAAAATTTTTCAAGACAGGGTTTCTCTGTGTATTTTTGGCTGTCCTGGATCTCACTCTGTAGACCAGGTTGGCCTCGAACTCACAGAGATCCTCCTGCCTCTGCCTCCCTAGTGCTGGGATTACAGGCATGCGCCACCACACCTGGCTCAGTTTTGCATTATTAAGCATTTGGAAAAAAAATCACAATAAGAAAGATACTTTCTGAAACACAGATTTTAGTGTACACAGATACAAATTTATTGGAACATAATTTACTCATTCCTTAATGTATCGTTAATGGAATCACTCATGCTACAATGACAGAGTAGCTACAATAGCCTGTCTGCCCTAAACAAAGTCTAAAGTATTACTATCAGCTTCTTTGTATGAAAAGACTACTGAGCTTGGCATGGTGGCAAACACCCAGGGAAGTGGAGTCAGGAGGATCAGGAGTTAAGGACGGCCTCAGCTTCAGGGCGAGTTTGAGGCTAGCCTTGGCTATATGCAACTATGTCTCATAAAAATAACACTATCACTGGGACTCTTTTTGGATATTGTTGTTGTCCTGTGTTGTGGAGATTCTGTAGCTTTGGGTCTGCAGGGCAGGTCCCTTCATGCGCTCCAGCAGATCATATATAGATGGGGTGGGGCTGGAGAGATGGCTCAGAGGTTAAGAGCCCTGGCCATTCTTCCAGAGGTCCTGAGTTCAACTCCCAACACCCACATGGTGGCTCACAGCCATCTATAATGAGATCTGGTGTCCCTTTCTGACATGTGTATACATAATAAAATAAATTTAAAAAATAGATGGGGTGGATGTTAGGGTGGGCCAATTCCTAACCCAAGTTCTGGGCCTGGGCAGCTGCAGGGTTGATCCGCCCACCAGTTCTCTCCTGTCCTCACCACCAGGGGGAGCTCTCCAGCACTGCCCCAGCTAGTTGACCTCTTGCTGCAATGATCGAGGGGTGGGGCCAGTTCTCCTGCTTTCATGCCTTCAGGGTCAGCTCTCGAACACCTACACCATCAGAGCCAGCTCCACCGGGCTGCCCAGGCACAGTACAGGGGCCACTCTCCAGAGTGCTGCAGCTGGTGAGGGGGCAGGAACAGCCCTCCCTCTCCCATGACCCCAGAGCCAGCTCCTGCACCTGTCCCAGGTGTGGATGGGTGCTGGATGGTGAGGGGGAGAGCGTCTCTCCTTCATCCATGCCACCACATGTCAGATGAGTAATGGGGACAGTCCCCCACCCCCAACATCGGGCCTGTGTCATCCACCCCTCTGCCAACAGGGCCAGCTCTGTTGTGCTGCCTAGGTGAGAAGCAGGGCCCATTTTCCTGAGTGCTGCAGCTGGTAAGGGGGGGGACCAGCTCTCTCATCTGTTGCAGGTGGAAGAGGGGAGCATCTCTCCCCCACCCACACCACCTCATGGCAGACAAGTAGTGGGGACAGCTCTCCCATGCTCACAGCTTCAGGGCTGGCTCGCTCACGCCTCTGCCAACAGGGTTGGCTCTATTGTGATGCCCAGATGAGGTGCAAGGCCTGTTCTCCCAAGTGTTGCAGCTGCTTGGGGGCAGGGACAGCTTTGTCACCTGCCTCTGGCATTGACAGATAGGGTAAGAGAGGGCAGCTCTCTCCAACCCATGCAGCCACATGGCAGTTGAGGGGTGGGGTTAGGTCTCCTATGTTCACTACTTTGGGGCTGGCTCATCCACACCCTGCCCAGATGAGGTGCAGGGCCTGTTCTCCTAAGTGCTACAGCTTGTGGGAGGCAGGGCCAGCTCTTCTGTTCTTATGACCACAGGGCCAGTTCAATCATCTGCCTCAGGCATTGATGGGTGGGTAGCAGGGGAGCAATTCTCCCTGCCCATGCCACTTCAAGACAGATGAGTAATGGGGACAGCTCTCTCTTGTTCACTACCTCGGGGCTGGCTCACCTACACCTCTGCTAACAGGGTTGGCTCTATTGTGCTGCCCTGGCAAGGAGGGCCCAGCATCAAAAGTGTCATAGAAACCAGAGGCCTTGAATTAGATCAATGGTTCTTTGTAATGAACACTTGCAAGTAAAGATATATGAACAAAGGGATTTATTGCGTGACTCACTGTGTCACACTGCAGTTTCCATGATTTTTAATTTTTTCCCTTTCTTTTTTTCTTTTTTTCTCTTAAATTTTGTTTTATTTGGGGGGGGGAGAGTTGCATTGGCAGAGGGCAGATGTGAAGGGATGGGGAAATGAGTGGGATCAAGATGGCATGATGTGAAAGACACAGAATAAATAAAAAGAAAGTTAAAAAACACTAACAAAAGATTAGTATACAGTCTTTATGGAAAGTACTACAGAAGTACCTTAATAAAGACAGGTGTACCAGATGAGCGCAGCAACGATGTTTCTGGATACCTATTCAAATTACTGTACTCCTATGTTCCTTGCAGCCTTATTTATAATAGTCAAGATATGGGACCAACCACGTGACAGATGAGTGGATAACTAAAGTGTGTGATGTACATATCCGTGCAGTGGAATATTTATCCTTTCAAAAGGAGAAGATCCTGTCATGTACGAGCATATGGTCAAACCTGGAGGACATTATATGGAGTGAAAAGCCACAGATAGGAGGACAGATACTCCACAATATCACTCACATGAGACTCTAACCAGTCAAACTCAGCCAGGGGCTGGAGTTTGGAAAACTTGAGGCAAATGTTCAAAGTTGCAGTTACCCAGGATGGAGGATCTTCTGATTTGAATAAAAAATGTCCTCATTTGCCTTTGAACACTAGATCCCAAGCTGGTGGCTCTGTTTGGGAGCAGCCATAAGGCAGGATCGCGGAGACAGGGCTCGAGAGTTCTAGGCTAGCTCCACTTTCAGCCCGATCTGTCTGTTTCCAGGTCTGCTGACACGAGTTCCAGTCTCATACTCCCACTGTCCCACCTCCCTACCCTGTCACTGACGGTCTGTACCTTCTCAAACCATGAGCTAAAAGAACGTGTTCTTCCTTTAGGATGTTTCTGTCAGGTATTTCAATACAGTGGTGAGAAAAGTAACTAACCTAGATGCGTTCTGGGGACCTAACGCCACTATGACATAATCAATGCAATGTAATCAATAATGATGTACTGTATACTTGAAATCTGCAAACAGAGTAGGTTTTCAAAGCTTTTAGTGCACACAGGTGACAACTGTTTTAGCGGATGGATGTGCATGGCAATCATTTTGTCATTTCAATGTCTGTGTCCAGTATATCAAAACGACACCATGTACATCTTTATTCAATTTTTATTTGTCCATCATACCTCAATAAAGCTGAGGGAAAAGGTTACTGCTCTGTATTAGTGCTGACCACGACTGCTTACTTGCTATGGTTTAGACAGGGCTTAGGAATAGCCTCAGGGTGTTCATGTACTGGAAGGTTCCTTCTCAGTGTGGCAGAACTTCTGAGAGGTGGGCCTAGCGGAAGGCGGCTGGGTTATTGCGGACACTGCCTTCAGAAAGAATGAATGATTCTCTTGGGCAGTTAGTTCCCAAAAGGATGGACTGTTCCGTGAAGAGGAGTCCTTGCCCTTATATCCCTCTGGTTGCCTCTTTTTGCTGTATGACGCCTGCCTCTTCCATGTGCTCTCACTATGTATGAGGCCATCGAAGGGGCCCTTGCCAGAGGCCAAACAGATGAAGCTGTTCTTTCTTAAACTTTCAGTCTCCAGAACTGTAAGCCAAACAAACTTCTTTTCTTTTCTTTTGTTTTTTGTTTTTTTGAGGCAGGGTTTTTCTGTGTAGCTTTGGAGCCTGTCCTGGAACTCGCTCTGTAGACCAGGCTGGCCATGAACTCACAGAGGTCCACCTGGCTCTGCCTCCTGAGTGCTGGAATTAAAGGTGTGTGTCACCACTGCCCGACTTTCTTTTTCTTTTCTTTTCTTTTCTTTTCTTTTCTTTTCTTTTCTTTTCTTTTCTTTTCTTTTCTTTTCTCCTCCTCCTCCTCCTCCTCCTCCTTTTACAAGAACCCAACTTCAAGTATTTTGTTACAATGGCAGAAAACAGACTAAAACAGAATGTAGGATAATGTAGTTGTTGTGGGAAACAGTTCAGTAATGCATTAAAAGGTTCAATATAGGAGTTGGAAGCATAGATCAGTGGTGGAACATTTCCTCTCTTGGTTTTGCTTGATGACCAAGGGGGCTGAAGAGATGGTCCCATGGTTAAGATCACTTGCTGCTCTTGTAGAGGGACCTGGGTTTCGATTCCCAGCACCTATTCTGTGGTTGTTTACAACTGTCTGTAACTCCAGTCCCAGGGGACCCATCAGGTACTGCATGAATGTTGGTACACAAACATACATGCAGGCAAAACACCCATATACATAAAATGAAATAAAACACAACAACAACAACATGACCAAAAGCAATTTGAGGAGGAAAGAGTTTATTTCGGCTTACAGCTGAAGAAAAGTCTGGAGAGAAACTCAAGGGAGGAACCTGGAGGTAGAAACTAAGGTAGAGACCATGGAGGAGCAGAGCTAACTGGCTTGCTTATACTGTTCAGGAAAAAACAGGCTCAGGGGTAGAACCAGTCCCAGTGGGCTGGGCCCTCCCACGTCAATCATAATCAAGAAACCACTCTACAGACTTGCCTCTAGGCAATCCAATGGAGGCATTTTTTCAATGAGATTCCACTTTCCAAATGACTCTAGCCTGTGTCACTTTGACGAGCAAGCAAACAACAAAAACCTCCCTAAAATGCTTGCCTAGTGTATACAAGACCTTTGTTTCAATCCCTAGCACCCACAGCTACCAAAAAAAGATACTCCTACCAATTGCTGGATGCAGTGACATGTACCTGTTGCCTCAGCTACTGAGGCAGGAGAATCCTTTAAGCCCAGATGTGTAAGAGCAATCTTGGCTACACAGCAAGAGTTAAACACAGAGTTGTCATATGATCTAGCAATTCTATGCTTAGTATATACGTGAAAGAATTAACAACTTGTGTGCTAACATTCACCTCAGGACCATGTACAATAGCTAAGATGTAGAAACAATCCAAATATCTACACATTCTCAGGGATACCACCAGACATTCCACAATGATAAATGTCACTTTTTTCAAGAAGATATGGCCATTTTAATTTTAAAAAACCCACGGTGTGTGGCTGTTTTGCCTGAATGTATGTCTGCGCACCATGAGCATGCCTGGTTCCTATGGAGCCCAGAAGAGGGTGCTGGATCCCCCTGGAATTGGAGTTACAGAGAGTTGTGAGTCACCATGTGGGCTTTAGAAATCGAAGCCAGGTCCTCTGTGAAAGCGGCCAGTGCTCTTAACCACTGAGCCATGTCTCCAGTTCCAAGCTACAGTCATTTTAAATGTGTGTAAGGGAATGGGAAGTAAACGTTTTCACAGTGGTTTACTAGGAATAGTACAATAGTGGAGCCATTCCCATCTCACCCGTGTGCTCTGGCCATGGGATAAACAGCATTCAGTGGGAGATGATAACTAGAGAACAGACAGAGTCCAAGAGGCTGTTGCTCAGCCCCACAAAACACTGTAGACTAGCTGACTCTCTAGCCTGCAGTCTTCAAACAAAATGGCATCCCACTACCCTGCCAGGCTTCAGAATAAGAGGGAACTGTCATGAGCACTAAGTTCTACCATAATACCCATTACCACACATAGTTTTGTGAGGTGAATTTCTCGATTGTAAAGCAATGCCATGCGATAAGGGGTGCGGCATTCTGCAAGTCCCTGACTGGGACTTCTTAGTCTACAGTAAAAAGAAGCATTGCATGTCAAGCAAACAAGTCTGTGCCCAGAGCACATGTCTATTACAGCAAGATCAGAACACTGCTCCCAGCTAGGCATGGGCTTCACATCTGTAATCTCAGCACACAGAAGGTTGATCTTGACTTCTAGTCCATCACAGGCTACACAATGAGTTCAAGGTCAGCCTGAACTATGTGACACGACCCCATCTTAAACAAACAAGCAAGTAACAATAATTAAAAGTTTGGCTGTTCTAGGATGAAAAATGATCCAATGTAATCAACTTGGCATCAGGGAGTTGCCAAATCACCCATGGTGCACGGTCCAGTGTGGTCTTTGTTGTTGGCAATTGGACATGGCTATAGCCATAACCAGGTTGGCCTTGGTGAATAGAAATTCGCATTGCTGAGCCCATTCCTAACCTTGGTCCCTGCTACCATGGCAACTCTATTAATGAGCCCACGGGGCAATGACAGGAGTATCTGAAGAAGGTGACTGGTGTTCATGGAACATATCACTCTAACCATTTAATCATCAAGTGCCTCTGCTCTTGTTATCTTTCAGTGAGCATTCCCAGGAGACACAGAGTTCTTCAATTCTTCATCTACTCAATGAGGTCTGTCAACTTCCCTCTTCTCTAGACCTCATTGCTACCAATTTTCAAACTGTGTTCCTACCAAGTCCCATTTCATTCATACAGATCACTGGCCATAGCTCATGAATGTGTCCAGATGATTCCCTCTAGCCATTCTCACATTTAGGTAAAACATCCAGGTACACTGTTCAAAATCCTTTTCACTCCTGTCCTGCAGTGAGTCCCCAGAAAGGGGCTATAGTGCGGCATAATGTGTAGAACTAAATGTAAACAAGGCCTAAGTTTTTTTCTCTTCTTCAGTCCACTATTTGCAGGCACATACACATGAAGCCATACAAGCACGTTAGAAGAAGAGGGTAATACAGATGGAGTTGGAACCATGGGCATTTAGACTTTATCTTACAAGACACCCAAACCTTGGGGCTAGTACACTGAGACATGGCTCAGTGGTTAAGAACACTAGCTTCTCTTCCCAAGGACTCTGGTTGGATTCTCAGCACCCACATGGTGGCTCACAGAGTACCTGAACTTTTAGGATATACTCAAACCTGGTCTGATGCATATTACTTTCACGCAATAATGGAGGGCTTTTTTGTTTGTTTGTTTGTTTGTTTCTTCGAGACAGGGTTTTTCTGTGTAGCTTTGCACCTTTCCTGGAACTCACTTGGTAGCCCAGGCTGGCCTCGAACTCACAGAGATCCGCCTGCTTCTGCCTCCCGAGTGCTGGGATTAAAGGTGTGTGCCACCACCGCACACACCTTTAATCCCAGCAACGGAGGGCTTTTTTTTGTGGTTTGGTGAGTCAGACAATGCCTAATTCATCATGGACAGCTCAGACTGCATGGTAGCTTGGTGCACCATGGTTAAACTCTATTAATGCCTAATGGTATCCATAAACTAATTCTCAAAGTGAGAGTGGTTTTCTGTAGTGGATAATAGAACTTTGCTCACAAATCCTAAGTAGCTGCTGTGTGATTCACCTATATGGCTTTGCCAAAGGTTCCAAACCGAATTTCTATTTGTTACTGACTTTACACTATCCTATTTGCAGAGCATATGGCCTAAGATGTGGAGTGCCTTACACAGTAGCCTGGATCTATTACAGAACCTTCTAATGGTCTTGTTGTCGCTCAAAATGTGCAGTTTTTTTGAAGTAGCAACCTAATGAGACATATTATGCTTCCAAAAGACCACCGACTTTGGCAGAATGGGCCAGATGGGTTTGTAGTTTATGTCTTAACATCCTCCGCTATTGCACACCTGCCTTACCAATTTGCTAAGAATGGTTGCTACTTCCTACCCGGCAGGTCTACCCTGCATAGCATTACTTTTAGAAACTAACATGAAAGAAAACTTCTGTAAGGGAAAGTCAACAAAGATTCTTGTGGACGCAGAGCTGGCAGTTGGTTTATCCCTGAGGTAAGGACCGTGAAGGTATATTGTTGGCCCCGCTATCTGAAAGCAATCTGTCCCTCGTGCTCTTTACTGACAGGCACAGAGAATCAAAATATCACGACAAAAGCTACATCCTAAACCACCAGGAGGGGGAGTGAATTTTTCCAATAAGAAAACCACATACATAAAGCAACTGAAAGTGGAGTCACCACCACCTGATACACTTGACTATACTCCTGTAAGAGCTAACTGTTTTCTGCACAGGCGAGTGGAATTGGGAAGAAGTGGGGCTCACCATCCTTGACTGTTTCATCGTCTTGAGTCAGCAATGATCTCCGCAGTCCTTGTAGCACTGTCGTGCTGCTTTTGCCTTACTGTCTTATCGAGGCAGATATAATGGTTTCCACCCGGCTTTTCTGCCGTAACAGTTCCCATTCCTAAGGTCAGGGAATTAATGTGGTAGATGCTGCCAGTTGTGGAATATGTTTATTCTAAATATACATTCTGAAAATGGAGGAGCGACCACAGAGTTTGGGAAGTCAGTGGGCCCATTGTGAGACGGACTTTGCTGTGGTGTGGACCGGGTTATTCCGCCAAGAGTTCATATACTGAGAGCTTGGTCCTTAGTATGGCGGTGTTTGTAAGAGTAGTGGGACTCTTAAGAGGCAGAGCTTAGTTCAAGGTAATTACATCATTGGCGAGGATTGCCCCTGGAAGAGCTGGTGCAGTTCTCACCTGAGCTAGAACTCGCAAGAGGATTGGTCTAAAAGAGCCACTAACCCTTCTCTACCACTTGGCTTTCTGTACACTGTGGGATCTCCCCCTCTCACACCGGTTCCCACCATGATGCAATCTGTATGCATGATGTCATGTCTGTATGCATGAGGACCCTCAACAAGCTAATTGATGGGGTCACCTGATTATGAACATTTAGCCTTAAAAACTGAAATAAATAAACTTCTCTCCCCCCCCCAAGACAGGGTCTCACTATGAAGCCCCTATATACTCACTATATAGCTTCGGCTGGCCTCAAACTTGTGGAAATCCTCAGCCTCCTAATTGCTAGGATAACAAGTGTGTACCACCATGCTGGGTTAGACCTCTTTCCTTTATGAAGTACCCAGCTTTGGGTGTTTTTCTTGTAGTAATGGAAAGTGGACTAAAACAGACCTAATAGAAAATCTCCATTGGTTACCTGACTCCCACTGGATCCTAGTCTAACTTGCGGACTAATGATGAAATCTGAATCATTCCTAAGAGACGGGGAGCAAGGTTGCTCTTGACTCCAGAGGGAGAGGTTACCCTTTGCACAATAGACTGCAAGCCCACTTGATCTGGATGGTGACACTTTCCATACCCCACTATGCTTTTTGCTGTAAAAGTATTTTTTTAAAGATAGTTTGGTGGGTGGCAAGGCCCCATTGCTGAAGTCAACACCTACACAACTCATTGAACATGGAGAGGTCAAGCTGGTGCCTACCTAGAACCTTCGCCTCCACATGCTAGCATATTTGATACAGGAAGGTACTCTGTAAGCTACCAAAGGAGAAACATAACACCAGCCCAGCCACAAACCCTTTGATCTACAGTGGCGTCCTGCCTGCAAGATAGGCTGGTGCAATGGTGGCACCAAGCTTGCCAATATCCATTTGATTTAATTTAAACCCACTCCTCCAGATGGAACCCAAACCCAACATGGCTTAGGTGACCAAGAACCTGAGACTAGACAGCCCAGGGACCTAGGGTAAGACCAAATACTACTGTTCTACTAAAAGAACTTAGCAATAAAATGACTCCTAATGACATCCTGCTACATTCATAGATCAGTGCCTTGTTCAGCCACTATCAGAGAAGCTTCCTCCTGCAGCAGATGGGAACAAATGCAGAGACCCACAGCCAGACAATATGCAGAGAGTTAGAGATCTCGGAACACTGAATCCTAAATGGCATGTCTCCATCAAAACTCTCCTTTCAGGGCTCAGGGAACACTACAAAAGAGGAGGCAGAAAGAGTGTCAGAGCCAGAGGGGATGGAGGACACCAAGAGAACAAGGCCCTCTGAATCAACATGGTAGATGCGCATATGATCTCACAGAGACTGAGGCCGCATGCACAGGGCCTGCATGGGTCTGCACCAGATGGAGTCCTAGAGCTGAAAGGAGAAATGGACACATGCCCCCATCCCTAGTCCAGAAGCAATCTCCAATTGATAATAGCCACTTGCAAATGAAAATTTAGTTTTCTCCAAGGGAGTCTCACTGGGTCTCACTGGGAAACTAACTACTCTTTTTTTTTTTTTTTTTTTTTTTTTTGAGACAAGGTTTCTCTGTGTAGTCTTGGATGTCCTGGAACTCACTCTGTAGACCAAATTGGCCTTGAACTCATAGAAATCTGCCTGCCTCTGCCTCCCAAGTGCTGAGATTAAAGGTGTGCGCCACCACTGCCCTGCAAAACTAACTACTCTTAAGGACAGACTGTGTGCCCAGCAGTAGATGACCAACAGAAAATGAACTCAAAGGCATCTTTGGAGGTTCCTTGTCTCAATGTTGTGGCAGGGCTTTTTCTTTTTTTTATTTTAATTTTATCTTACTACATACACACATTACTACATATTCATATGTTGCAAGATAAAATAACACACACATATGTATATATTTATATATTTCCATCTCTTTTTACCCCACAAGCCCTTCCAGTTTAGTGTTTTTAGGGCATTCTTGAGTGTGCAAACAAGTGGGTCTCTGTTTCATGTGCCTTCTCTTGGTCTCCTTTCCTTCTGTTGGTTTGTTTGATCCAATACTAGTGTGTTAGTTTTAACCTTATTTTATTATTCCTTAGAAGCCTGCTCATCTTCTATGGAGAACCAGAAAGGGGGTGGATCTGGATGGAGGGGAGGTGGGGAGGAACTGGGAGGAGTAGAGAGGGAGAGGAAACCGTAATCAGGACATATTATGTGAGAAAAAACCTATTTCCAATAAAAGAAGAAAATGAAAAGATAGTTTGAAACAAAGACAGTCAGCACCTCTGCTTGTAAAGTATGCAGAACATCAGCAAACTATAGAGAACTATCTTTCAATAAGAAGGCTGGAACTGAATCTTAGATTATTAGGTGGAGCTCTTAGGGGACCAGGGAAGAAGCAGGATATGATAGCATTGTGAAAGTTAAGGTGGACCACTGCTTCAGAAAGTGAGTATGTTCATCACTGTTACATGATCTCTCGGTAGAGAGATCAAGTAGGAGGAGGAGGAAGAAATGTTGTCAAGTTAGTTGACTAGTTGAGCTTGGGTCCTCTAAGAAGCAGTTATTAAGACAGATTGGATGTGTATGAAATGTCTGTAAGAGAAAATATGGAGGCTGCAAAAGTGACTGGTCCACAATTCTGCTCAGGTCTGTGGAGTCCTTGAACTGCTGGGGAATCCTCAAGCCATAGTTGGCCACTAGAGGAGTCTCATGTCTCACAGGAAGAGGCCTGCTTTAGAATGACTACTTTGGGAGCAGGGAGATGGCTCTGGTGAGTTCAAGTGTTGCCTATGCAACCCAAGTCCAGATCGCCAGAATCCAAGTAAAATCCAAATAAGGTGACACATTGTAATCTCACCATCCTCCAGGGAGATCGGAGACAGAGCCAGAAGAATGCTCCATAAGCTCATTGGCTAACTAACCTGGGAGACAGAGTGTGGCAAATGAGTCAAGATTCCACCTCCATATCCCTGATGGCAGATAATAGTACAAAAATGGTAATAAAAGCAGAGAGAAATACTTTTTAATTTCACCATCCAGGGGGGTACTTTATTCTCTTCTTCAAGACTATTTCTTTACTTCCTTTTTATCATGTCTTGCCGTGCTGGTGGTGGAACTCAGGGCCTTCCACGTGTTAGGCCAGCACTCTGTCACCAAGCTACACCCCCATCCCTGGATTTAAATAAAGAAGCATGTTTTTCCAACTCTTAAATGTCACATAGCCTGGGAAGATAAAACCAACACCCTGAAGATGGGGGAGCCGAGAGATGGAGAAAACCTGGCTCTTGGGTGATGTTAAACATCCAACTCACCAAGCTTAGTACCTGCTATGTATCCTGATCTCTTGTTTTATGAGATAATAAAAGCCATTGTGTAAATGGCTTTGAATTGTTTTTTTCTGATGCAGCCAAGGCATACTAGCAAAGTCCGGACTAGATTTTTTAAATGTTTATTTTCCAGGACTAATTTTGCTAATGATTTTGGTTTTTTTGACACAGGATTTCTCTGTGCAGTTCTGGATGTTCTGAAACTTGCTCTGTAGACCAGAGCTCCACCTACATTTGGATGCCTATGGTGACTAGTTAAGGTTGGAAAGTTATCCATAGCAGAGCCTCGCTTATTTGGGGCACAGGGGAGATGGTTAAAAAGTGGAGCAACCCAGACCTACAGAAGCACTGGTTATTGCCACGAGTTTGTAATCCAGTTTAACCCCCCAAAAAATCCACTTTCTGGAGAACGGCTTAAAGAATCTGGAAAGTCGCATAAGAAGGAAGTGGAACGGTAAAGGAGTTTGTGCATCCTGAGGGAAAAAATAAGCCAAGACACTTAACTATGAGGTGGGCTTTGACAAACTACAAGGTGATTTTGGAAGAGACAAGATGTCTATGATTCCTAGTTGGACTAAATCCTTTGTGACTACAGAAACTTTCGGCAAAGGCTTGAGACTGGGCAGCAGACTCAGCCTCCCCATCACTAACAACAGGAGCTGACACTTCCCATGTGTTGAGCACAGTGTTAAGCTTTCTGGTCATTATCTCATGTAATCTTCAGAACGATCCCATAAGTACATCCCCTACTTACAGGAATTACAGGTAAAATGTAACCCATGGCACAGCCCTACCAGCCACAGTGGACACCTGTGGCCCATCACTAGAGCCATCTTGTGCACATTCTCAGTAATCCACTATTGGCTTTGTCTTACTCATGAGCAAGGAAATGGAGGCACTGAGAGTTTAAGTAACCTGTCAGGGCCACAGCAGTACAGCTTGGTACTTGATCTGTGCACACTCAAAGCCTGTGCTTGGCTGTTGCCACAGTGATCTGCTGCCTAACTCCCATAGCAGAGGAAAGGCTGATCACACATCTAATCATACTTGGGTGCTTGTTAAAGGAGAGATGTTATTTAGGTCCTATGTTTTTATTTACAAAGTCCTATATAATGACTACTTAGTATGAGTGTTTGATCTATCTCCCTCCATGTGCCACCAATCCCTGAAAAGATGGAACTAGGTGAGGCCTTTTGGGGGTGTGGTAGTTTGAAAATAATTGGCTCCCATAATCTCAGGGAGAGGCACTATTAGGAGGTGTGGGTTTTTTGGAGTAGGTGTGGCCTTATTGGGGGAAGTGTGTCACTATGGAGGTGGGCTTTGAGGTTTCCTGTGCTCATGCTCAGTGTCACAGACCATTTCCCGTTGCATTTTGATCAAGATATAGCCAGCATCATGTCTGCATGCCATGCTCTCCACCATGATAATGGGTAGAACCTCTGAAACCGTAAGTGAGTTATCCCAAATAAATTTGTTTTTGCTCTTTAATGGGGGCTCACTACCCAGCTCCCAAATAAATCACACACTGAGTCTTAGTCTTAATTATGGATGCTCGGCCTTAGCTTGGCTTAGTTTCTTGCCAGCTTTTCCTAACTTTTAAATTATCCCATCTACTTTTTGCCTCTGGGCTTTTCCCATTCTCTTACTTCTGTAAATCTTAATCTTTCTCCGTGGCTTGCTGTGTAGCTGGGTGACTGGCTCCTGAGTCCTCCTCCTTCTCTGGTTACTTCTTTCTTCACTCCTCCATCTCTCTTCTCCCAGATTCTCCCTCTATATAGTCTCTCTGCCTGCCAGTCCCACCTATCTTTCTCCTGCCTTGCTATTGGCCGTTTAGTTCTTTATTAGACCATCAGGTGTTTTAGACAGGCGCAGTAACACAGCTTCAGAATTAAACAAATGCAACATAAACAAAAGTAACACACCTTAAGATAATATTCTACCACATTTCCCCCTTTTTGTCTAAAATAAAATGAAAGGTTTTAACTTAAACATAGTAAGACTGTATACAATAAGAACAATTATCAAGTAAGGATTACATTCACAACATACTGAATTCCAATTCATTTGTGTCTGGTAAATCTAAAGAAAATACTCCATTATCTATCCTATCTTAATGAATCTAAAGTTTTATACCTAATTTACTCTATCATAACTAAGGAAAACTGCAACTATAACTATTTAGTCTGCAACTCCCAAGGCCCAGAAGGATGTAATATTATTTAACAACAGAGACATCTGATAGCCTGGACAGTCACCCAAATTTCCTCTGCAACGCTGGGGCATCCATCTTCAGCCTAGAAGCTTAATGTATCAGGTAGACTTCTCATTGGAGCAGGAAATTTGAAGGACTGTCCTGCTTTGTTTTAGTGAAATTCAGCAGCCACTTTCCTGTGTGTCCTGCAGAATATCTGGCAGACTCTTCTATGAAGCAGGAATTTTTAAGGTCTGTCCTGCCTTGTTTTGGTGAAGTTCGTCAGTTGTTTTCCTGTGTGTCCTGCATGTTCATTCTGCACAGCACATTGTAACACAAATTCTAAATGGCCTTTGAATAAAAAAAAAAAATCCCGGTGCCAGATATTAGGATAAATGCTAAAAGATCAGAGAGACAAAGGAACAAGCCATGTCTTACCTCTAGGACTCCTCTAGCTGAAAGGAACGCTTTTGCCAAAAGGCCTTTAGTTCCTGTCTCCTCATACCTTGTATACCTTTCTCCACCCAGTCATCACTTCTTGTGATTAAAAGGCATATGTGCTTCCCAGTACTGGGATTAAAGGTGTGTGCCACCACTGCCTGGCCTCTGTGTTTAATCTAGTGGCTTGTTCTGTTCTCTGATCTTCAGGCAAATTCAGGAAACATCACCACATTTCCCCCTTTTTGTCTAAAATAAAAGAAGGTTATAACTAATATAAGAAAAACTGTATACAATAAGTACAATAACTTCATACAATATATACAGTCAAGAATTACATTAACAATATCCAGTCCATAAACATTTGGCAAATTCAGAGAAAGTACCCCATTACCCATCTTATTTTGGTGAGTCCAAAATGTACCTAATTTACTTTCTATCCTAACTTGTATTACCAACTGAAAACTATCTTTTGATGTCTTTCAAACTTACACACTTTACACCTCTTTGGTGAGTTTCTTTTCTAAATTTGTTAACAAGGAAAACTATAACTATCTAATTTTCAACTCCCTCAGAGACCCAAGAAGGAAATAATATTTACTGAGTAAGCAGGAAGTGCAAACAAGTGATTTCCAAAAAACCGCGAGAAATGACAGAGACAGCTGGCTTCCTGGACAGTCTCCCAAGATTTCTCTGCAGTGTTGGGGCATCCATCTTCAGCCTACAGGTTTAGCATATCTGACAGACTCATCTGGGAAGCAGGATTTTCTGAAGGGCTGTCCTACCTTGTCTTGGCAAGGTTTGGCAGTCCTTTCTTTTGTGTCCTGCTTGTCCATTTGGACAGCAAACTGTCAGCAGCTGAGGCGAGGGCATTTTCTTGCCCAGTGTCTAACTTTTGCCACAAAGAAAGTAAACTCCATATAGAGTTTTTTCAATGCCCATAATCTCTGAAGTAGATTGGTGTTGCCAGGAGCAGACATGTCTCATTGTCATAAAAAAAAAGAATCTATGTTATTAAAACATCTTAAATGCCATATTCTGTAAATCTCTGAAGTGTTTGAAGACAACCAGTCTATCTAAAATATATCTCTGTTTGACCTTGACCTTGAAAACATACCTAATATGACTATGAGTTTGATTGTAATAGGTGACTAACTACTAACTTGCGTTTCTTTATATTCTAATTAGTTGGTAATAACTTTCAAGGACTAGAAAATTGCATTATATTGTTAAATAAGTTGTATAGGTACAATACCTTGAACAAGATTAGAATTGTATGTACAGTATGTTCTAACAAAAATAATCTCAAATTTGCATCAATATACAAAATTTGTATACAATATACAAAAATGCAATCCAATGTAAAATATTTAAAACTAGTAGTTGCTTTTTAAAAGTATATTCAGCCGGACAGTAGTGGTGCATGCCTTTAATCCTAGCACTCAGGAGGCAGAGGCAGGTAGATCTCTGTGAGTTTGGGGCCAGCCTGGGCTACAGAGTGAGTTCCAGAAAAAGCTCCAAAGCTACACAGAGAAACCCTGCCTCAAAAGAAAAAAAAATAAAAACAAAAACAAAAAAAAGTAGATTCAATAATCTACCTTTTTATCATATCCATATTCTCCTATTTTCTTTTCAGAGTACATTCAATAATCTACCCTTTTATCCTATTATTTCTATGTTTCTTTCTTTTTAGAATAAATTCAATAATCTACCTTTTATCTTATCATGCCTATATCCTCTTTTTTTCAGAGCAGCCAGCCACAAGTTATTACCTCTATGAAATCCTCAGCCTAAAGAGCATGAGTTCCTGTTTTCTCACATCTTATATACTTTTCTCTGTCCGGCCATCACTTCCTGGGATTAAAGGCGTGTGATTCCCAAGTACTGGGATTAAAGGTGTGTGCCACCACTGTCTGGCTCTGTTTCCCTCCTAGACAGAGTCATCTCATGTAGTCCGTGGTGGCTTTGAACTCACAGAGATCCAGACAGATCTCTGCCTCCTGAGTGCTAGAATTAAAGGTGTGTGCCACCACTGCCTGGCCTCTATGTTTAATCTAGTGGTTTGTTCTGTTCTCTGATCTTCAGGCAAATTTTTTAGGGTACACAATATATCACCACAGTACATTGTTAGCAGTCAAAGGCAAGAAAAGTTTCTTTGCCCAGGTGCTAACCTTGCCATAATGAAAACAAGAACTCCATAAGGAGTTTCTTCAATGCCCAACATCTCTGAAGTAAATTGGTGCTGCCAGGAGCAAATGTGTCTCGTTGTCATGAAAAACTTTGTTAACAAAACATTTTAAATATCATATTCTGTAGGTCTTTGAAAAGTTTGAAGACCATCTATCTAAAATATATCTCTATATGATCTGGAAAGCATATCTACAATTCTGATTGTTATAAATGACTAACCACTAACCTATGTTCCTGATTATCCTATATAGTTTATAATAATAGCTTCAAAAGCTAGTACTTCATCCTACATTTCCAAATGAACTGCATAGGTAAAATACCTTAAACAACAGTAGAATAATATATACAGTGTAACCAAAATAACTTTAAATTTGTATCAATATACTATACTCCCCTAAATGATAACAAATATCCATAACCCACCAAATAATCAAAAACCTCCGGTACCCCTCTTGGGAATGTGGGTGTAGTATTCTCCAAACTGCTTCCTGCTGTCTGTGGATGAAGCATCTTTAGGGTCCCTGAGAAAAATTTGAGATAATGGCCAAGTCCTGGGAAGACCAGCAGTAACCTTTGCTGATAGATATCACCTGTCAAGTTTCAGGAGGTGTCACCTGATCAAACCTGATCCATATTAACCCTGAAGAAATCCACAGTCTCTCATCCCCTGTGGGAACAAAACTCCAAAGAATTTTTGATTTCCATTTGACAAATACAATTTTTGACTTTTTAAAAGTTAAAGCTTTCCTAAAGTAAATAAGCTGATTGATTTCAACAGTCCCTCTTTCAATTCCAGGTCTCTTTGCAGCTGTCCTTTGCTTTTCAACAATCAAAAATTTCAAAATCAATATAATAACATACAGGATCCACACTACCTGTGTATTTCCCATCTTACATGGTTTTTTCTTTTACTCCCTCGTTAAAGACTATTTTATAAACCATTCATTTTTTTCTATGACTAGACCCTTTTCCTTTTCTTAAGCCTACGCACATTGTTAAACACACTGTAACCCGTTTAGAGGTTTTTCCATGTGGATCTCTTTTTCTGCGTATCTCTAGTCAAGTTTAACTGCATGAGCAAACTGTAGACTGCTAAGGTACACCTGGGTTCTCCACGCTGGCTCTCAGCTGGCTCGGCCAGCTTCTCGGGTTGGGAAAGCCAAGCCTAAAGCTCACGGCCCTGTTAGAGGTTTGTGACTGGTGACTGAAAACTGCATTCAACCTTCCTCGCTGTGTAAGCCAGTACCTGTGCTGCCCCAGGCAGCTTTTACTTAGCTTGCCATTTTTATTTAGCACTGCTAGCTGAACAGCAGTGTTTCTTAAAGGAGCCGTATCTTTTTTTTTCCCAGCTTTCTCAGGCCCTATGGAAATACGAGCTCCAGGTTGGATGACAGAATGTTGTTGTTTGTTTTTGCTCTTTTTTTTGGGGGGGGGGCGCCACCCACCTCCCAAACAAGTTACACACAGAGGCTTATTCTTAACTATAAATGCCCGGCCTTAGCTTGGCCTAGTTTCTAGCCAGCTTTTCCTAACTTTAATTTATCCCATCTACTTTTTGCCTCTGGGCTTTTCCCATTCTCTTACTTCTGTAAATCTTACTCTTTCTCCGTGGCTTGCTGTGTAGCTGGGTGGCTGGCCCCCGGAGTCCTCCTCCTTCTCTGGCTGCTAGATCTCCTTCTCCCAGATTTCTCCTTCTATATATCCTCTCTGCCTGCCAGCCCCACCTTTCTCCTGCCTTGCTATTGGCCGTTTAGTTCTTTATTAGACCATCAGATGTTTTGGACAGGCACAGTAACACAACTTCACAGAGTTAAACAAATGCAGCATAAACAAAAGTAACACACCTTAGAATAATGATCTACCACAAAATGCTTTCTTTATAAGAGTTGCTGTATAAGGTCATGGTGTCTCTTCACAGTGATAGAAACCCTAACTAAGACAGGAGGTGATTAGGTCAGGAGGACATTGCCTTCATGAGTAGAATTAGTGTCCTGATTAAAAAGTCTCCCAGCTAGCTGCCTTGCCTCTTTCCACCATGTAAGGGCACATGGAGATAGGCCAGAAAACAGGCCTTTACCAGATGCTGACTTTGCCAACGCCCTCATCTTGTGCTTCTCAGCCTCTAGAACTGTGAGAAATAAATCTTTGCTGTTTATAAGCCACCCAGTTTATGGTATTTTGTTATCGCAATCTAAACGGAGCAAGACAACCTCCAACTTAATGGTGTCGAATAGGACATGGCTATTATCCAAATGCAGACTTAATATCAAATGCAACGAAGACCAATCTCAGAGAGATTAAGGACTTTTACTGCTTTAGGATTTTGGAGAAGAGAAGGAGCTTGAGGAGGAGGGGTGGCGGGTAAGTCATGAATGAGTTGGATAAGGAAGGAGTATCTTAGTGTGATTTTTTTTTCCTGAGTAAAGCATGCATCTTAAAATAAAATTACCCGCTGCTCCCAACATTCGAATGACCCTACCTATAGCTTCATCCTGACAAAGCGGGGTGGAGGGTACAACATGGTGGTTAGGGAGAAGTAGAAGATTGAGAGTCAGGGAGACTCCACGTACCACATGAGTACGAGGGCTGAAAAAAAAAAAATCTGTCCACATTCCGCTGAAATCTCCCATTGTTTCTTTCAAAATACCACAAATCTTTTCTAGCAGTTTCAGCTGGGGCTCAGAGTCAAGGCCAAAGTTCAAGTAACATCAGAGTTTATTTTTGAAATAAAGGTTTATTTCCTCATGGAATTCTTGAAGGGTTTGCCCCGCGTGTGTGTGAAGCATTGAGTCTGGGCTGAAAGGAATTTATTTTAGGACCTTGAGCCGTCTTTGGCTCTTAGGCCTATTGCCCCAGGAGGTGATTGATGGCCATGTAAGTTTCCAGTCCACCCCTGGAGGCCCAGCTCTGGGCCTGCACTCCTCCAGACTCCAGAAGCCTCTGTTGCCTCCAGGGCAGAAACATACTTTTCCCTCTCAGGCCTTGTAGCCCTGACCCCCCCAAGCGCTTCCACCCTGCACTGTGGCACATTGATTAGCATGGACATCAGAGACGTGGTTGACTGAATTGTAGGCACTTTTCTGCTTGAAAAGCTGCCACATCACTTTCTTTGAGTTACTAGACTGGATCCGAGGAGAAAGCATGCTTGTGTTATACTGTAGAGCTAAGCACTAATATCAAAAAGACTAAATGACTTTAAGAGGAAGGAATCTATCTAGTGTTTTCCAGTTCTTAATTCTCTCTGTTCAGACACTGAGAACCTGGAACAACAGAATGTTTGAGTTCGGATTGACAAGCAGACTTTTATGACCTGCTGGCTACATACTTTTTTCATTCATAATGAAAGTATCTTTCCTGAAGTCATAGCAAGGGCATGTTGAGTGGAATGCACAGTCTTAAAACTCAGATAAAGCAGGCTCGGGATATAGCTCAGGGGTAGAGTGTCTGCCTAGTAGGCTGGTTTGACTCCTGCCTCACAAAAGCCTAAAACAACAAACAGAACCTATTGACTAAAACAAGTGACTCTGAAGGACTGTCAAGGACAGACCCTGGCGTCTCTCCTGAGACGTTTGTGTGTCACTGGGAAGGGGCTGCAGGAAGGAAGCTTTCTCACCTCTGGTTCTGAAACAGGTCTGGGACCGGTGCTGTGCCAGGTTGTATGAAGAGGCCCACAGGCCCGAGAAGAAGAAGAAGGATGTGCCTTTTTCCTTTGCAGCTGTGACAAGGAGAAAGGGCATATTTTATATTAGCTGTTCATCCTTTCCAATTCGTATGTTTAAATTAAAACTCCAGGTTCCTTGCAGCAAGCAGGATGGGCAGTGGGAAGAGAGTCGAGTGAGCGGTCCATTTCCCCAACTCCGTCTTGCCTCTCTTTCTGTCTCCGCTTCAGTCAGGGCCATGCCCAGTTCCACTGGTGGGCCTAATTTAGGTCCAGATTGTATCTCCTAGCACGATTATGGGGAAAACTGCTACAGGCCTTGGAGCCTCGGAGTTGGCAGTGGGTGGGAAGCGCCTAGCACTTGGAGGTGTGGTGAGGTACTGTTGTTAAAGGCCTCCCCTTCCTCTGCCTCCACAGCTTCCTCGCAGCTTTTGGCTCCTGCCCAGGTTAGTGCCGAGGTTTATAGGCGACTCAAAGCAACTGTTTAATTCACCGAGCGCTTATTGGTAACTCAGCCCTGAGGTCGGCGGCACAGGTGGTTGTGGCAGCCTTGGCTTCCACATTGATTCTAGATGAAATTCTTAAGTGCCTCCTTCCTGTGTTGGCAATGTTCTGTTCCAGAAACTACAGTGACCCTCCATTGCCCCTTTGGCCAAGTTCAATTCTTTAGTAAGGGTTTCCTATCTGGCTCTGCCTAATAATCTAGCTTCATTTATTCATTCATTTAACAGACACTTCCTGAGTACCTAATGCATGCTAGTCACTGGGCTTGGCATTGGCCATACAGCAGCAAGCAAGACGAATGTGGCTCCTGCCTTCAGGGAGCTCCTGGGGGGAGGGAGATGATAGTATTACAAAGAAATACTATTACTATTATCATAAACAAACAGAGATGATCATATTACCCTCTGTACACCGCTCCAGATGCTGTGCTAGAGGGTGATGGAGAGAGACCCTTCACCTTAGCTGCTTTCCTGCCTGTGAGCTTGGATGGAGAGTGGGGCTTTTAGGACCCCAGTTGTCCCTCCACAGACCAGCGGGACCCTGCTTCCCCAGAGGCCGTCTCTATCCAGTTTCACTTCTTGAACTGCAAGGCGGTCCCTGTCTGGAGGGAAGAGACAGGCTAAGAAGGAAGGTGAAGATTGAACTCCCCCGACCTCCTCCCATCTGCACGCAGACCCGCTGTAGTCCTAGGGAGGGAGGAGGGGCCTGCTCGGAGGTGGCTCCATTGCAAGTCCTTGATGTTTCCTTGATGAAAGCCAGGACTCTCTCATTCAAGCGGCTGGAGTGAGTGAGCACTGACTAGGCTGGGGGGAAGGGCATGGGGCCAAAACTGAGCTTCTTATTATGGAGCTCTGAAAGACTCAGCTTCAGGAATCAGAGTAGGGGGTGTGAGTGCGGGCGGGTGCCTCAACCACCAGGCCCAGTCCAGGCCTGCTGCGTTCAGGCTGCAAAGCTCTGCCCAGACAGTCTCCTTCAATCTGCTTCTACCTCATTTCTCCTCCTCCAGAGCAGAGATCAGTCTGAACAGTTCATAGGTCAGGGAAAAGTATCTCTGCTGAGTAAAGCCAAGTCCCCTACTTCCTGCCAGTCACTCTCTTTGCTGAGGTTGGAGTTCACCAAGTAAAGAACTTTGGATTCTTATTCCACAACCAGATTTCACAGTTCAAAAAGGGGTTATCCTTTGTCCATTTGTCGATTCTTACTTTAATTAGAACTCAACTTATCTAGTAACTATGTTTAAGAAATAAGTATGGACGAGGGCAACTGCATTGCAGTACTTCTTTTTTTTTGTATTTCTCAATTGACAAATAATAATTAGTTACATATGTAGAGGGCACAGTATTATGTTTTGATATATGCATTGCAGATTTAATAAACAAAGCCAATGGACATAGCCATCATGCCACATACTAATTTTGCATAGCAAAACATTTAAAACTGCAAACATGATTTCAATATTCCATGTATAGAGATTTCTTTTTAAAGTTTATTTTATTGTTTTATGTGTATAAGTGTTTGCTTGAACGTGTGTCTGTGCACCATGTGTGTGCCTGGTGCCTGCGGAGGTGAGAAGAGGGTGTCGAGAAGAGGGTGTCGGATCCCCTGGAACTGGAGTTACAGAAGTTGGGAGCTGCCATGTGGGTGCTGGGAATGGAACCTGCATCCTCTGGAAGAGCAGCCAGTGCTCTTAACCACTGAGCCATCTCTCCATCACCTGTAGAGCTTCCTTGAACTGTCTAAGGAACAATGAATTTTCTGAAGCAAAGAATGGAAACAGTTCACATTGTATTAGTGCAGACACAAGAATTTTGCTCAAAATGTTCTGCCAATAGGTTCTGTGGGCTTATACTTAACAGAGCATTTGTAGGATGGAAAGCGAGAGAATTAGAAAAGAAAGGACACCAGAAATCAAAGTGCATTAGTGGAGAACCAGGAGCAAGTTCAGTGTGCGAAGTTCTCCGTGGAAACCTCCCAAGTCCACACAGACATACAATACACGAAAGGCATTCTGGTTTTCTGAGTACACTTTACCTTCTACAATTGAGAGAAATCGGGGTTGTCTACACTGAAAGCACATCTCAGCTCCTGAAACCTCTCTTCTGGGACACTACAGGAGCTCCTTGTGGCCAAGGATGAAATCCATCCCAGCTGCCAGACCCTCCCCCTAAAAGGAAACAGCTCTGGGCTTCCTTTTAGCATAAAATACAAGCGGCGTCCCTCAATCCCAATAGAATGGATTATTCCACGAATTATTATTATTATTATTATTATTATTATTATTATTATTATTATTATTATCCGTTCATTCCTTTACAAGCAGACGGAGACAGTGCTGCTCCTCAGAGACACTTTCCTCCTGAACAGTCAAATAAGGTACTTGGTTCTCTCCGCTATGTTTCCAAGATTCTAGCCGCTAGCTTGCTCTGTACTCATAGCCGGTGTGGGTTGATGCGTGCCACTGAGTACCCATTAGAAGAAAAACTAGATGCGTGAAGCCAGACTATTCTGCATGTCTCTGTTGTGACTCGCTGATGTGGATGCCGGTGCGTTTGCATTTTTAGTTTTACAAAGAGGAAAGTTTAAGTTAAAAAAACAAAGCAGAAAACAACCTTAACCATCAGTACTGGGCCTGGAGCTCCTCAGGAGGACGCGGGCACATTCCGTGCAGCGAACATCACACCCTCCTCAACACACATTCACGCAGACCTTCCTTCTTTAACTCTCAGCTCCTTCTTTCTACTCCTACTTCCTTTTTTCTTTTCTCCCAGATCAAGCGTTAATCTGCAAATTTCTGACCGCAAGAGAAAAAAAAAAAAAAGGAGGGGGGGGGGGAAATCCCGAAGTAGCAGAGCGAGGGAGGAGGAGGAGAAAGGCAGGGAGGAGGAGCCCAGCGGAGCCGAGTCAGAGGGACTGGTGGCTCCTGCGAGTGTGCAGCCCGCGGGGAGCCGGCGCTCCAGGCTGTGAAGCCTCCTGTCCGCCTAGCCACCCGCGCTGCTCACCAGCCCGCGTCTAGGGCCCTGCTCCACTCGCGGCCGCCTCTCGGGGGGGCCAGCGGCGCCACAAGGCTAGAGGGCCGCATCGGTCCCCTCGCCAGCGCCCAGGATGCCGTTCTACCGGCGCGTGGTGGTGCCCCAGCGTCTGTGCCCGCGCAACCCGCCGCAGCCACTGACCGAGCTCCGCGACGTGAGCCACCTGGCCGCGCTCAGCCTGCTCCGCCAGCTCGCCGACCTCTGCGGCCACTCGCTGGCTCTGCTCGAGGACCTCGAGGGGCACCTGCTGGCCCTGGGGCGCCGCACCGACAGCCTGTACCGGCGCACCATTCGTCTCCGCCACCGTCTTCCCTGTCGCCTGCTCGGCCCGGAGGACGACGAAGAATTGCTAGGTAAATGGCGCGAGGCGCCTGCGACCCGCGACCCTCTCCCACCCTCCTCTGGGGATGTCCCGCTGCGTCCGCCCGTGGATGCCCCTTGGAGATCGAGGGACACGGCCTCCCGGACGCCCTCCCGCCGTCCGATCTTCCCGGGATCCGCTCGCGCCATCCCGAGGGGCCCTCTACCCTCAGGGTTCCGGTCTGGGGGCTACCGCCGCTTCTGCAGCGCTTGGAGAGGGAGGGGATCTGCAGGGTCCCGGGAGGTACGGACCAAAGTGTCCCGGTGGCGTCGGGAACCGAGTGGCCGCGCCGGCGTCTCTGGTGATCGGCCACTTTGGAAAGCGCGCCGAGATGCCTGCCTCCCTCCCGGGTGGCGGGGCCTCTGCAGCCAGACCCGTGCGACTTCGTGCTGGAGTGTGAACGGCCTTCCCGCGCCCAGCAGCTTCTGAGCGCCCTTCCCGCCCGCTTCTCCCCGCACGTTCCGCGTTGCCGCCCCGGGAGTGGCCGGCAGGGGGAGGGGAGACTGTCCCGGGCTTCGCTGATCCCCGGCCGCTAAGGTCCCGCTGCCCAGATTTGCAGGAGAGAACCATTTAAAGAAACTGTCATCAGTTTTCTTTAAAGTGTGTTCGCTTTAAGATCCAGACAAATGCCCGAGAAACGCCAGGTCCCGGCAGTTTCCTCACTGAACACTAAGAACCTGTGAGACTGTAGGCAGGCGGGAGCCCTGGCTCTTTGCTACTTTGAATCTCAACATTTTGAATAGGGAGAATCTCCTCTGTGAAGAGAGCCAACATTCCCTTAGAATGTGGAACTTCTCTCAAAACAAGGGTGTGTGTGTGTGTGTGTGTGTGTGTGTGTGTGTGTGTGTGTGTGTGTGTGTGTGTATAAGTTAGAAATGCTGATAATAGCAGAGACACGCCAGGTAATCGGGTCAGTTTGCACCTAGAGGAGGTTAAGAGAGAGACAGAGACAGAGAGACAGAGAGAGACACAGACAGAGAGAGACACAGAGACAGAGAGAGACTGAGTGGGAGGGTGGGGGGAGGGGCCGTGTTCCAGAAAGTTTCAGATGGAGGCAGAAGATGGCTACTTGTTGACTTTTGAGTGAGGCTTTGGGAGAGAGAATTGTCTAGGTCAGCCCTTCTTCCTTGCAGACTCCACCCCTTCCGAAACGACAGGAGTCAGTTCTGCCATCCCTCTTCCTTCATAAAGGTCTCTGACCTTTGAGGTAGATGGCAGAGGTCGCTGCTAGAGAAAAATAAACTGAATCCTGTGAGCAAAGGAAGGTGGAAGACACAGATGACTGCCAGATGGAATGTGAACATGGAACCACGAGCCGCTGTGAAGCAGGGGACTAGGAAAGGTGAGGTCCTGGGTCTGGCTCCCTCTCAGTTAACAAAGAGGGTAAGAAGGTCGTTGTTTTTCTGCTCCTGGGGTCCCACTGATTACCAGGATTAGTCTACGAGAAACTTGATAAAACCGATTGGAGATTACTTTTCCAAATCCTTGTCCAGCCTGCAGAGTACAGCCTGCAGAGAGCCACCTACTGAGTTCAGGAGGGTAAGTTGAGGCCAGGGAGGAAGGTCTGTTTTTCCAACTCACTTTTTTTGTGTGTGTGCTGAGTCAGCCAGCCCTTCCCATGGGCTGGGGTGTTGGGATGGCTTCACCAAATCACCTGAGGGCCTAACCCTTTCCAGTTATCTGCTCGGTTAGAAAGAGCTAGTTCGATGGCACTGGTGTATTGTTAAAGGAAAGGAATGACTCGTGAGATAAAATGCCATTGATCTGGCCTCTTGGAAGTTTGCAGGAGCGGAGAGTGTGTCTGCCTCTTATCTCTAGTGTGGTCGCTGGCCTTTGAGAATGTGCATGTTGTGTGACTCTGAGGTACTCCAAGGACCGCTGCATACAGCAAACAGGGCGGCCGACCTTCTGTGAGTCGCTAAAGAAGATCTGCTAGTCTGTTCTCCTGCCCTAGACTCTTCCTGAGCTTCCCAGTGCACTCTTTTCAGTGGCCGTGGGCCCTCTCAACAGTGGGCCGAGGGGAAATACCAAATGCAGAGAGAGATGGGGAGCGTGATCAGAGGACCATCTGCCCCCCCCCCCTTGTTGCTGAGGCATAAGGTTCAACAAGGTGTCCAGCAGGCTGGATATTAGATTATGATCATGAGCAAACAAGCAGACGTTGCCAGGTCCAGTCTTTTTCGTTTGTTCTTTCGGGTACCCTTTCCTCCTAGCATCCCTACATCGTTCCTGAGCGTCTTGCTGAGGGCCAGCACTTGCAGTTAGCATTTTGCCCTACATACTGCCTGTCTAGCTAGACTTCCTCTCGCATTCTTCCCGTAGCTGTTTCTTCCATCCATGGTGGGAACGAGAAATCTGGGAGGGAGGGAGGGAGCTTTGGAAACATGTGAATGACAGCTGACAGGCCAGCAGCTTGGAGCCTCCCTACTGGGACAACTTGGCTGCCACCAAAGGGCTGAAGAGTGACAAGTCACACGGGCCCCCAGCATGCAGGCTGGGCTGGGGCCGTGGGAGCAGCAGGGGAGGACAGGATGGACAGGATGGACAGGATGGGAGGAAAGATAGAGGAGGAGAAAGTGGATACTGAAGGATTCCACGTGATTCTTTACACTGTCTCGGGTCCAACTCCCTCCATCTTCAAGGTTACAGGGGTGGGACTGGGCTGCCCGGGTTGCCTAGCAACAATCCCCCCAAGGCCATTCTTTGGTAACTTGAGCCCCTTTGAGTTTGCCCTAGAAACTCTCATAACTGGGGAACGAGGGTGGTAGAGAAACGGGCCCACTCTGGTCTGCACCAAGCCCCCTCTGACTGTGGATCTACAGCACTTGCCATATCCCAGGCAAGGCCTTGCTTCTAAATCGAGTCCCCCCTGCCCCATACGGCTTTGGATGTGACCCGTTCTGTTGCATCCTGTGGCTTTTATTCTGTTCTTCTCCAAGTTGTTATGGTCAAAGCCAGTGGGACATAGCTCCATGCCTGCTGCTGTAGGCTGAGTCAATCCAAGCTTTCCTACTCCTCCCTCAGAGATCTATTGAATGTTTGTAGGTGCTTAGATGATAAATACAGAAGCAATGAGGACATCAACCCAGGGGCATAATATCTCCTTTGAGATAGTAGGAAGTTAGTGAAACACTGTATAGCTCTAGGTAGATTTATTTTATATTTATTACATTTTTATTTATGTATTGTGTGTGTGCATGTGAGTCCTGGTGATTGAACTTAGGTTATGTTGTGGCCACCCTAGCTGCAAACCATAAAGGACAGCTGGCTTATTTTGCTTGAAAGGATGGTCCTGGCGTGTTATAACTCTGCATAGGGTGAAAAGGAGGACCTCTCCACCTCTTGACCACAGTCAGTTTACCACTAGATGAGACATTACACCCCGAGTTACACTGCTCTTGCTTAGAAGGACTGAGCATGCCCTCTGGAGACTGATGGAGCTTAGGGGATCTTGGGAGACTCGAGAGGCACATTGCCAGGACTGATTTTGTCTCTGTCCTGCCTGTCATCCTCAGAGGCTCTTGGGACAGTGGGTTGACAGAAGGGCTTTGGGGGTTGGAACCAAACCCATTTTCTGTAATTTTTTTCTTTACCTCCCATTTTCTCCCTGAATACCATGAAATTATTGGTCTGCTTCATGGTATTTCCATGTGTTGAAAATATCTTCTCTGGAAATTTGAACACCAAAATGTCCACTAGAATTTCCTCCTCTTTAGAAACAAGAAATTTAATCTCCTCCTTTTTAGACACGTGAACAGTTAAAGTGACAAAACATCAAGATGTCAGACTAGGAGAGGAATAGAAGACTTAAGTTATGGCTTCTGGGCTGACCTCTGACCCTGATGAAGGTGATCAAGTTTCAGGAGAAGAGTGGTGCATTGACATCACCTGTCCCTGCCTGTACCTCTCTGGCTTGAGTGGAATCTATTTATACTATACTGTGTGAACCAAAAATTCAGTCATTAAACCATTGTGAGTATCATGGCACATGTACAGCCAAGGCCCAGGAAGGGGAAAGGACCCATCCAAAGTCACTCAGAGAGATCAAGACTTGTAGTAACCCCGAGTGATGAGGGGATTGCCTCTATACATGTGATTCCAAATGAAGGGTAGAAACCATGAAGCAAAGGATTCTCCCTTTGAAATGACTCAATGATCACTTGTATGCTGAAATTCAATAGACTCTCTTCCTCTCCTCTCTCTTTTGTATTCCTGTTGCTTGTGATCCAGGAACGTATTCAGTCTGCCAGTTTAGGAATGGGGCACTCACTGGCCAAGTCATAGAGAAAGTCAGTGACAGAAATCCTTGATTCAGAAGGGGCATCTGACATTCTCAACCAGGGTTCTGCCCTCTGTCAGTTCATTGAAAGGCCCTGCTCTGGCATTTTCTCTAGCTGGAATTTGTCCAGGATAAGGAATAATTCCTGATTCCTTTCATCCCCGAGGGATGCTTTAAAGAAGAGCTCCCACCCCATGGTTTCTGTAGTTGGGAGGCAAGTTGGAGCTGGAGAGGAAGGATGCCCAACCCTGCTTGGTACAGAGAGCAGGTGTGTTAAAGCTTTGAGTTTGGAGTGAAGTTTGTTCTGGAGAAATGATCTTCAGGTGGGAAAGGGGAGTTAGCCATCGACAGACACACTGGCCTCTGAAGGTCCCCTTCCCATCAGGGTCCTTTACTACTGATCTTTACACTGACCCTTCAAGATGGCGGTTCAGTTGTAGCTATGAGGCATCTTGACTATGTTCTGTTGCTGTAGTAGAGCTTAGTTGGCATTTCCAAAAGCTCGTTTATTAAAAACCAAGGGGAACAAGAAAGTAAAATGATTGCCAGAAATGCATTTAGCATACATGTTTCCAGGGAATGGATTGCTTATCCTTCTGTGCATAAGTAGCTTAACGGGCTTATCGGCTCTGCTGTTCTGTACTCTTTCTGAGGACTCCACTCATCCTCTCTTTGGATTATTACTTTCTATAGAACTAGGCCCAACTCTGTTTCCGTTCTTACTGTTGTGCTAGGTTCTCGAGACTGACAGGTAAGTAGCCTGGGTCTCTCTCCTCAGCGCTCCTAGTCTGCAGGGCTGGACACCATCTCACTTCCTACCACAACAGCATGGGACAGCAAGCTGAAGAGCTACAGACCAGTCTCCTGAAAGCTGAAGAGAGCTAACAACTAGAGTCAAGACCCCAGTTCACACCCCAGAGAGTCCTTCCATTCAGTCTGGTTTGGGGCCCAATAACGGAGTTAGTACTTCCAGAATCCTCCATGGTAAAAATCTAACTCAAAACACGATAGAATGCTATTGACAGTTTTCGCTTTAATTTATAGTTTTATACACGAGACGTCTATGTTCAAATATAAGAAGAATAGTTGGCTGTTCAGTAGCTAGATAATACTTAGTGGATCTGTAGTCATCATGAGCCTCTTGCGATAACAGAGCCTTCTAGAAGCTTCTGTTCCTAGCTGGGAATGATAAACCTTATCTTCCTGGTTCAAGCAAGAAATCAGTTCTCCGCATAAGTTCATTCAGGCAAATTTATTTTAATTTTTATTTGTGTGTGTTTCTATATGTGTGTACAATAATGTATGTGCAGGCACATACATATGTGTGTGTGGAGGTCAGAGGTCAGTCTCATGTGGTGTTGTTACTCTGTTTATCCTCTCGTTTTTTGTTTTGTTTTAAAATTATTTCTTTTATTTTTGACATTATAATATAATCACATCATTTCCATCCTTCCTCCTTCCAACCTCCTCCGAATATGCCCCTCCTTGCTCTTTTTCAAATTCATGGTCTCTTTCCATTAATTGTTACATGCGTATATGTGTATGCATATACATATATATTCCAAAGCATAACCTTCTCAGTCTGTATAATGTCACTTGTACGTCTGTTTTCAGGGCTGACGATTTGGTATCGGATAACCAGTTAGTGTGCTCTTTACTGGAGAAGATAGTTTCTCCAACTCTCAGCATTCTTTAGTTGCCTGTAACTTTTCATATAGAGTTGGGGCCTCCTGAGCTTTTCCACGTTAGCACGTTTATTAGTCTCATCCTTGTTCAGATTCATGCATAGGCAGTCATTTTGGTGAGACTTTATGGTGTTTTGTTTTGTTTGTGAGACAGGGTCTCTCACTGGCCTGGTGTTACCTCTACTGCAATACCATCTCCCCAGCCTTAGTTTTCACTTTTAATTTACCCATTAATTAATTTGGTGAAGGTGGTGGTTGAACCCATGTCCTTACGCATGCTAGGCAAGTGATCTACCACTAAGATATATCCCTGGGCCTCCATTTTTATTTTCTTTATTGTTGTGTATGTATGTACGATGTTTATGTGAATGTCAGAAGGCATCTTTTGGGAGTCAGTGTTCTCCTTCCACTATGTGGGAGGAAGGAGCTTCAACTCAAATTATCAGGCTTGCATGGCAAATGTTTGCCCACTGAGACATCTTGTCAGTCTTATTATTTTAATCATATAAAAGTATTAGAGAGTGTGATAATTCAGTTCATATGTACAATATGCAGTGATAAAATTGGGGTAGATAACATTTCCATCTCTTTACCCATTTAAAATATTTATTAGCACATAGTAATTGTCTTTATGGGGTACAATGTGATAGTCCAATACATGTATACACTATTTACTGACCAAATCAAGATTTTTGTTTCTATCTCTTCATCATTACTTTGTGTTTAAAGCCTCTCCCCTAGATATTTATAAAAAAAAAAAATGTAAGGTTTCTTGTAAACAGTAGTTAACCCACTGTGCTAAGGAACATTAGAACTTCTCCCTGGTAGCAGACTGCATTTGGGTGTATATAATCCAGCTTCCCTGTAAAACCCCTCTGCCATTATTTCCAGCCTCTGGTAATGAGCTACATTTAGCTCAGCTGTTTTTTTTTTTTTTAAGCTTTTACATGTGAGTGAGAACATGCAGTATTTGTCTTTCTGTGCCTGGCTTATTTCACTCAATATAATGTCCCCTGGTCCTACGTATTTGCTACAAATGATAGAGTACACAAGATGGCAGCATTTTAATGGACAAGGCTACTTTGATAATGCCACAATCAGGTGTGATGAGTAAGTATTTATATAAGTAGCTTAGAGAAAAGTTTGTGTGACAGACCGTGGGGCTAGTGGTGCAGGAGACAACTAGACACCAGCCCTTTATTAATTTTTCATTAATTTTATTTAAATTTTGACACAGGGTTTCTCTGTGTAGCTTTGCGCCTTTCCTGGAACTCACTTGGTAGCCCAGGCTGGCCTCGAACTCACAGAGATCCACCTGCCTCTGCCTCCTGAGTGCTGGGATTAAAGGTGTGCGCTACCATCGCCCGGCTAAGGTTGTGTGTGCCAGTTTGAGCTAAATCCCCAACCCTGATACCAGCCCTTTAACTTGGAAACCCTCAAACAGCTCTCCATCCTTCCTTCTTACCCTTCCAACTGCTCCCCTCTCTGGAAATTGTAAGAACCTTAATAAAATGTAAGTTCTTTGAGGGTAGAGCTATTTGTGTTTTTATTGCCATTTCTACAGCTAAGTCAGGATTTGGCACCTAGTGGGCATTTTACTAGCTATGGCAGCTGTCTTGAGATGGATTCTTTCCTTCCCCTTTGCTAGCCTAGGTTGTGATGTCCGGTGGTTTCTGGCTACATGGAGATGGACAAGCATGCAGGTCCACAGCCTGTTGGGAGGAGGGTTGAGTCTCACTGCTGGGCAGCTGAAGGAGGGCGCTGGGGCAGGCAGAAGAGGTACACCCGACTCAGTGCTGAGATGTCCAGAAGCTTCCAGGAGGCTGTGATGTCTGAGCTCTGAAAACCAGTGTGCTTTATCGCGGCAGAGGAAGAGGACAGCGTGGATTTCTTGTTCAGGAAGTTGCCTATGCTAGTACAGGGATGTAAGAGGGAGCTGACGCGGGGGAGGACAGGCTGGATTCAGGAGAGATTACGAGCCTCCCCCGGCACAGGAGGGCCACCGCAGCAGCAGAGGTGGGATGGGGAACCCGTTCCATCCTGTTTGTTAGTCACAGAGTTAGAGAGTATTTGAGGGTAAAAAAAATGGATGGTTAAATCGAAGCTGTACCCTTGAGGCAGATGAGGCTGGAGTTGCCTGGCAGAGCCAGGTCTTCCCCTCCCCATGACCACCCCTATCCCAAAATGTCTCCACCAGGAAGGACCCTAAGATAAAATAAGAAAAAGAGAGAAAGAAAGTAAGAGTCTACCTGCTTGTGAGTCCCTGGCACTTGAAACCAAAATCTCTTCTTCATGTCTGTTTTGCCTGAGTGAGGACGTTTGAGGTTTGACTGTATCTTTTATTACTTTTTTTTCCTAAATAACACAGATTCTTCGGAATGATCTGCAAATTCTCTATGGGAAACCCAGAAAAAAAGTGTTTTCCTTTTCTTTTTACTTTGTGGTGCTGGGAATCGAACTTATTTAGGACCTACTTCATGCTCGACAAGCAAGCACTCTACCACTGAATTATACCCTTAGTCTAAATAAAAGCATTTTTCCCCTTGGAAAATTGATTCAAAGGAGGGATGGGTTTTTAAGATCTATTTTTTTTTTTTGTCTTTTCACTTTGAGTGGATTCCTTGGCTGCTGAGAGCAGTGTAATTATCCTCCTGACAATTTATAGTCTGATTCCTCAGTATAAGCAAAGCACCAAACAAATTCTCCTCCTCAACTGGGAGGCTGTGAGGAGACTGAGGCCTCCTAACAGCATGCTCAGGGGGGGCTCCTTTCCCTTGCAGGAGGGAGCCCCCCAGAGCTGTTAGCAAGACAGCTCTTGTTATTTATGGCGTGTCTCTTTTGGCCCTGCAATTCCCCTTCAGGATCTTATGCTAAAGAAAAATCAGACACCGTGCCAAGAGATTTGCCAGGGTTTTCACCACATTGTTTGGTTTTTCGTGTTAACCTGAGGAATGGAAGTAACCTAAACATTCACTAACAGCGGAGTTCTTGTGTAAATTTTGCTAAGTCTGTGATAGAAGTGGTAAAATAGTATACAGCTATGAAGAACCATGCTGTGAACAATGCATGTCTTAGCTGACTGATGTGTCTGGACCACAATTCCTTTTGTGTACAATGGCATTCATACTGCTCATTTCAGGGGATTATTTCAAGGGTCTAAATAATGTGTCTAAAATGCTTGGTGCATATTCCCAGTCATGCATACCATCACCAGATACTATCCAGACAGATGCGAGTCCCTGAAACCCTTCTTTCTTTATTTGGGTTTGAGCTTGACTCTTACTATGACAAGTAGGCTAGCCTGACACTTTCTATCCTCTTGCCGCTGCCATGTGGGTGCTGGAATTACACCCGTTTGCCACCACGCCTGGTTGCTATGTAGTCTTTGGAAACCCCTAGATGGAGATCCTGTTAAGTCTGTTAGAATAAAAATGTTTCCTGGACATCTCCGAGCGGCAGCCATTCTTCTGTGTTCTAGAACTTGTGGAGAAGGCTCTCGTGTGCTCGGAGGGGCGCATTGAGGCTGTCAGTGCGTCTCCCCCCCACCCCAGGATTTTGCTTTCCTTTGACTCCGCCTTCATTCTCTCCCATTGACATGTGTCCACTGCTTCACCGCCAACCAAAGGTGGGGGCCATCCTTTGGAATTGAAGCAGGCCCTACCGAGAGCTCTGGCAGCCTTGGGGTGTTTATTGTTATAGACCAATGCCTGCTGACCTCAGACCCTGCCAGGCTAGGACGCCGGACGGGCATTAACAAAGCAGCAGAGGGTGGATTCTGGTCCAGGAATCTCGCAGCAACCTTTGCCTTCAGGCAGGGCTCTTCCGTAAGAATGTCTTGCTGGTTCTGCTCTAGTCTCCAGGTAGGGGGAGGGGCATGATTCCTGGCTAGGCTCACAAGTGTTACAGAGTCAATCTGTCTAAGGGGTTTTTCTCACCAAACTTATAGGGCCTAAGGTTGTAGCAAAGCAGTGAGCAGTTTGCCTAGCGATCCAGCAGGTCTGTCTTTCCCTGGTGCTGATAAAGAGTGAGGAGATCCTGATCTCACACCCAAGCAGCCTCAAGGTCCCAGGAATACACTGGCATTGTCTACAAGACACCCAGGCCGCCAGGCAATTCTGTCATCTCCCCGGACAAAATCCTTCACAATGCTTGCAGTTCTCCTTTGACTTCATTCTAAAAAATTTAAGTGACAGCCACAGAATCTTGTACTGACCCCGAGCGCAAAAGCAAATCACCTAAAAGGATTTAAAAAGTTCTGGTGACATTCGTCCTCTATAACCAGAAGTTCTGGGGGACAGTGGGCAGGAACCTATGTTTTCAAAGTTTCCAAGGGGTTGAAGACATGTTATGGATGGTTAAGGATGGGTATCACCGAGCCGGAGTTTCCCAGTCTATTGGACCACATAACCTTCCTCCTCCTCTTTCTTCTTCCTTCCTGTGCTCCTCTTACTCCTTCCATTTTGTGCATGGTTGATGCTACCATTGAGCTACATCCCTAGTGCTTCATTATATAGTCTTTTATAAAGTGTATTTGGGGATAATAAGAATGAAGTATAATGTAGGCTTAGGTTAAAAGAAGCGACAAAATCGTCACATGTATGAATTAAGCACAAATAGTCATGCCTCCAAAGTTGAGTAATACACTTTTTAATTTTATAAGCGAAAGGAGAAAATTAGAAAAACTTCTTTATCAGTAAAAAGAGTATATGCCAGAGCAAAGTAAAAGATCTTTTTATCTTCTCTTGCTTTGCTTCTGTTTTCAAACCCACTAACATTTTGAATGAAGACTGCATTTTTTTTATGCTATAGCCACATAGGGTCACACACCTGGACACTGGGATGGGTCTCTCTACCTTCAGTCACCTTTTCAACACAATAGAAAGATTTTGCTGTGCACAAATTTTTGGGAATTCAGGTGAAATGAAAGACATTTTCACTTTATAGTTTCATGCTTCAGATTGGACCAGGCCAGAAACTGCAGATCGAAGTTAAATGGCTGCTTCTGAATTGATGTGTGGGGTGGACTCCATGCTTTCCTCACTTGGTAGCCATACCATGCACTCACACAGCATAGGAGAACAACTGTATAAATGTGTAGAGTATTATCAAACCCAGAGATACTTGAGCAGATACAACTCATCTTTTTCTTGTCTGCTTTTTGTTTTTTTGAGACAGGGTCTCACGTAGGCCAGGCTCTACTTGAACTTCCTATGTAGCTAAGGATGACCTTAAACTCCTGATCCTCCTGCCTCCACCTGCTGGGATTACAGGCATGCATCACTAAACCCTGCTCAACAAATGCAATTTAGAAGACAGAATATCTGTCTTTCCTTTCATGGTACCGACAGAAATACTTTTAGAATGTGGATCCTGGCCAACAGCCACCCAGAGAAAGGAAGAAGCCTGCTCCAATGGTGTCTCCGATGTTAGTGGCTGCATTTGAGCTTCCCATTTGGAACCTCCTCTGTATCTATTTCGGAGTACCAAGACTTAGCTGATTCTCTCAGCAGCCACTGGAAAAATCCTGGGACAAAGGGAATAGGGGAGGGGGGAACTTTCAGAATGTTCATCTCCCCTGTAGTGAGAGAGATGGGGTACTATAAAGGTAATCCCCACAGTAGGCCTCTCAAGCAGGCCCAGCTCCTGAGGATGAAAACAAGCCAGAAAGAAGGATCTGCTGGAAGTGTTTGCCAAGAGGAAATGATGACTGGAGAGATCGAGGCCCAGCCTCGGCTAAAATAAGCATCTCGCGCTGTACACAAATACCAAAGCGCTTCGTGATACTCTATTTCTATGTATAATTTTTGTGCTTTCATCAGTTAAGATTTTCAATTTTCACCAGCAAAAACACACTTTAAGTTTAAAAATGAGGAAGGATCTATTTATGAAGGCTGAGAAGTAGGTTTTAAGGAATGGTTTCACTCAAAGTGATGCAGAAAAGGTTTGTTGCTGAAATGTGGGAACAGTGGAGCCCGGGAAACTGAGCTGGGAACTCATTTTATGAGGATTTTGGGTAGAAAGATCTTGCTGTATTCCAGCTTCTGAACCAGATTACCTCCTTGGAATAACAGATTACATAAATTTACTCCCCATTGAGAAAAAGCCCAGTGAAATCTTTCCTTATAACTCCAAGTTAATGAAAACAGAAGACTTAGGAAAGAAGCGCCATTGGTGTACAGAGAGCTTTTGTATTCTGTGCCTGGGGCTTCCAGACTACCTGAGGCATGTGGGGAATGAGGGAGGAGGAGAGGGGTCCAGATGGTGAATCCCTTTTGCAACAGGGCACATTGATTGAATTCCAGGCACCAATAGAAGCTGCTGGTATATGTGGCAAATAGGTGTCCCCTATGGGTAGAGGGACAGCAAAGGGGATGCCTCCTCTAGGTGGCCAAGTTAGGGAGAGCCATTGTCTCTGATGGAACAAATTCTAGATGTAGCTGTTAAAGAATGCACGTCTGGGTGGAGCCATGCTTAAAAGCTGTATTTTCTGGATGTTATAACTGCAGAAAGGCGCCCTTCCTCTATGGACAGGCAGAAAGATCGACCAACTTCACTGAACTGTGGCCTCAATTTGAGACTCCATTTTTCAGGGGACCCCTATAGAACAACACTGCCAGGTGCCCTGAGACACCAGAGACAAAGAGAATGATCAGAGATAGACCCCGCTTGAGGAATTCCCAGGCTAGCTCCTCCATCTCCTAGCCTTTTGAACTGGCCTGATCTCCCAGCTCCACTCCTGCTGATCCGTCTGGGCGCAGTTTTATTTGATGGGAGTAAACTGGCCCCTCCAGGTCCCCAGATGCTGGCTTCAGTTTGAGCCAGGCAGCTGCCATTCCTCTGACTGTGGCTCTCCTTTCTAGAAGGAACAACTAGGGCTACTTGTTTACTGTGGTTAAAACATCACTTTGGGGTCCTGGGTGGGAAAATGTCAACTACCATTTCTTCCCTCACCATAGTTTAAGAACATGGCTGTGCCCCTTCAAAATGAGCTTTTAATTGACCCTTTAGAGTGGGGTGTGGTGATGACTCATCCTGGAATCCTAGCACTTGGGAGGCTGAGGCAGGAGGATCAAGAGTTCCAGGCCAGGCCTGGACTATGTAACACGACACTGTCTTTAAAAAGGCTGAGTCTGGGCATAGCTGAGATATTTTCCCCTTTAATGTTCTTTCTTCTCCCTTAATAAAGGAAAGCACTTTATCTTTAATCTGGTGATTTAGAGTTGGCTCCAGAGACTAATTCCTACCCTGATCATCACGCTAAGCCTGTGCTGGCCTCTGGGCCAGATATTGGTGATACTTAATTCCTAAGAGTTGCTGTTAACTCTTGAGTCTTAACTCTTAGGGAGATGGTGCAGAAGGAGACAGTGTTGCCACAGATGGCTAAGTCCTGTATGAAAGCACTGGGCACAGGGACAGGGAAGCCTTCCGGAGCTTTTCCCTCTTGTGTTCCTAAAACTCCTATTCGTCCATCAAGACTCCCACTCAGCTAGTCCCAGCTCTTTACAGTCGTGTGACTCTTTCTGCTGTGCTCCTGTGGTACTTTATTCACTTTTGCAACCCACGCTTCCTCCAGGTGGGGGGAGATAGTCCAGGCAGACGCTGCCAACATGTATTGACCTTTTTTGAACCCAGTTTTATTTCCCTTCCTTTACTACCTCGTCTCAGGAACTTGGAAGAACACACTGGTAACTTCTTTGCTCAAGACGAGCCAGAAGCTGGACGTTAGAGCCGTCCCCCAATCCCCCCGGCGGTGGGCGGGGGGGGGGGGATAAATCTTGTCTTGACGGTGGTAGGGACTTGGACATAGCATGCAGCTGCTGAGCCCTTTAGATCCTGAGGGCTAGGGATGAATTTCAAGTGTCTCCCCAGCCAGACTTTAGTCAAGTGGCTGTGGGTACCCAGCCACAGACCTTTTGGGGAGGAAGAAGCCCTGCTGTGATGGTTATAAGTTCGCCTGCCTTTGCTGATTCGGCCTCGGCCTCAGATAGAAGTGGAGTCCTGATAGCAGCTCACAGGAGTCACTTTCAGTTCTGAGTCTCTGTTTTCTGCCAGGAGGATCAGAAATAGTCCTATATGGAAAAAATCCTTGGAAACAAAACCTCATGCCTAAAATGTTACATATTATCCTTGATGAGAAGGACAGTGGCTGACTCATCCATCTGTCTTCAACATCTAGTTTGGAAGTAGGTATGATGCAAGTGTTTGTTGAATGACTAATAGCCTAGTAGGAGATGGGATTTTGTATTCGTTTAAACTTTTGCTCAGCACCTAATAAATCCTCTATATCAATTAATGATTCTCTTAGCTGTAATATTAGTTACTTAAAAAAATGTTTAATCTTGTTGGCTCTCAAAGAACCATCCATCTTGCATACCCATTTCTTTTTTTTTATTTTGTGTGCATTGGTGTTTTGCCTACATGTTAGTTAGTCTGTGTGAGGGTGTCAGATCTTGGAGTTACAGACAGTTGTGAGCCACCATGTGGGTGCTGGGAATTGAACCCAGGTCCTCTGGAGGAGCAGCCAGTGCTCTTAACTGCTGAGCCATCTCTCCGGCCCCTGTATTAGTTACTTTTTAATTGCTGTGATAAAACACCACGACCAAGATAACTGTAAAAGGGAGGATTTAGTTGGGCTTGTAGTTCTAGGGTCTAGGAATCCATCACCATCGTAATGGGGAGCAGGGCAGCAGGCAGGATGAGGCTAGAGCAGGCTCTGAGAGCTTGTGTCCTGACCTGCAGACGAGACAGAATGCACACCAGGAATGGCTCTTTTCCTTCTTTCAGTTTTTATGAATGCATTTTTTTTTACACAATCTATCTTGACCATGTTTTTCCCCTCCCCTGACTACCCATATTCCCCTCACCTCCTTACTCACCCAACTTCATGTTCATTCTTAGAGGCCTGGCTTAGTTCCACATGTCCTTGATACTAGCATATACTTCATTTGGGAGGCAGATGGGGTTTGTTGTTGTTTAAATGGGTAGACAAGGTTTTTCCCCTCATAGTAAGCAGGCAACCCACAACGAGCAGGTAGGTTTTTCCTACATCTCACTCACCATTTTTCTGACATCAGGTTGGCCACACAGATGGTTGTCTTCCTCAATCACTCCCTAGCTTACTTTTAAAAGTTGTTTGTTATGTTATGTGCATATCTGTGTGAGTGTATGTCACATCTTCGCTGGTACCCTTGGAGGCCAGAAGAGGGTATTGGATACTTGGAGCTGGCTTTGTAGACTGTTGGCTGTGGTCTGCCTGATGTGATTGCTGGGAACCAAATTTCGGTCCTCTAGAAGAGCAGGAAGCATGCCTAACTGCTGAGCCATCTTTCCAGCCCCTCTACCTTATTTTCTGAGACAAGGCCTCTCTCTCTGATCCTGGAGCTCATGTGCTTAGCTACGCTGGCTGGCCAGGGAGCTCCAGAGATCTGTCTAGCTCCGCCTCTCCAGGGCTGGGATTGTAGGCTCGCACTACTGCACTCAGCTTTTATATGGAAACTGGGAAACTCGGGTCCTCGTGCTTGCCTGACAAGCACTTTACCAACTAAGACATCTCCCCAGGCCCTTATTTTCCTTCACATCTGTAGTTACATAGCAAGTTCCAGGCCAGCCTGAGCTACATAGCAAGACCCCGTGACAAAACAATACCAGCAAACAAAAACGGAGCCAATGAGTCTCCTGTGTCATTAATGTCCTATACTACCACAGATTAAGTCCTGAGCAGGAAGCTTGGTGGGCCTGCCATAGCAACACAGACTGAGTTGAGAGAAGACACGTCGTGTTAAGACCCCTGTGACCCTGGCATTTTCAGTCTTTCTCAGAATTGTTTCCCAGCCTCAGATGGTCCTACCTCTAATCCTGACATTCAGAAAGCAGAGACGGGTGGAGGGTGGATCTCCGTGAGTTCGAAGTAAATCTGGTCTACATGGCAAGATTTGGGCCAGCTGGGACTCCATAGTGAGACCCTGCCTCCCAACGGTATTTCTTAAGCATGAGATTCAATGCCTTTTAGGCCTACAAAGGAAAACTACTAAATGAAAACAGTTGCCAAAATATCTCTTTTGAATTGTGATAATTTGTGTGCTTTTTTGTTAGCTCATTTCAAATCATGATCTAGCAGTCTAATAATTACTGGAGAAATGAATGAGTGAGCATCTGGGATATTTGCAGCAGCTGTCACGTGATGTATCTATACCTGTGACTTCTGTTCTCAAGGGACAATGCTGTTAAGACTTCTCAGCTTTGCTGACTGTTTTCATCATTCTAGCCAAAGGTTTACGGACACAAGTGTTTTTCACATGTGCGATTCTAACTCTTCCTTGAGAATGTCACATCATTTAGGCTAGATGCCTCATCCTAAGGCAAAGGGGATACTGGGAAACAGACCTAGCATGCACCACAGCCCTGCTGCAGGGAATTGACTTGAAGGAAGAGCAGGTGCTTGAAATGATATTCAAGACCGGGGGGGGGGGGGGGGGGCGGCGCGGGTGCATGGATGGTTGCCATGGTGTTAGTCATTAAATAATTCTGACTCTCCTTCCATCCGCACGGCAGGCCTGCACTTCCTTATTTCCTTCCCCTTAAGTGAGGCCGTGTGACTTGATTTGACAAATTGAAGATGCCACTTCTTGCTGCAAAGCTTCTTGTGGCTCCTCTTCACCTGGTAGATTTCACCATTCCTCTGTCTTACCAACCTTTCTGATCTCTGCTCCCACCTCTTTCACCCTGGCGGGCTTCAGCTGCCCTGACCTCATTGGTGACCCTCACCAAGGTCATCCCTATCCTAGGCTCCTTTCACAAGCTGTCCTTTCTGGCTGGGGCATTCATCCCCCAAATATTGATTTGACTGGCTCATTCTTCACCCTTAGAACTCACCTTTTGTGCTGGCTAGTTTTGTGTCAACTTGACACAAGCTCAAGTCAAGGAGAGGAAGGAACTTCAATTAAGAAAATGCCTCCATGAGTTCAGGCTGTAGGCAAGTCTGTAGGACATTTTTTTTTAAATTAGTGGTTGATGTGGGTAGTAGTGCCCATTGTGGTTGGGGCTACACCTAGGCTGGTAGTCCTAGGTTCTATAAGAAAGCAGGCTGAGCAAGTCATGAAGAGCAAGCCAGTAAGCAGCACCCCTCCACAGCCTCAGAATCAGCTCCCGTCTCCAGGATCCTGCCCTGATTGAGTTCCTGTCTTGACATCCTTTCATGATGCACAGTGATGTGGAAGCATAATCCAAATCAACCCTTTCCTCCTCAAGTTGCTTTGGTCATGGTGTTTCATCATAGCAACAGTAACCCTAACTAGGACACCTTCTATGCCAGCCCCTTACTGTTTTAATGTCTCTATTGAGATGTAATTTGCCTATTTCCCAGTTCTCCCATTGCAAGTGTATGGACTTGAGTGGCTTAAGATAGTCATGGAGTTGTGCAACCATCAGCAGAATCAATTTTAAAAAAGATTTTATTTATTTATTGTATGTGTACATGTGAATGCCTACATGTATATATGTGCACCGTGTGTGTGTGTGTGTGTGTGTGTGTGTGTGTGTGTGCGCGTGCGCGCTCGTTCGCGCGCGTGCATGCAAACACAGGCCAGAAGATGGTGTTGAATCTCCTAGAGCTGGAGTTACAAGTAGTTGTGAGCTGCCTATTATGGGTGCTGGGAACCAAACCTGGGACCCCTCAAAAGCAGAAAGTGCTTTTAACCACTGAGTCATCTCTCCAGTCCTTACTACAATCAATATTATAATATTTTCATTACCCCTAAAGAAACCCAGCTTCCCTTACCCATCCAAGTCCTCATCCTTCTACTGGTCCCATGCAATCACTAATCTCCTGTGTTGGCCTATTCTGGAATTTTTAAATGTATTATTATTGTTGTTATTGTTATGATGAAGGGGGGCACACATGCCACTGCTGGTTCATATGGTAACTATATTTAGACATTTGAGAAACTCACGGATTGTTCCCCACAGAGTTGGCATCACTTTATTTTCCTGCCAGCAGTGTGTGCAGGTCCCTGTTTCTCTTCATCCTTGCCAATGTGGGTATTATCAATATGTCTGGTCATAGCCATCCCACTGGGCATGAAATGATATTTCGTTGTGCTTTTGACCTGAATTTCCCTTATGACTGTGATGTTGAGCATCCTTTCATGTGTTATGAAAAAAGGTCCTTTTTTCATGGACATTTGAAAAACTTTTAAAAAGAAGTGTCTATTTATGTCTTTTGCCCATTTTTGAGTTGGGTTGTTTTATATATATAGTTTGTTTTTTGCCTCCTTATTTTTGTCTTTGTATTTGAGACAGAATCTGAATATGTAACCCAGGCTGGTCTTGAACTTGCAATTCTTCTGCTCCAGCTTCTCAAGTGCTAGAGCACAACATCCCTAGCTTATACTTCTTTGTGTATATTGATATTAATATTCTGTATATTGATCCCTGGTCATATATATAATTTGTTCATATTTCTCCCAATTAAGGGGTTGTCTTTTCAGTTTCTTGACAGGGTACTTTAATAAACAAAGGTTTTTAAAATATTTTATGACAACTAACTTCTATTCTTCCCTGGTTATTCATTCTTTTAGCAACATATAGATGAAAGTGTTGACTGGACATGTAGCTCAGTCATAGAGCATTTTCTTAGCATGCATAAAGATCTGGGTTTGATCGTCAGCATTACAAAAAGTATGACATTTTTGTCTTATCCCAGACCATATGGATTTACATTTGTTTCTTTTCAGAATTTTAGTTTCAAATTCTTACAGTTTTTGTCTTTGATCTCATGTTGAGTTAACTTTTGTATATGTTGTGAGGTAATGGTTCATGTTGTAGGAAAAGCTGTTGTCTGGGCACCTTTTATTATTATTATTGGATGTGGCATATGCCATAGCATGCATGGGACAGTCATAAGATAATTTTATGGACTCAACAGCCTATATGTGAGTTCCAGGAATCAACTTCAGGTTGCCAAGCTTGCACAGTAAGCGACTTTACCCACTAAAATATCTCTCCAACCAACAGCCCTCTTCCCCACCCTACATCACTCTCCTCTTTCCTTTCCTGAATGATCTTGAGACCCTCACCTCCATCAGTTGATTAGGGATTTACTACTGGACTCAGTTCTATTTCATTGATCCATGTGTGGATCCTTGTGCCAATACCACAATATCATGGTTATTTTGGTTAGTTTTGATTGCTGCATATAACAGCTTCTGAAATTGGGAAGTATTAATCCTCCGATCTTAGTTTTCATTGATTAGACTGTTTTGACTGTTTTAGGGCCCATGAATTTCTTCTATATGGCTCCTGGAGTTGTTTTTCTGTTCCGGCAATACTGCCCTATTTTTGCCCAGTTCTTAGCTGTTTGTCTAAGACATCACCAAGCTTTTATTAACTATTGACTGAACACCTACCACGAGCTAAGTACTATGCTAGGTTTGGGGGCCATTGTGATGGGAAAAAAATAGCTCTTAATTTTGCCTTCAGGGAGATAAGAATTGAGCAGGAAAGGCAAACATTAATCAAATAATCATCAAAATAGAGGTGACATGAATAATAAATTGAGTTAATCAGACCAGGGAGGGGGGGGATGCTGGAACACGAAAACTTTTCTAAGGAAATCAGTAACCAGAGAAGTACCTGCAGCTGGGGGACTTTGAGACCGAACAGGGAGTGTGGTGCTGTACTCGGGAGCAGGAGAAAGACCTTGTGGCCCTGGAGAAGCACCCAAGGGTTTGTCCTAAAAACAACAGGAAGCCACCAAGACAAACAAGTGACATGATCTAATTTTGCTTTTAAAATACTGGCTCTGGATGCTCCAAAGAGATGAACTGGAGATACAGGCCATGGCCATATAGTGACGGTGGAAGTTTGGACAAGGGTGGTGGTAGTGGTGATTCTCAAGACAAAGTGGACAGACTAACAGTCACAGATGCAAGAGAAAAGAAGATTTTAGAGCTAAGCTTTGGTTAGTGAGAGGGATGGATGGTGTTGGGAGGGTTTTGTTTTTTTTTAACCAAAATTAAAAAAAAAAACAGTAGGCAGCTTTGAGAGGACCAGTGCTTTGACTTTAAGGCATCTTCTAGACATTGTAAAGAAGCTATAAAAATGTTTTTTTCTCACTTTGCAGATGAGGAAACTGAGCACTGTAAGTGGCAAAGCTAGCCAAAATCCTATTGGTCTGAAAACAGCCCCATGCTCCTTCTGTTCCAGGACACTGGAGCTGACTCTTCTAGGAGAGTCCTTTTCAAATAGTTTCAGTTAATAAGAGAAAATCATTAGACACGTGTCTCCCCACATACCGAGTCCTCTCAAACCTCCGAGCTCATGCCCCTCGGGCAGCCTTTGATCCTAGCGATACATTTCACTTCCGCAGCACAACAGCCAGCCCTTCCTTCCAGGATGCTTCTGAGCCCCCCAAACCTTTAATTCCTGGACCTGGACTGTTGATCATGAACCAAAAACGACCCGCTTTTTTTTTCTTTGTAGAGCTCACTCTGTCAGAAAGACTTTCTATTCATTGTTCGTCTACGAGCATCATTACCAGTCTGTGGCCAACGTATGGAGAGCTGAGATGCTAAGACATGGAGCCAGAAGCTGGTGATTAAAAAAAAAATAGACAAGTCAAGGTGCACTCAGGATTTTTTTTTTTGTCTAATGGAGAATGTGAGGACAAGAAAATGAATGGGTGGTAGAAAATGGAGAGGAATGAAAAGCTAGGAGAAAGAAAAATCTATAAATTCAAGGAGGAAGAGGAAGAGAAAATAAAGTGTTTGAAGGAAGAAGTTGAGGGAGGAAACATCCTGCTTCCAAATCAGGAATCTGACATTTACTAGCTGGATGATGTTATGCAAGTTACTCAGTGTCTCTGAGTGGAGATAAAATTGCAACTAACATTATGGGGTTTGTGTAAGGATTATAGTGAAGGCATGTATGCAATGTCCTGGACACAGTGTGTGCCGTGTGATAAGCACTCGAGAACTGTCAGCTGCTAGCTTGGCTGGGCCTGCCCTCCTCATTTCTCCTGCCTCTGCTTCCCCCAGCAGTCCCAGGCTGGGCCAGCTTAGCTCACCAAGGCTGGATCAGGCAGGAAATATCCTGTTTCAGCACACCTAGAAGCTGCAGGACCTGTGACAACAACCGGTGTCACTTCCAAAAGTGATCCTTGGACTCTGCTGCCTCAGCTTGTTTCCTCTTCCTTCCCCTGTCTCTTTCCTGCCAGCCCCACTGTGCCGATTCCTGGTTCTAAGCTCTACCCGGTCATCCAACACTGGGCTGCAATACCCCTCTAGAACCAAAGTCCCGTCCTTTCTCCTGTTTAGGCAGTGATTTCCCAGTTTAATTGCTCAGCACTCTACTCGCTAGACTTACCTCAATCATGAGACCCCTGTGTGAAGTGTGCTAGCTTGGCTTGTTAATTGCACCCTCTGAATACTGTGTCTCAGCCTTCTCTTTTTAGAATGGTGGCTAACATAATTCTTTGGAGTCCCAGGCTTCCTTAGAAATCAGCTGAAGCTGTAAAGTCTGCTCCGGAATTGTGCATGAATTCACTGTCAGCCAGGAGAGAGTAAGTTATGCCTGCCAACAACAAATGTCCGGGGCTTGCTCATAGGAACCATCTAAAGAGCTGTGCCTCCCAGTCACTCAGGGGTCCAGACTAGTGGAGAAGCCATTTTGAACATGTGTTTCCATCATTGCTGAAACAGGAAGAAAGGCTATACGCTCTGGATTCTGGGTTTAAAAGATCCTCAATTGCTGTGTGGGAGTGAGCTGTGCTGCAGCAAGGATGGGAGCAGGAAAGATAGAAGAAGCTTGATCCTGGGAGAGGTGTTGGTAATTTGAGCTGTACTGGGGGAGGGGGCTGTGCGTGCGTGCGTGCGTGCGTGCGTGTGTGAGTGAATGTGTTTTTGTGTGTGTGTGTGTGTGTGTGTGTGTGTGTGTGTGTGTGTGTGTGTGTGTCTTTCTGTCTGTCTGCCTGCCTGCCTGTCTGGGAGGAGGAGGTGATGGATTTAGGATATATTCCAGAAAAGACAGTCAAGATTTTCTTTCAGATTGGATGTGAGGAGTAAGGAGAATAATAGACTCAAGGATGGTTTTTGGCCAGGGTTTTTGCTTGAACGTGTGGATAGATGGACCGCATCTGTTGTGCCTGAATCACAAGACCCCTGAGAAAGACCCCCACAGAGCCGATATCCAATGGAAATCACACAGAGGTTTATTGATAACAAGCAAGTCCCGGCTTGGTCCGTGTCCAACACTCGACACAGTGGGTGGAGGAGGACGGCCCTGAGCTCTCAGGGTGAGGGGTTTTTAAAGGGAAAAACGAAGGGCGGTACAAGCCTTGGTGTCCTGTGATTGGGTGAGGGTGTGTAACCTTTGAATTTACTGGTTGGGGGTTACAGTTATCATTTCGGTCAGGCCTGGACAAGTCCCAGGCTCTGTCCTTGAGCTGCCATGGAGGCTGGCTGGCCTCACACATTCACACTGACCCATGCACGTAGCTCTAAGTTGGTGAGGGGTCCCAGACAGTAAACAACTGGCTGAACCTTGAGCAGTCAGAGTACGTGCAGAAAGGGAGCTACTGCAAGGACTATGTCTTTTCTTCATGGCCCTCCCAGAAACTGCTTACTTGAGTCTCAGGAAACTGAAATTGAGGTCTGATCTCTGAGAGAAGACTGAGCAGCCTGTTATGGCGTCTGCTTGGCCCTTTCACATCCATTGTTAACTGGCGTGGAAATGACCGAATTTGAGGGATTGTTAAGATTAAGCCCAGTGACACCTGAAGGCTTGGAGCCTCGGCTTGGAGTTCTTTTTATGGGGAGTCCCACCAGCTGTTGCACGTGGACTTAAAAGACAATTTGAAAGACTTTTTAAAAGTGAACTCATCGCTAAAGGCCGCACAGGCACAGGCACAGGAGCAGAAACACATCCGCATGTCTCACATGCCACCCACACTGCTGGCCAGCCCCTTCTGGACCTCACACAGGAGTATCGCCCCAGGAAGTCCTTCAAGGTCTCTAACATGTCTCCCCCAATATTTTTGTTTCTGGTGGGAGTGAACATTTGGCTGATGATTTTTAGTTAAAGAAACAGCAGCCAGGGCTGCCCCCACAATGGGGCTTCCACTTAAGTTGATGCCCTCCTTGAGAGACTCCTGGGAGTAGGGTCAGCAGTGATGTGTGAATTAGGTGGTCTGGAGGACCGTTTTTTTTTTTCCTCCCATCCAAGTGCTCTCCAATCTAGGGGAATGTGAGGAACATAGTGGAAGCACATCTATGAAAGCCAGTATGCACAGTTCAAGGCAGCAATCTGTCGCCCTTAAGCACAACTTCTAACTAAATGGAGAGCCTGGGTAGCTCGTTAGAGGGGATCAGCGTTGTGGAAACTGGAAATAAAGTGAAGGCGTCTTGGCCACAGACCGGTTAGATCCTGGCGCTTGCTTCTGACTGAAACTCACTTTATAGCCTCACTATTTCCAGGGCCCCAGGCTGGACTTTGCATAGTGGTGCAAGCAGGTACTAAAATGCTGCGTTCAGCTTCAGGTTGCCAGACTTTCTCCCAGAAGTGACCAATTGGGCAGACCATCAGGCTATGTGCTTGTGAGGCAGAGGAGAAGAAAGCGGAGCCCCAAAGCTGGGAGAAGTGAGCCTTGTTCTAGCCCAGGATGGGAAGCCGCCTCATCAGGCAGGAAAAGCCCCGGGGATTTTTGAGAGGCCAGAGGCTTCTCTGGGCTAGAAATCAGGATTGTGGGAAGAGGGATGACTTTCCCTCCTGCCTGGGTAAAGGAAAAGCTTGTGAGCTGCCTGTCTTCCCACCTTTATTGACTGCAGAAAGCCAAGGATCACTTACTTAGAGTAGCTATGTACAGCTCTTGTGAAACAGGCAGTATTGGCTGCTCTTTGGAGGAATAATGGAGCCGAGCCATACCAACCACCAGCGACTGTGCTAGGCTTTGAATCTAGTTGGGAAGCTCTTGACAAGTACAAGGGAAGCTGCTTCCTAGGTGTAGGGACAGACAGGCTGTGCTCCTCATGCCTAGAGATGAATCAGAGGGCCACCACCTGTCAATCAGCCTTGCTGCCTCCCGTGACCTTCAGGATTCCTTCCAGCACTACCAACCATCAACTCTTTGAATCTCTAGCTCTGTTTTCCCATCCAGCAACTTGGACAGTGGATCAGTGGACAGTGGGTCAGAGGATAACCCCCAAAGGGTTTGACCCGGCATCCTATATCCCTGGCGGGAACAAAGCCTACTAGGCTTTTGTTTTTGTGTGTCTTGTTTGTTTTGAATTTGTGTTTGTTTGGAGGAGGATTTCTTTTTTAAGTTTTCTGAGATACAATTTTGATATATAGCCCAGGTTGACTTCAAACTTTTTTGCTTCAGTCTCAAAATTCCCCAGTGTCAGGAATACAGATATGAGCTACCGTATCCCAGTATCAGGGATTTTGGTTGCCATTTGTGGTACTGAGGCCTGGACCCAGTGACTCATGTGTGGCAGGCCGTAACTCTACCAACTAAGCTCCTCTGTGCTGATGAGCCTCGTGCATTAGGGACCAGTGCTGTACCTCTGAGCGACTGTCAGCCTGAGCCCAGCAGTTCTCCGTGTGAGACCCACTGAGCCCCAGGGAATCCCGAAGCGGTGTTTCAGGGGTGACTGTGAGCAGCACTGGTCTCGTGTCATATGTTGGAGATCTCCAGGTAATTTCTTCTCCAAGGTGCCACTTTTGTTGTTGTTGTTGTGCTGGGGATCAGATCCAGGGTCTCAGTGTGTTAGGTAAGTGCACGGGGGGGGGGGGGGGCTCCACCTCCATCTCCAAAGGTACCCCTTGTGCTCACAAGCAAATGAGCCAAAGGAAGGAAAGCAACGCATTTGAAAGCCCTGGAGCGCGACAGTGAATGAGAGAGAAATGTGAATGAACAGGTCTGCGTTGGTGAGAGCGCTGCTGCTGAGGTGTGTGTGTGTGTGTGTGTGTGTGTGTGTGTGTGTGTGTGTGCGCACTGGTGTGTGCTGAGAGGAGTTTATGCTAGAACAAGAAGAGGAACAGGAAACAAAAGAATGGGATTAAAATTTGACTCTGTGATTAGTTGCAGGAGAAAAGAAGGAGAGCAAGGGATGCTGGGTATCTGCCCGTGGGCCGGCGTTTCTGCCCAAAGCCTCACTCAGAACACAGCACCAGCGTCCCTCCTTGAGCTTTAAGGGCTGATGCTCCTTGGCTCACCATGGAGTTACGTCCCTAACAACCCAAATGCACTTAATATACCTGATCCTTAGCTTAGGCTACTTTAAATGCACCAAGACACTCACCTCACCTATGGTTGGGCAAATCATCTACTACAGAAGCTATTTCTAATAAAATGTTGAATGTGTCATGTGATTTATTGGACACCCGTATAAAACCAATGCTGGCAACACAGAACACCAAAGAGTGGCGTGGTTTGCTCTTGGGACCATGCAGCTGACTGGGAGCTCCGGCTGGCTGCTGCTTCCGAGCGCCATCAGGCAAGAGTACTGTATCATGTATCACTAGCTGAGGAAACACTAAAATTCTAAGTGGCCCTTGCATTAAATGTGTATGTCCTTTTGACTCATTGTAAGTAAAAAAAAAAGAAGAAGAAAAAGAAATCCTTCAAACCATTGTAAGTCAAGGCCATCTGTATTATTGTTCCTATTTTAAAGATGAAGACCTTGAGGCTCAGTGAGAAAAAAAAAAACACAAGAAGTCAGTTTGTTGTAGTTCAAGCTGTGCCCTTTATCCTCAAAACCAACATCCTTTAAAAATATCTTTTTCAATTAAATTTTTTTGATTTATTTTATATGTGTTAATGTTTTGCCTACATGTATGTCTGTGCACCACATGCATGCCTGGTGCCCAAGGAGGTCAGAAGAATGCATTAGCTCCCCTGGAGCTGGAGCTACAGATGGTTGTGATCCACCATGTTGGTGCTGAGACTTGAACCCGAGTCCTCTGCAAGAACAAGTGCTCTTAACCACTTAGCCATCTCTCTAGCTCCTTTATTTTGAATTACGTGTATGTATGTATGTATGTGTTGGTATGTGCACACGTGTGAGTACCTGCAGAGATTACTCGGAACTGGAGTTATAGGCAGTTGGGAACTGCCTGAGGTGGGTGATGGTGACTGAATTGGGTCCTGTGTGAGAGCAGTGTGTGCTTTTAACTGCTGAGTCACCTCTCTAGGCCCTAGAAGGGATTGCATGAGAGCAGGGTTGAGGAAGTCACGTGAGCTTTGCTTTGCTTGAACCCTTTTAGATGATACTGTGAAGACACTGTTCCAAGTTGGGTGGCGGTGGTGCGTGCCTTTAATCTCCACACTGGGGAGGCAGAGGCAGCTAGGTCCTGTGAGTTAGAGGCCAGCCTGGTCTACAGAGCTAGTTCCAGGACAGCCAAGGCTACACAAA